>NC_054874.1:8432500-8792500 GCF_018320785.1 Cheilinus undulatus | reverse complement strand
TGTGTCTCTGGTAATATGCAAGGACACCCAGAGCACAACCAGGGTTGTGACAATCCTCCTTAACACCAGATAGTGCCCTTGGGTGGCTTACTCACCATATCTACTCCTTAATGCAGCTCCCAACATGCTTATAAGTTTTGTTCATTACTGTATATAGATTGTGATTTTGCGGTGCATTTTAGTTCTTATCCAGGAGGCTAGGCTTCAGCTTATCCTGTTATGGACTTTAAACTGACAGTTTTATTTGGGTTTTCATAATTTGAAATTATTCTAGCTGAATGATGGCTCAGACAACAAATTCAGGGGCTTCTGCCCAAGGCCCACCTAAGATCAGGACAGAATCTCAAGGCACACCATCTTCATATCCATGAAAAATAGCTTCATCAGGCCCATAGAAATGGCTGTGCCCCTGAAAGGCCCACATAGGCCCACACAGATGTCATTTAGTAATATTAATATATGGTCTGTTGCATGGGTGCTAGCTCCCAGTTAACAATATCCAGGCTTCAATCAACTTTGGAGCAGATTAAAAGATAAAATGGGTATTTTTCCCCATTAGGAAGTACTAATAGGTATTTGTAAAAGCTTATAATTGCTTACATGAAGGATAGACTATGTCTCTGCTACCTTCATGACTCTGGGCCCCACAAAGCTTCACCCTCTATCCCCTATGGGCCTCTGTAAGCCTCCTTAACACATGTTGCAGTATCTTAAGTTGTTGTACAGCTGTGGTAACAAGGAACAAATTCCCATGGCATGCCTAGAGGTGTCTAAAGGCCAACCAGTGTGTCCTCAGCACACCATTTACAAACCACTGAGCTAGATGGGCATATTTCAGCAATCCACACATGAATTTAGGAGACACTGTTAAATTAACTACATTGAACAAAAGGGTATAAAATGGTTATTATTAGCAATTAACTTCAAATTAGATAAATAAATTTCCGCTCTGATTAATCGAGAGCCATAAAATCCTGCCTCACAGCAGTGAAACATGCTTTCTTATGTTTTGAGGTCTTCTCGGATGAAAATATTTGAGTCATACATGGTTTTTTTTTTCAGGTCATCGGCACCTCCTTCCAAACTCACCCCAAGCAGCTACACCAATCCAGCCTACTTCATCTTTGAGGGTGTGTCGGTGACACGCAGGGTAGAGGAGGCTCTCCCCCCGCGGAGGGATCCTCAGGTGATCTGGTCAGGGAATGAGGCCTTGCAGCTCCCAAAAGTCTCAGGACGTCCGGGGTTTGACAGAAGGCCCTGTCGCAGATCAGACTTTACAGAGATTGAAATTCCAGCCGTCCTGCCCCAGTATACCCCAACAAATGATCTTCATACACCCCAAACCAACTCCTCCTATCAGCTTTTCCCTGCCAAAAACCCATCTCCCATTCCTCCACCCTCAAGTAACGCCATGCCACAGTACCAGGAACAGACTCCACAACCCAGAGATAAATACCAAGGTAAAAACATAGTTCAGGACTCCATACTGCCAGAGAAGAACCTGAGGAACTTATATATGAACCACTCAGCTATCATCAAGGAAAAGACCAGAAGGGATCTGCATCAGCTTCTTCCAGAAAGAACCAATCCTGTCCGGGCAGCTAAGAAGCCGTCAGCGTTCCCCTACATCCCCACTCACTTAGCACACAGCCAGGCCACCGTGCCCTGGATAGTGGATCAGCAGCCGCCTGCACCTACAGGAGACAACTCCCTCACCGCTCTGCAAATCGCCAAGTCTCTCAGCGAGGTTGACTTTTTCCCCAGTGAGCAGAGAGGCCCCTCCATACCCAACCAGAGAGTAAGTTACAGAAATGGCCCTTCAGTGCACGTAGAGAGAGGCCACTGCTGGGACAAAGAGGTAGGACTCTGGTCTTAAGGACAGTTTATGATTGACTTGATTCCAGTTCTCTGTGAAAGACATAAGTTCCTCTGTTTCAGGTTTCTGTTCTCCAAGGTGCTCCAGAGACTGTGCGGGAGCTTCTCAGTGCTTTAGGTCTTCAGAGATACACACTGGGACTCAGTCTCAATGGCTGGGACGATCTGGATTATTTCAGGTAAATAGGCTGCTAAATACGCCTTTTCAAACCAAATCAGAACTGCTATTTATTTCTTATGGGAGAAATTTTGCCTTCAGAGTAGTGATGCCGCCATCCGATTCCAGGGATTTATGTTCTAGAATTGATTCTCATGTAAAAATATTTATATTTTAATAAATGTGGGCAAATGTATAGTTTACCATTAACAGGAATACAGTAGAAAGTAAAAATACTATCGCGAACTTGTCATAATGATTCCCAGTTGGTAGGAACTACTTCTTCTTTCGCCTGTCAGTCATATGCATAATACGGCTCTATAAGAGCGTCACAGGTTCACAGCACGCTGCTGCTCGGTCAGTCCAGTTGGCAACAATGGCCAAACATAAACGCAGTCATGTGGAGCTAGTTCAGCTCCACAAACAGCAACGACGCAGCACGTGATGTGTTTGGTAAGACAGTTAAGTATTAAGACAGTTAAACATCTTTGAATCAACCATTAAACAGAATATGATGAGGCGATCCAAAGAGCAGGAGAGAAGAGAGAGACAGGTGCTGCTAAGGCGAGACAGACATCACACTCTGAGTCCTTTGGTGCTGCAGGCAGACACCTTCCAGGTACAGATAGAGAAAATAATGAGCTGTTGGCGATGTGTAGCACTGTCCCTGAATTTTGGGAAAGTAGTATATGTCTGTCTTCTAGAGTTAGGTTTTTGTGTTAATGATCAAACAACGGGAGTTCCCTACAGTCTTACAGCTATGGAATCCTATTCTATTCAAATGTCCATTAATAAATATGGTTATTAATGAAATAAATAAACAAATGCAACAATAAACAGCTGCATGATTTCAGCCTGCAGTAAAAATCTATGTCCCTGAGATCACCTCACATCCACTCAGTAGGCCTAGATTTAGTGAGGTAAGGTTACCTGTAAGGTAAAGCATTTAAAATGCTTTACCTGTATTAACTATTAATTCTTTTTGTCTTAGTGTAGGCTGTTTTGAAAGTCTGCATAGATGGCTGAATCTAAATAAGATCAAGCATTCATGGCAAGTATTGGTATCAGATCAGTATCGGCGATACCAGCCTGAATTTTACTTGGAATCAGACCGGAAAGGAAATCAGTGGGATCGCACATCACTACTTCAGAGGTTGAAGTTTCGATTGGAGTGAAATATTAGCACATATTCAATTTTATGACATTACTAAGTTGGCAGGTCAGTTGAAGCCAAAATGGTAATAAATCAAGAACTGTTTGGGAGCTGTTAGAGCTGAGCCAAATGATACAGATCACTGAAAAGAGCTGGAAAACCCATCACTGATTTGCACAGTGTACACCAGGCTTTAGAGACAGCAGAAAGGATGAAGTGTGTGTGTGTTAGTTAGTCTTTGAGTTTCAATCTAACCTTTGCTCTGGGATGCTGTGAGTGTGAATGTGCTAACCATGCCTAATCATGGATAACATGTACCTCTCCCAACTTTAAAATTGCTATTCATCTCTCATCAGATTCTGGTATCCAGAAAAATGCACTTGCAGAATGAAGCTGAAGCTAACAAGCAAAACTTTTGCACAATTATTTCTATTTATCTTTTAATAAGCAGGAAGAATTCACTGAGACCTAGGTCTCTTTTCAGGGGTGTCCTGCAGCAATGAAACTTTGCTTCAGGCTGTGAAGTTGAAATTGTTGCAACTCATGTTTAAGTAGCAGGACAGGATGGTCTGAGTGCTTTAATAGGAATATCATTGTGGCACTGGGGGGCAAGATAATATTAAGGAAGCCAAATCTGTCACAAAATGTCCATTTAGCCCCACCCAAAAAAACTTTCTCCACATGTTTTGTGTGTTCAGGGACCAATTTCCAGTTTAGCTTTACAATGACTTTAAAGCAGGTTAAAGCAACAAGAAAACACCTGCAGTATAGTGTAAATTAAGTCATAGTTTGTTTCATTCTTCGTTTGAGAAAGCTGTATTTGTAAAGATTGCCTGAGTGCTATGAGACAGCAGCAAATAGGGCTTGTGTCTCAGTTTTGAAGGCCTTATCAAATTACCAGTGCTCATGTGACTTTGAACTCATGATCTGAGTGAACGGCTCAGCATGCCATGTCAGGTCAACATTTACCTCCTCCCCCAGACTCACACATGCTTAAATAATCTCAGTCATGTTGTGTAAATGTGTTGGGACTCGCATGTTTTTTTACAGGCTAACAGCCATTTCATGCTGTCAGTTTTTTGAAAATGAGTAAATCCTTCTAAAGATTGTGTTTGAATGTCTCGCTGAATGTGTTTGTCTTTTCAGTGGTGTTACTGAGGAGGATCTACGTGCTGCAGGAGTGACAAACCCATCACACAGACGCAGGATCCTTGAGAACCTGCCCAGAAACTGGAACTAACTCACTGAGATGAAAAACACCAACGGTACAATGCATCACTATCAAGCCTGGAAGAAGAATAAAACCACCCAGATCTAAAAGGACGAACTGATCGGATACCAGGGCTTATAATAATCCCTGTCTGCTTTTCTTTTCTCCAGCCATACTATAGGAGTGGTTTGTCTGAGTCCACACAGCAAAGGCACAGGAAGCACTTGTTGCACAATCTGCTCCATTCATTATTTCATGTTGACGAATGATGAACAACATGAGAGATATGAATGAATAGGTTAGACATGAGCCTCCAGTTATTGACTCTTGTATAAATATTGATCATTGCATCAAGGCCTCATTGATTTTATTTCAAATGAATTTTAAATGACTATGAAAATATCCAGTGTTCACTAAGGCAGGTGTTTACAGTTCACCTTTATCCCTGCTACTGTGTCCTTTCCATTACTCTGCTATCATTGAGCCTGGATCCAAGCTTGTAAAAGCCCTCTGTTAAACCTCTGGAGCAGAAAATCCCTGACTGTAAATAACCACATCTGTAATTTGGGTGCAGAGGGGCCTGTCATATTTCACTTTGTTTACTGTTATCATGTCACTTAATCAGCACTTATGTCCACTGTGCATGTTTTATGCGACCTTTGTAAAGTGCATAAAGCAACTCTTGACCGTTACCGAGCAATCGCAGGTGTTATTTTATGCTGTCAAGCATGACATCGGACATAAAATCTTTTCTGTTTGAGTGCTCACGTCACACCGTCACAGTATGTTGCTACCAAAAGCAAAGTGTAGCCCACCTAATACATGGAGGTCACTCTGGTGAAGAAGCAACAGCCACTGCCAACAGTAAGAGATGTTATTTAAAGTGTAAATGAGACTGTTTATCCAAGGGAAATGTCTCAGATATCATTTTTATCACATTTTAAAACATGAAAATCTCTCATGACATGAATAACATTATTACACAGTTTACCAAGATTCTATGGAGCAACTAAGGAGACAAGGGCAGAGATTTTTTTCCCCAAGTTTCTGGTTGGCATCTCTCCTGACAGCACAAGAAAGTTTCTCATACCACTTGAGAAGGTCTCATAGGATGAGCCCAATAGGCCAGATATAGACTATATGGCCCTCTTCTTGGAGGGCTTTCCATAGAGCATTTATGAGGTCAGACACTGATGCTGGGCGAGAAGGCCTGGTTCACAATTTCCAATCCAGTTCATCCCAAATTCCTTGATGGGGTTGAAGTCCTTGCTTTTGTACAGTCATGTTGGAATAGAAAAGGGCCTTCCCCAAACTGTTGCTACGAAGTTGGAAGCATAGAATCGTCCAAAATGTCTTGGTGTGCTCAAGCATAAAGATTGGCCTTCACTGGAGATAAGGGGTCTAGACCAGACCCTGAAAAACAGCCCCATATGATTATCCCTCCTCCACCAAACTTTACAGTTGGCACAATGCAGTCAAGCTGGTAACATTTTCCTGGTATCCGCCAAACCCAGACTTAGCCAAGTGACTGAAGAAGTCAAGTCAAGTCAAATTTATTTATATAGCACATATAAAAACAGCACAAGCTGACTAAATGCTTTACGGAGAAAGGCAAGGTACAAATAACCATATATACAGAACAGCAAAGAACAATAAACAACACAAAGTGTGAAGAGACGATAATACCGGGAGTGCTGGTTTAACAGAAAAGGGATATGAGAGAGCGATCTAATTTGAGTCAAAGGCCAAGGAAAAAAGATGTGTTTTTAGCTGTGCTTTTAAGGAACATAGTGAATTAGCAGATCTGTATGACTTGTCACTCCACAGAACATGCTTCCACTGCTCCACAGTCCAGTGTCAGTGGTGATTTATACCACTCCATTCAACACTTGACATTGGACTTGGGGATGTGAAGCTTGCATGCAGCTGCCCAGCCATGGAAACCCATTACATGACGCTCCTGCTGCACAGTTCTTGTGCTTACATTAATATCTGTGGAAGTTCAGAACTCTTCAGCTATGGACTCAGCAGAGCGTTGGAGACCTATGAGCATCATGCACCTTACCAGTTGTTGACCCCACCCTGTGGTCTTCTGCTGTTGTTCCTAAACACTTACACTTTCTAATAATATCACCTACAGTTGACTATGGAATATCAAGCAGAGATCAAATTTCACAAACCATCTTATTGCAAAGGTGGCATCCATCACAGTACCACGCTTGAAGTCACTGAGCTCTTCAGAACAACCTATTTGGTATCACAAATGTTCTCAAATGGAGACAGCATGGCTAGGTGCTTGATTTTCTACACCTGTGGCAACAGGTCTGATTGAAACACTTGAATTCGGTAATGTACAGGTGTGGCCAAATAATGAAGTCTGTATAGTGTATCTCAGAGTTTTATAAGTGCAAAACTTTGTTGTGTGCAAGAAAGAAATCTTATAAGCTCAAGAAGTTTTCTTGTGTGCATGTTTTATTTTCTGCTGCATGAGAACAACTTTTTTAAGCCTTGTCTCCTTAGGTCATGTTTTTGTTGGTAACTGAATATCAGGTTTGGAAGAAAATGTCAATAAATTTAAAATGTCTTATTTTCTTATTTTTTGTGTCGAAATCATAAAACAATGACTGAAAGACAGGTTTTTGATTTTCATGGTCAAGACAAGCAAAAGTTCAAAAATGACTTCATTTTCCTTTTTCATTTCAAAGAAAGACAGAAGAAAATAATAAGATTGAAACAAAAAATGTTTTTTTTTCAGTTTCTAGTCTCAAAATGTTTTCATCAATGAAGGATGATCCAGTGAGGATGGTGAACAACTTTTTCTCAGAGAAACAGACATGGCTGTGCAAAAACTAAACAACATTATTTCAAAATAAAAATGATATTTATGTGAGGAATGAGGAATGACTTTTTAAACTTATTTTCAGTCTTTTTCATAGGGTTTAACAGATTCTGGCATAATCCAAGACTCAGGGTTTAACTGAACAGGCTAGCGGGCTAGCAGCAGTCACTAATGCCCTTAAGTGAAGATATTAGCTTGTCCAACACTGATCCTTTTGATTTTTTACCCTAAATATACAGTTTAGGGGATGCAGATGGCCAAGTGATTAGATTGCGACTGATGTATGCAGGCGGCCTGAGTTTAAGTCCCACGTCTCTCACCCACTCTTTCATCCCTGTCTCTGACTCTATCCACTGTCCTACAATATAAAGTAAAGGGCAACCTGCTATAGTTTGTGTTTGGGAAGGGTAGGACCTCTGAAACATCATATCTGGTGATTTGACAGATGTTTTACCTGTCACATTCAGTATGAGCCAAACACATATGACACTGTGGACATGCCCAACACCGGGGAGTACACTACATAATGTCAGTTAGGCAGGCAGCCACTATTGCTGTTCACTATGAGTGGAGTCAGATGGTAAATCAAAATTATACTAAAAGCCAGTCAAGAGAAGAGTAAAACATTGCAGTTCATTACTGTTCTTTTAACAAATAAATATTATCCAGTTCCTGCCGCTATAGCTACATCTGAGCCAATCTCTTAACTGGCGGCCATTGTTTACCAGTTTGCAGTACAACTAAACCACGCCCTTAGCTACTGCCTAGTTCTTCTCAAATGATGCTGATTGGTCCGTCCATTCCCAGACTTGGCACAGGTATTTCAGACTGGAGCTTTGCAAGATAGATTTGCTTGATAGCAGACATGGAATCTGGCCAGTCCATCAACTTTGCAGGTCATTGCTCCATGTCCACCTCATTGGCTCACTCTGCGTTGATGACGACATCTATTGGGGACAGGAAACGGAAAAAAATTACCATTTGTGTCTCGTCTTGTAATCTTATTTTTTTTTTTAAATGACAAATGAAATCCAAACTGTTCTTTAACT
Organism: Cheilinus undulatus; assembly: GCF_018320785.1. NCBI lineage: Eukaryota > Metazoa > Chordata > Actinopteri > Labriformes > Labridae > Cheilinus > Cheilinus undulatus. Next base: position 8,784,217 of record NC_054874.1, on the reverse strand, counting down.
TTTGCACATCTGTTTTGACCATGAAAAAGAACATTATGTATTTTGATTTTCTAATGTCTATTTCCAAACGTTCTATTCGGTTACCATAAGAGACAGTGACTGTTTAGGATCTCAGCTAAATTTGTCCTCAAAAGTGAACAAGAATATTTCTGTGTGACTGACAACCTCTAACAACCTTTAACACCTTGTCCTAAATAAGACAACTACCACCTTTGTGCTTTCAGGTTTCCTAAAATGATGTCAATGAACAAACATGACAGAGTTGTATTTATCGTCTCAGTTAAATAATAGACCACAGCAGAAAGAGATTAGACGAGCGTGACTCCAGTCCTAAAATAACTCTAAATCTCCACTGTAACCGTCAGCGTTGTTGCTGGTAGCGCTCAGTTGGGGTTGTTACTTATTAAAGCATGACCAAACACATCTCTCTTATTGTCTGGCAGCAGGGACAGTAGGTCAGTGACCACTGAGTCACTGTTGCTCACACTGGAGTGAAATCGCCTGCTGGGAGTTTTTGGCAAAGTAAAGCTTAGGAAGGAAGGAAAAAGGTGGAAAGTATTCAGTGTTTTTCCTGTGATACTCTTGAGTTTAACTGAATGTGGGCTCTAAAACAATGTTTTGGGCAGCTACATTTTTAAGGGACTGATTAATGAGATTTTTTGAACATTTTTATACATTGCAAAGTGTTTTCTGTGAAATCGAGGCATGCTTTACAACAAAAGAGTGTACTTTTAATAACCATTAGAGTGATATGGTTTCCCACTGTGCAAAAAGATATGCAGGTATTCTAAAGTTAAAGTCCCAAAACATAAAAAAGTGTTTCGTTCATGCACTGAAGATTTTGCATTTAAAAATTACAAACTCTGTCAATTGGCTTTTTGACAAGATTGTGTTTTCTATAGGTTAAACATACAGGTAGAGTAATGATAAGCAAAAGTGAAACTGAGTAAAACCAAGTTTAATTACCGATATTAATTTTATTAATAACTTTAACTCTGTTTTTATGAGATCATTTCCCACACATGAAGTGTATGAAAACCAGCTCTGATCTTTGAGCAGGCTTCTGATGAAGAGCATGCTTTGTCGCTGGCCCACTCACATTCCAGACATCTGAACCACTGAAACCCACAAAGACATGCACAAACACAAAGACACACAACTGGGTTGAGGGGGTCTGGACTTCCCATTTTTTAAGGGATGTCCTCTACAGTTAGATGAAAATGCTGGATTAAACTGTGAAAAAATATATCTCAAAAATGCTTCTAAGTAGGGCTGAACAATTTGCAAAAATAATATTGCAATTTTTCTGCCCAATATTGCGATTGTGATTTAATACGTGATTATTATCAGGGTCATCATCTTATGTAGGCTATTTTTTTTAACAAAACAAGCAATAAAATAATTCTATATTATAACCTACATTCAGTCAGGAACACTCTTGTCATACATTTAACCATTTTATTGCAAAACAGATAAACAGTTTCACTTGGCGCATGCTTTGACTTTCCAGGAAGTGCATAGCTAGAAGCCCCCATGGATAGATGCATTAATGACAAAGGGTACTGAAAACAATATAACTATTTCAGAAGCATCCGTAGTAGCATGAATCCCAATAAGAGGGTGCAACAAGCTTTATACTATAAAGGAGGAGGCTGGGGTGGAGGAGGTGGAGCTTGGCCAGCAGCAGCAGCAGCATAGTGCATCAGCATTAATGAAGCAGGGATATGTGAGAAGTACGTTGTTTTCAAATGGACCCCTGTGTTGCAAGAAAGCTGATTGTAGCTGGGGGTATGACTTCCTTGAACTAATGCTAAGCAACATTAATATTAGATAGAATGAACTAGAGCAGAATGCTTAAAAATACCTAATTGCAATTATTTTTGCTCATATTGCAAATTTGTTATCAATTGCTTTATTGAAGGTGATTTTCATTTTCATGTCACTCTTAAAAAAACAAAAAAAGGAGGATTTTTGTAAACCATTCTAAAAAATATTGACACTTGAATTTTTGCATAATATGCATTAAATCTCTGCTGCAAAAAATGCATGTATTATACTAACATTTTGACACATTTTAAATCAAAGAAATATTGCAACTTCTGTGGTTTGTAAATTGCAGCAGGCCATATTGCGATTGACACCTATTTGCAATTAACTGCCCAGCCCTACTTCTAAACCCTACAATAACAAAACATCACTGCCAATTTTTAAAGTTTGACTGAGCAGAAAAGATGACTTTCCCCTGTGCAGTCCTACTATACAAAAAAGGACTTCACAAAGAGATACTCTCTGTCTATAAATGGTTCAATTTTATTTATTGTCCGTACCCCATTGGTGTGCATCCACCAAGTGGTCTGCTTTGGTTCAGTACCGTTTGACACACTTTGGTATGGTAAACCCTGATCTTGCTTGAGTTTCTTGAGAAAAGAAGAGGAACAGATTATAGTAAACAGGGGGTGACCTTGGAGAACATCCGGCATTTACTACTCTTTCAGATAAAGTTCAAAATGCAGCAGTAGAGCGGTTGTTCTCTAAACTGAGGTCAATCAAGACTCAGCTCAGGATCAGATTTGGGAAAGGCATGCTATACAAATCGGTTATTCTGGTGTCTTTTCCAACATATGGCATCAGAACTACTGCTTACTGTACCAAACTGAACCGAACCAGACCGTTTGGTGAGGACCCAGCTTAGAAAAACAGTTCTTCAAAACAACTGTGTTCATAAACTTGGGTTTATATGAGTTTGTTCGGTTTTCAGTAACTTATTAAGTGACAGCCTCATCTCACCTCAGTTTATAATCCATCTCTGATCACTGCATGTGTCATCCTACCTGCTTTTATTCCTTTATGATCAGACTTTATAATTCCTCACCTCATCATGAGAATCTTGCAGAAAAGACCTGAGATGTCAAAGATTACTGAGGCGATCAGTTATCCTTTTGCAGCTCTTGGGAGTAAATACATTTTATAACCCTGCTGTACAGCTGTGCAAATATTAACTACATTTCTTTATGGCTGCACTTACAGTAAATGTCATCATAGGACTATAAGACACACGCTGGACTGATTCTTTAGAGGTATTTACAACTTTTATCAAAATTAAAGAGAAGAAATAAAACAATAGTGATCAAATGTGTGTGTATGGTGAAAGTTTTGACAGGAAATTACTATCTTATATTAAAACAAACTGAACAGGGGTAAGGGTGCTGCTTCTTTGGGTTGGGTGTCAGTGTGTAAGTAACATTTTGATGCTGTGGTCAAGACATTGATTAGTCATTATTTTGGGGGAATTTAAAGCCATGGGTGAAAAAGACATTAAAACGGACTAGTGAAAACACAGAATATTTAAATTACTACAGACATTTCAGTATAGGGGAACATTTGTCTTTTAGAAAATTCTTTATAAAGAGGAATGCTCTTCTTTAAGGCGCTAAATAAAAAAATTGGCTTAAACTGGCTATAGCTTATGGAAGCCCATTTCTGCCAAATAGAAAAGAAAAAATGTGAAAGTAAATCCTAAGTCATAATTATGAGAAAAAATATTAGATAAAAATTCATCATTTTGACTTTGTATGTTATAATTTCAACTTTTTATCTAATAATTTTAACTTTTTATCTCAAAATCTTGACTTTTTATCTCATAGTTTCACCTTTTATTTTATAATTATGACTTTTTATCCCATAATTTCATCTTTTTATCTCATAATTATGACTTACTCTCATAATTTTGACTTTTTATCTTGTAATTTTAACATTTCAGCTCATGATTTCTGCTTTTTATCTGACAATTTCGACTGTGTATCTCATTATCATGGCTTTTTATCTCATAATTTTGACTTTTTATCTTATAATTATGACTTAGGATTCTTTTTTTTAATTGTCTTACTTCCACATTTTTCTTTCACTGTGACACACTTAGAAACGCAAGTAATTGAAAGTAGCTTCCACTGAAGGTTTTTTTTAGGGGCGGCAGTTTTGCACACTCATCACCTTGACTTCCCATTTCAGCACTATAGTGAAGAACCCTATAGCCTGCTCTCATGTCTCTGAGCTCAGTGCTGTTTACTCTGTGTGCAGCAGCGGTTCCTTCCATCATGGACTCCGACAAGACCTGAACCAGAAGCTTTAATGCGTTTCTAATGTGAGCCAGGAGAGAGCAAGGAGACCAGCGAACAAGGAGAGAAGAAGATACCGAAGTTTTAGCGGGCTGTAAAGTTTACCTTGTGACTTCAGACGACTTTTCTTTGGCGACGCCAGCGCTTTCCAAGCATTGGGGTGAGTTTCGATAGCTGGGTTCTTGTTTTATAGTGGAAAAGGGAAATGTCGACCCACTCTTCTGTCGTGTTACACGTGCAGAATCACATGGAGAAGACCTAAACACTGAACACAATGGTTGAAGAGTTATTTTTTATCGAAACAGCCAGCCTACAGTTAGAAAGAGTAACAAGTGCTCTTACTCCAGAATGTTACTTCACGTGAGTTCATTTTCTGGGTGCTCGTGCTTCAGTAGACGTTATTAGTGACACCGTGTACCTCCACGTTCACGTTTGAAACATGTTAAGTTTTCTAATAGCAGCATTTACTGAGAGCTAGTTAGTTAGGCTGTAACATTTTACCACGCAGTAATAAAGCAGTAAAATTTCTCCAGCTGAACAACTACAATATTGACATGTTCTTATATGACAGTCACATTTTTTATATGCATATGTTTTTATCTTTTCAAGGAGGCATTTTCTGAAAACAATCTAAGCTGTTTGCATGGAAGCCCATTTCTGCCACTTAGAAATAATATGAGTTTGGCAATTAAATACAAAATCTTAATTTGAAAGAATGAGATAAGTCAAAATAATTAGATAAAAGTCATAATTAAGAGATTAAAGAGTAAAAATTATGAATAAGATGTAAAAAAAAACACGAGATAAAAGTCGAGAGTATGCAATAAAAAGTCAAATTATGAGACAAAAAAGTTGAATTTATGGGGATTAAAACGTCAAATTGATATATAACAAGTTGAACTTGTGAGAAAACTAGTCAAATTATGCAAAAAAAGTTGAACTTCCAAATGTATGAGATAAAAAGTCATATGATGAGGTTGAACAGTTTATTGTTTAGTGGGTGGAAAAAAATCGTGGGGGAAAAAATGAAAATTATGAGTTAAAAAGTTGAAATTATGGGAAAAATGTCAGATCAGTACAACTTTCTAACGCTAATGAGATAATAGTTACAGTTATGAGGTAAAAGTCAAATTTATGAGATAAAAAGTCAAATATGACATAAAATCTAGAAGTTATGAAATAAAAAGTTGAATTTGTGTGATTAAAAAGTCAAAATTATTAGGTAAAATGTTAAAGTCATGAGAAAAGTAGAAATTACAAGATAAAAAGTTGTTATCACAAGATGGTTACTTCAATTAAAAGATAAAAGGTTAAACTTATAAGATAAAAAGTTGAATTTATGTGATAAAAAGTTAGATTATGAGATTAAAAATCCAAATCATGAGTTAAAAGGTCAAATTCGTGAGGAAAAAAGTGGAAATTATGAGATTAGTCAAAAGTAGGAAGTGGTAACTACAGTTATGAGATAAAACTGAAGTTAGTGAGAAGTTAAAGGGATTTATCTCATAATTCTGATTCTCATAGTTTCAACCTTTCATCTAATAACTTTGACTTACTGTCACATATTTCCTATTCTTTAATCTCAAAGTTACGATCTGCTTTTTCGTAATTTTGATTTAGATTTATTTTTAGAGTTGTCTTCCATATTTTTCCTTTTTTAAGTTGCAAAATGGGCCTCCATATGTTGGTAATTTTTTCTGATATAGCAGTAAAAATTTGGCAATTCTAATTTTTACTTTGGTTTGTAATTAGAATTTGTTTTACACTTCTGTTTGCCCCTGTGAGTTTTTTATGATAACTACACACTCCCACACATTAGTAAATACGTAACCCCTCATTTATAATGCTTTATTATCTTATTTATGTGCATTAGTAAAGCTTTAGTAATTAGTTGTCTCATCATCAGCATAAGAATGATTAACGATTAGCTGTAGAAGCAAAGATGTTGATGTTCCCTTGTGTAGCTTGTGTTACTGCCGTTACAAGTGAGTGTTTTTGTTTTTTTTTTTTGCTTTTTTTTTTCTTCTAAAATATAAAAATAGTGTAAGCACCAGTTTATAAGTTCATTCACAAGTGAAAGCCTAAAGAAAGCAGCATAATGTTGAATGTTTTTATCTGGTGAACTATAGATTTTTTCTCTTCTCTTTCTATAGTTTGATCATCTGCTGGCTTCACTGAGAAGTTACCACTATGGACCTGGTCCTCAGCAGCCCTGGCACACCCAACCAGTCGGCGTTCATCGCCATCTTTAACTCCAGCTGCCGCTTTGATGAAGAGTTCAAATACATCCTGCTGCCGGTGTCCTACAGTCTGGTATTTGTGGTCGGCTTCGTGCTCAATGCTGCCGCTCTGTGGCTCTTCATGAAGATGCGTCCATGGAACCCGAGCACTGTGTTCATGTTCCACCTCGCTCTCTCTGACTTCCTGTATGTCCTGTCCCTGCCAACCCTCATCTACTATTACGCCAACCGCAGCCACTGGCCCTTCGGCGTGGCTCTTTGCAAAGCAGTGCGCTTCCTCTTCTATGCCAACCTTTACTGCAGCATCCTCTTCCTCACCTGTATCAGCGTGCACCGCTACCTGGGCATCTGCCACCCCATCAAGGCGCTGACCTTAGTCAAGTCCCGCCACGCCCACCTAGTGTGCGGGATGGTGTGGGTGGTGGTGAGCATCTGCCTGGTGCCGAACCTCATCTTTGTCACCACGTCAAGGCGGGACAACGACACTCTGTGCCACGACACGACCAGCCAGGACTCGTTTGAGGAGTATGTGGACTACAGCTCTGTTGTCATGGTGCTCCTGTTTGGCGTTCCTTTCGTGGTCATCATGGTGTGTTACTGCTTAATGGCCCGGACCCTGTGCCAACCCAGACATGGCTTATCTCCAGGCCAACGGGGCCACGCCTCACGCCAGAAATCCATCAAGCTCATCATCGTCGTATTGGTGGTGTTCGCTGTGAGCTTTGTCCCGTTTCACATCACAAGGACTCTCTACTACACCGCCCGCGTGTTAGATCTCAACTGTGAATTCCTAAACATCGTAAACTTTACATACAAGATCACCAGACCGCTGGCGAGCATCAACAGCTGCATTGATCCAATTCTTTATTTCCTGGCTGGGGATCACTACAGATCCAAAATGTTGTATGTTCTGACTGGAAAGAGGCAGACGACAAGCAGTCAAATACCAGAACAGGCACCAACACAACCAAACAATAATGACAACATCGCTCTGGTGTATAAAAACACAGCCACTAAAGAAACAGGAGAGATCCAGAGATAGGGGGAATAGTAATACACATGAATGGACTAAATCTACCCTGGTTAAGCTATAAAAAGTAATGCAGGAGGAAGAAACACTTGTTAATTTCCTTTTTTTTGCACTGAGACATTTATACTGTAACATTTACTTACAGTGTATGATTGTACCCTGTTAAATCTGTAATTTTGGCCTGTAAGAGCCCCATGTTTTGATTGCCTGCACTCTCTTGACGTTCAAAAGATGTAACTAGGAGGGATTTAATCAAAGAGTCCCTAGTGTCTCTCTATGGTGCGTCTACAGTAGAGGAGTATCCTGCTTTGTTTTGGAAACAGCAGCTGGGTCACTGATGGCCACGGCGGCCCTGAAGTTTGCTTTGAAAAACTAAGTTTGTGTGTGTGAACAAGGAGATAGCACAAGCACTGATGTAAAATTCATATATGACCAAAGACGTCAATTTGTCTGGCTGTTGTTTTAGGAATTAAGCAATCCTTCCTGTTTGATCAATATTGTCTGTATGTTACCAAGAAACCAAAGATTCTGATTCCAGCTGTTTTTGTCCTTCAGTTTTGCAGCTGTCTCTCTCTCTCGCTCCTCTATGAAGCAATAACAGAGAGAGTGGTCTGTGCGAGCGATATCATTTCATATCACCCACACTTCATTAGAAGGATAAGGGATTTTCCTTTTCATTCCTTTACCTTTGGGATTGAAGGCTTTTTTTCTACCAGCAATCTAGGCTTTTATACTTTAACACAATGTGAAAGCAGTGTTGGAAAGTTTAACCTCATGCCCCCACCCTTGTTTATAATGTTGTTGTGTTAACCTTTGATAGAGCCGATTTTTTTTCTTTTTACTGCTCTGGGTTGTAATTTTCTCATGATACAAAGTCAGTGCTTCATTTTTATGGACAATTTTTTTTTTAACAGCTTGATTTGTATTATACTGCGTGACTCTGGGAGCTAGTGCCTTTTGCTTAATGCTACAATTGGGGGCGTGTCTGTTTGTCTGTATTGATTTGTATGCCACACTGTTGCTCCAGTTTTCCTCAGTACCTCTCTGAAGACTTTTTGGGTGTAGTGGTTCAAAACTGGTGCCATGAAACAACCATAAATATGTACAGATTTTCTATAAAATCCCAAAATGTGCACCAAGTCATCATTCGGGAACTTCTGCTGCGTTCCATTTATGTCACATGGCCATGGGTCATGTGATGCTTGGTGAAAAAAAAAAAAAAATGTGTGCACTTAAACTTTGAAAATAAGTCAAACGGTGCAGCTTTAATGCTCCCCTCTTTAGTCTTGACAGAGACTCTGGGGGCCAGAATTTCAAATAAACAAAACTTAATATTTTGGTCTGATTAACATATTACTGTATTAGTATTTGTATTTGCTTTCAAAATGCAGGAAATTTTTGGGCATTACCAGTGAGATCTATCCCTATTATCTATAATGCAACAGGCCACGAGGAGACACTGAGACTACCCCTTTTCACTATTTCATTCAGCCATTTCTGCATTTTTGGCCACTCTTCACCCATTGTTTAAATCATTTTTGCCCCTTTTAAACCAACCTTTTCCACTTTTTCCCGAACTTTTCCACTATTTAACCCCTTTTTGCAACTTACCTGCCAATTATTTCCATGTGCCACTCTTTAATCCCTTTTAACTACATTGAAGGGTATTTTTTCTATATTTTTGCCACTCTTAACCCATTTTCCTGCATGTTTTATCCCTTTATGCCAATCTTTTATCACTTTTATCCCATTGTTGATACCTTTACCCATTTTTGGCATGTTTTAACCTCTTTTCACCACTTTTCCTGGCAGTTTTTTGTCTCTTTGTGCCACTCCACAACCCATTTTATCGCTTATCAACCAATTTTGCCACTCTCTGACCCCTTTTCCTCACTTGATCACCACCATTCTTGCAACATTTTATTTTTCATTGTCTTACCCATTAAAAAAAATGTAGTAATAATGGCTGACAATTGAATTTTTGTAAAAACAGATTAAATGTTAATTCATTTTCAAACTTCAATATTAATTATTTTCTGGGGTAGATTTAACAGCTGCAGACATTTAAAGCCAAAACATACTCATAAAACCACAACGTCTTTTTCTCCTTTTCTGAAATGAATGATCTTCTGGACAGGAAGCTTTCAGGGGCCTGATATGTCCATCGGACCGCCAGTTGCCTTATGGTGTTGTTGGCCTATCATCACAAATATGCACTGATGCTGAGACGCTGAGCCATTATGCAGTTATTTGGAGAAAATACAGTCCTTTTCATGCAAACTACTCTTTCTCATTAAGCATCTAATGATGTATATTGTCACCGGGATACTATTTCACCTCTGTTTGACTTTGAAATAAATTATGTGTGAATAAGGTTGGTAAATATTATTTTGACATTGCTATTACTAAGCCATAACATGGATTTAGATCAGTCCAACTCCCAGCTGATCTTTTATCGGCGTGTGGCTCTGTTACACGTGACAAGGATGCGGCCGTTTTCTTGGGTTTCTTTTATTCAGTGAGGAAACTTGATCAGGGTGGTGTTTAAGTGAACATATCCATATTGCATTCAATTAAACACACTGTCTGTTTTTCTTAATATTTAACATTGATTGTCAGAATCTGTGCAGGATGTGAGCTGGATTTAACTCACCTGCTGCGGATGCGGATCAGAGTGGACAGCACATGCTGAGGGAGCAGGCAGCAGTGGTTGGAAATTGGGCTGGAGTAGGATTGACAAAAGAGTCCAACACAGGCCTCTTGTCATATGCAATTGTACATAAAACCAGTTTAAAATCCCCTGTCATTACAACCTAACTTCCTCTTTACATGTATTAATGTAGAATACACATGTAAACCATGTATTAAGTGAAACTGAAACTACTCTACCTAATGCAACCTGAATACAGTAGCTGTGGGACAGATGATTCTTGGGAAGTGAAAACAGAGAAACCAGGTTATAGGTCATGATAGACTAACAATAACCTAAAGCAGAACAGTGACATGTAACAATTCTGAGAAATGATTCAACCAGTAGTTCACATCTGGCCCAGCCTCAGTTCCCACCACCACCTCTTTAATGAGAAAATGTGGCTCAAGTTCCCAAAAATGTTCAACCAATTAAATTTATTCAGCGAAAATGGTTTCATGCTGCACGGTTGATGAAGCAAAATAGGGAAAAGCAACCATGTTTAAAAAGTTTAAAAGGAGATGTGTGTTTACATAATATTTTACTGTTTTTTGCAGTGGTAATACAATTTTATTTCCTAAGACTGGACGCTGGGTAAAATGTAAATAAAAACAATGCAATGATTTGCAAACCTCATAGACCCATATTTTAATCACAACGGAACATAAACAGCATATCAGATGCAGAAATTGAGACATTTTACAGTTTCATGAAAAATATTAGCTCATTTTAAGTTTAATGGCAGCAACACATCTTAAAAAAGTAGGGACGAGGCTATGCTATAAACATCTGGAAAGTGAGGAGACCAGTTGCTGGATATTTGGGAGAGGAGTTTTGTCCCATTCTTGTCTGATGTAGGATTATTGCTGCTCTACATTCCTGGCTCTTCTTAAAGATATGAAAAATCTTGTTTAATGACGTGCCGAATGTTTTCTGTTGGTGAGTTCAGTACCCAGATTCTCCTACTGTGAAGCCATGCTGTTGTGATGGATGCTGTATGTGGTTTAGCATTGTCTTGCTAAATAGTCAAGGTCTTTGTTGTCTGGATGAGAGCAGATGTTGCTCTTATCTACTTTTCAGCATTGATAATGCCTTTCTAGATGTGCAAGCTGCCCTTGCCATACCATCAGAGATGCAGGCTTTTGAACTGTGCACTGATTACAGGCTGGATGGTACCTTTCATTTAGTCTGCAAGAAACAGCTTACATGATTTCCAAAAAAGAATCTCAAGATTTGGATTAATCTAACCACAGAACATTTATCCATTTTGCCTCAGTCCATTTTCAATGAGCTTTGGCCCTGAGAAGACAGTTGTGTTTCTGGATTGTGTTCACATATGGCTTCTTCTTTGCATGATACATCTGTGGATGGCACAGCACAGTGTATATGGACAATGATTTCTGGAAGTGTTCCTGAGCCTATGCGGTGATTTTCAGTAGAGAACTATGTATGTTTTTATTGCAGAGCAGCCTGAGGGCATGAGCATCCAATAACCTTCAGCCAAATTCATTATTATGTAGTTGTCTCAGCCTATAGTCTTAAGGCCAATGGTGATGGTGAAATTTACTCTTCTTTGTGTTGTTGATTTCATTAATGATCCTTATTCCTTAAAACGGCAGAAGTCCCGTGACGATGAGCAAATACCAAAGGCGTTTTTAGGTGAACTACATATGCAAGATTTCCTTATGTCTCTGTTTATAATGCAGGGCCAATCTGGTGCTTTAAAAATGTGGAGAATGAACTAAGAGCAAACCCATTTGCAAAAAAAAGGAGCAATGACTTTCCTGTATACTTGTCAAAAAAAGTCCATAATATAGATGGCTGTCAAAACTGAAGATCCGAGGCACTCTGATGTAAATAAAAATCCTTTATTAAACAGGGATTTACATCCCTGGACTTTTTTTGACAACTATACAGGCAAGTCATTGCTCCACTTTTTTGCAAACGATTTTCTCGTCCATTTCCTGAAGAGCACCTGATTCTCATGACACAGCGTTGGATACTTTGACCCCATGTCGCACTCACCCACCCCCCTTTATTCTAAGAGCAAACCCACTTTTCCGTGCACCACTACACTACTAGTTAGCACTGTTACCTCACAGAAAGAAGGCTCCTGGTTTGTTACATGTTCTCTCCATGCATGCGTGGGTTCTCTATGGGCACTCCAGCTTTCTCCCACAGACCAAAGATAAGCCTAATAGGTTAATTGGTGTCTGTGAATTGACTGTTGATGTTAATGTGAGTGTGCCTGGTTGTTTGTCTCTGCTGACTGCTGAACAGTCCAGAGTGTACCCCACCTCTTGCCCAATGAGAACTGGGATCAGATCCAGCATCCTGCGACCCTGAACAGGATAAAGGTTGTGAAAAACTGATGGATGGATTACTAGATCTTGGAAAAAGAACCCTGAAATTTACTGTGTGTCATGGCAAGATGGGGTAAATGAATTTTATGGATGCCTAGGGCCTCCATACATTATAGAATTTTTGCCACCATGGCATGCACATGTTTGTGACCCACTGAAAACAGCTCCTTGGCCCACTTGTGGGTCTCAAACCGGCAGCTGAGTAGCACGGATTTATGCTACAACAATGCCACAATGATAAACAGATATATATTTACTCTGGTGTCAACCTCATGGTTAGCAAGTCACTTTAGGTAAGAAAAACTTGCAGTATTTTTACACAATTTGAAACCGTCACTTGTGCATTTTGAATTTGTGTCTTTCAGTGCTTTGCATAGCTGCTTTGCAGCATATTGCATGTATGGAGGAAATATACAAAGATTAAACTAGATATTTTAATGGCATTGCCTTCATTGAAAAGATTGCATATGCATCATTTTGCGACTTTTCTAACAGCCCTCTACCTACAATTTGAGCAGGTTTGTCCATATCGCACAAGATGTGACTGTCAGTTGAACGCAAGTAGGATAAAAGGGATTTCATTTAACACTTTCTAAAATAAAATATTGCTTAAAAATATTACTCTGGAATGCCTTTTATGAAATAAGATGTCATTTTCTGTGCTGTGAGCCATTGTCATGTTTATGATTTATCTTGATGGATGAAAGTTTTATCAACAGGTAAATAAACACCTTCCTACACCTGTACCTTCATCTCAGAATTAAAATTGTGAGCATGGCTTGAAAAAAATCTGCTATTGAATCACTACATCTGATATCAGATTAATGAATGCATCAAGGTTCACTGCCTGAAAGAGCATGACAGCATGTTGTGAATGTAGCTCCGTCATTCCGGAGCATGAGCGCCCCCTTGTGGCCTATTTTTGACAGGAAGTCGTCTGCAGTCCAGCAGCAGGTTTGGAGGGAGAAGCTTTTCAGCCTAAGGCCTGAAAATGTAAGAGATACAACTTAATGTTGACGTATTAGGAAAAACGAATGTAAATTTTTATAAACTCTATCCTTACAGGAAGCTTTTTGAATGTGGTGCCTCTTTAATGCCTCACAGCTTAACAGAGGAGGAAACAGAAAAATCAGAAAGCTCTTTCAACACTTTGAAGTTTAGAGAACAGCCTGATGAAGATGAAGATCCTGATGAAGGCGTCGGCCTCCTAAAGTTGTTCTCCACTACATGTGTTGTTGGAGCTTTCTATTTCCTTTAAGACTTTTTTCATCCTCCACGCACCATGAAAGTTGCTGAGGCTGTGCCTGAAAAACCTACTTTAGCTTAACGAAGGAGAGCAGAGAAGCCCCAGAAACACGGTAAACGCTTACATTTGTATGTGCTGTTAAAAAATCTCCTAAGTTATATGACTTTAAATTTCCACATGTCTTGTTAAGATGAAAAATTAAACACGTAGCCTCTTAGTTGGCTCTAAGGCAAGACATATACCTGGGCTGTACCTACCCTTCTTTTTTGTAGCAAACCTTTATTTAAACGATACTCTCGGAAGATTGAAGAGCTTTTTCAGTCAAATGAAGTATCTTATTTCATGTGATTTAGATTTTAGATTTAGTCTGTCTGTAAATAATAGTGGACAGACCTATTTTAATATGCTGTGACTTTATAGTGCTTGTCAGAATTAGTTCTCTTTATAAGGGAAGTAAATGCTGTATGCCCTGATAAGAGCTTATGGATTTCAAGAATGATCCGTTCTTTATTGGTGACTCTTCCTGCTCTGCATATGAAAATCAGTCTGCCTTGAAATCTCACCGAACATTGAAAAGAGCAGGACCTATTTAGGTTGACTGGAAGATACCTTACTAAAGTACATGAACAGAAAATAGAGTCAAAAGCATATTTTAATTATTTCTCGTGTTTTTTTTTAGACCCAAGGCCTTCGTGTTGGCTGCATGACACAGATTATTAACCATTCTGCAGATGAAGAGTAGTGACCAGCAAGCTGAAAAGATGCAGATTTACTGAGGACGTCGATTTTGCAGCTGTTAGGCTTCAGGATTGTACTGCCCTAAGAGAGAAGGTATTGCTATTTAGAAATAAAGATACATAAATGAATAGATAAGGCATGACTCATGCTTACAGGATACAGCCTGTTAGTACGTTGAAATTGTCCGTTTAAAAAAGAATTATATGACAGACTATCAGAAAAGTCGGTTTCCTTGATATAAGCTAATCTTTGTCAAATAGCCGTTATGAAATTTTAGGTTTACAGCTTAATTTGTCACATTAACGGAGATGAGTTGTGTTTTTGTTTACTTTATGTCATTTTTAAATTCAAGGTTGCAATATAATGACATAGTAATGTAAGGGGAAATTTCTTTTTCGATATTTCTGGCAAAAGTCCCACTCCGTGCCTGTAAGACTGCACCACGGGCATATTCAGCTTTTCAGAAAATGCTTCTTAATGGTAAATAAACAGAGCCATTTGTCCAAACCTGAGGGGGGAAATCATGTAAATGTACGACTGCATATTCATGTCTGCAAAATAAAAACGGGGTAGATTTAGCATTCATTTTGTGTCGTTTAATCAGCGAGTTGTCACTTTTAAATGACGCATTTCAAATTATTTACGTATCCACTGGCCCTCAATTTATCGAAATAATTAACAATGTTTTAAAGAAATGAAAACATAGTAAGTAGAATGATCTTTACATGAAAAACAATCACTCGCTTAACAAGCTTTAATTGAGCTGTAATTCCTATGCGAATTATCAATTTTAAGAAAAAAGGAGGATTTAAAGTGTTGTTTAGTGTTATTTTTATAGCCTATCATTAAAAGAGAAAAAATCTCTAAATAAATTTTTTTGATAAATTATCCTGTGTCAAACCCTCTCCAGTGTTGCTGACCTTGTTCTTAGTTGTCTGGTTTATTTGGACCTGTCTGCTACTTGATCATTCAGCTAGACTTGATAAGTAGGATTTCTTCCATTTCTAATCGACCATCCTACAGAAAGACATCATGTCTGAGAAGAAAAAAAAACACTTGATGTCCTCCTGCTCTGAGGATGAGTCTGGGCTCAAGGACACTTTATGGACAGTGGAACAATCAGTGATCAGATTCAAGACATCTAGAGGAGAGAAACATTTTTAATCTTCTTTTATTCTCATAGAAATATAGAAAATAACCTCGCTCAGGGGCACATTTCAGACGTCTTGGAGGAGTCTATTCAGCTCAAAGCATTCAGCATTAGATTTAACAAAGTGATGCTGTATAACACTACTGACTTTTCTTCTTTTTAAAGCTTCTTTAAGCAAACATAGTGAATCTAAAATGGCTTAATATTTGCACAATATTGCAATTCAGTAATGAGGCTTTTTGAAATATGAAATATCACATATTAAGAGTTTAACAGCTGTTTATGTTTGACTTTTAACCTTTTTGAAACTATTTAAGTTGTTTAATTTAAAAAATAAATGCAGTTTAAAGAAACATTTTGCCTATCAGGGTCAAAGAAGTTTTAATTCAAAACTCCATAATGAGTAATGAAAAGTACAGTGTAGAAATATAGAAGATTTACCTTTAATTAAAAGCTAATATTCCTGTTAGTGTGTGTCAATTGTGAGATACACCCACGCCTAGGCCTAAAGTGATGCATTTGTCGAGCCTTGAACATTTTTTTCTGTGTTTTTCTCTTGTTTGGCAAATTATAAGGCAGAGAGAGAGACGAGGGATCTCAAGGACGGCGTGGACTTCAATTTAATCGAAGAGGCTGAGAGTGGAGTGGAAGAGTGACACACGGAGGAGAGAAGTTCATTATTCTGCTGAAAAGGAAACCAATGGCTTTCACTGTCGTCATGGCAACCGGCCTTTCTTTTGCCGTCAGACTTATGATAAGGTACTTCACAGCTTTAAGCACAATTATCGCAAGGTAAAAAAGGGGAAATATTGCTTTCCGATGCTAATAGATGTTAGATATTGATTGGCATGGAGGTTCATATAAAAGTGTGCCCCAATGGTTTCACCCGCCTGACTCTCTGGGACCTTTTATTGAAATGTGATGGAGATGATGCTGGATATAGGCTTGTTTTTACAGCATAGTCTCTGGCATCTCTTGCATCGTTACATTTATATCAGGAAAAACTCTTTACTTGTGTGAGCAAGAGATGAAGGTAAATAGTGCCGTAAAAAAAGTGGCAAAAAAAAAACAAGATTCATTTCTTTTTGTAGTGAGGAAAAAAATGAATGAATGAGTATTTTTCCAGTGCCTTTTGTTGCAAAAAGTCTCATAACATAAATACTAAACAGCGTCTGCTTCCTGTCATTAGCATGCCATTTTGTTGTCAAGTGACCCTGCTCGCACTTAGCACAATGGCAGGTTGGCCTTGGCAGCAGCGAGGTCAGCGCCAAGCACAAGTCCAGGCTATGGGGGGTGTTTGGTACGGCGGTGGCGGCCTGCTTGGTTGGGGAGAGGATGGAGGATTAGCATAGTGGAAAGCATGAGAGCTTGTGTTAGGAGGGGGGGTAGGATGTTGGGTGTGTAGGTGGGGGGGCAAATTGTTTTAACCCCTATTACAGCAACCGCACGGCGCTCGTCTTATCTGGGCGGCTGCAGCCACTCATTAATATTCCGTACATATGGCAGCGCTTTCTGTATCATTGTCTATTAATGGGAGGGATAATCGCTCATTCAATTATCAGGCAGTCAGCAAAAGACCAACGGCGCCTGTACACCCCCCCCGGTTCACACAGTGGCACGGCCCAAAACAGAGGTGTGCCAGCGAGAAGGTGAGAGCGATAGCGGGGATTACAACATATTAGCTGCTTTAATAAATCACGAGGCGGAGAGAATGTGAAGCAAATAAGGGATCTGTTGGCGAACACGAAACATGCCTGAACTTTAGAGCAACAAAGCAGAACGGGGGGCTTCTGAGAAAGTCGCACATCCAAGATCCTTGCTGCTTTTTAATGCTGACCTTTGTGTTTGATAGCCGAGTGATGGACTCTGACATCTTGCAGACTGAAGCTTGACCCTGGTGTCTGCAGGGCGAAAGATCTGTGAAGTGATCAAATACCGCCTCCATCCCTGTTGATCTGTGCTTTGTGGCCCCCAGGACCCTGCGCTGTCCCCCTGCTGCAGGGGCCGTGGCCTGGATGTGAGGGGGTTACTGATAATAGTGTGGCCTCTGGCTGTTTTGACCCGAAGAGACCTTGTTGAGTCAACACAAGCACACCGAAAGAGAGCCAGGAGGAGAGAGAGGGAGGAAGAGTTGGAGGAAGGTTGTTAAGTTATCCAGAGTTTCTTCAGGAGCTGGAGCAGGAGTGGAGTGCAGAGCTGTTGCAGGGAGAGGAGGGAGGGAGAGAGGGGGTGTGAACAAGATAGGAGGTGAAATGTTAACAAAATCTTATAAAATCCGTAGTTTGATAAATTTTCGCATCCTGAATGAACCGGAGGCGGCTGTGGCTGTGGTGGAGGGGGCCTTTGTTGGAGGTCCCATTTTCTCTGGCGGAGCAGCACGCTCACAGGGTCAGCGAAGTTACGAAAGTAATTAAAGCTCGGTGATTCACTGCCTGCTGCAGAGAAAAGAAAGCAAGCTGTCATTCTGATTTAGAAAAATAAATTACAATTTTAATAATGGGGGAGGATGGGGGTGCGAGAACGTCTCGAGCCTCGGTTGGTTTGGGGAGGGGAGGGGGGGGCATGTTGGGTGGGAGGAGGGGTCGAGGGGGTTGCTGGCTGCCTACTTATCAATAGTTGCAATTTTTTTTTTTTGAAACCGCATCGGTAGTACATTGCGCGAGCACAAGTGCCCTTAAAAAAAGAAAACCCTGGAACATTAACATACTGATTTCATGCGCATGGCAAAGGGCCTGAGCCAATATCAGAGAGGACTCAGCACTCCTTTTGTCTGCAGGGACTCTGGTCCCCTCTGATATGAAAATTCAATTATTTTATAACTAGATCTGGCGCTGCGTTTTGACAGTCGACAGTAGCGCCTTGCCAGCTGCATCAGTGTGGGGGACCAGAGGCTCCTGATAGCGAGAGGGAGGCCCTTTCAGACATTGACATGTTTTTGGGGGACAAGATTGCCTAAATGTGTTGCATTTAAGGACTGAAAGTTAATCTAATGCACCACCATTATCTCACTCAGGTAATTCCAATACCATCCTCAATCTATGTTTACACTCCTGCACGCAGCCGCATACTCGCATAGCCATTCATTCACGGGCACTTTGAATCTGATTCCCAGGCTTTCTGCATCCAAACAGGTAATGTATTTATTTATTTCTCAGCCGGCCTGGAAACTATATAAAAACAACTTGTTTTCTAAGAGACATCAGCAGTTTCTGGGTAGTAATTCAGTAAGAAAACACACAAGAAAACACCCAATACAATGCTAAAAAATCTTTTTAAAAAACAGTTTCCCAACTTCCTTTTATGTGTTTGCATCACTCAGAATAAATAATTTTCCTCTACAGGATTAACATTCAGAGTTATGTACACTGCACGTCTTAAATACGGACACTTTTACTCAAATTTTGCTCAAATATCTTTGAATGGAAAGCGAAAACATACCACTTTCTGTATGTTTAGGGCCCTTAGATTGTGTTGAAGAATTTAATTCAATATTAAATGAGAACAGAAGCAAACTTTAAGGTTAGATACACTATATTCAGGCTTAAGATACATCCCCTGATTCTTTGAAAAATTCTTACTCTATTAAAAACCTACTTCTTTCAGGTTTATTGCATCTATATTTTGTATAAGGTACAGCATCTTCATAATGTTTAGAGAGTTATAACTCAATGCTTTACCCATGAAATATGGACACAGAGCTCCTGCTCACTTATCTTGGAAAAAGGAAAATAAGACATTTTTATTGAGGTAAACCTTTTTTTATTGTTGAATTTATCATTTTTTAAAATGTAAAAGCTTATCTGAAAAGATACTTTTACTTTTACAAGGTTCTGAGTTGACATCCTGACAGTAACTCCCCACAAAAATCTGTATTGAAAAGAAAATCATAATAACAATAATAATAATAATACTCTAAGTTTATGTTGAATAACACAGATTTCCTGAATGATAAAGAAGTAATACACACACCAAAGTTTTTACAAGATCAAGAACATATGATCTGTAAAATATGGACGTCAATAAATAAATAAATAATTACAGTGCATTCAGTAAGTATTGCAGCCTGATGGTACAGTCATCTAAATTCATTTTTTTTCTCATTAATCTGCACTATTACCCCATTATGAAAAAGTGAAAAAACTCAGATTATTGCAAATTCATGAAAAAGAAAAAACTGAAATCTAACACTGACATCAGTATTCAGATCCCTTTCAACAACACAGCAGGTTCCTCCCATTTCTCTTGATCTTTGCTGAAATGTTTCTACACCTTTTTTTGAGTTCACCTGTAGTAAATTAAATTGATTCGACATGGTTTGGAAAAGGCCTCACAGCTCACAATGCATATCAGAGCAAAAACTAAACCATGAGGTCAAAGGAACTGCCAGCAGAGCTCAGAGACAGGATTTCTGCAAGGCATAGATCTGGAAAGACAACAAAACAATTCCTGCTGCACTGGAGGTTCCAAAGAACACAACTGCCGAAGCCTCTTCTCAGTGCAAAAAAACATGAAATCCCACTTTTTGTCGGCTTTCGTGCATTTTGCACTGAGGGGAGGCGTCTAGTTCTCTAGTTCTCCACCAAATGCCTAGATTGGTGGAGGCCTGCAGTGATGGTTGTCCTTCTGGAACTTTGTCCCATCTCCACACAGGATCTCTGGAGCTCAGTCAGAGTGAGAGTTCTTGATCACCTCTCTTACTGAGACCCATCTCCCCTGAGTGCTTAGTTTTATAGGATGACCAGCTCTTGGAAGAGTCCTGGTGGTAGCAAACTTATTTTATTTGAGAATTATTAAGGCCACTCTGCTCTTGGGAACTTCAGTGCAGCATATTTTTTTGGTAGCTTTCCCCTGATCTGTGCCTGTCAACAATCCTGTCTCTGAGCTCTGCTGGCAGTTCCTTTAACGTTATGGCTTGGTATTTGCTCTTAAATGCAGCTGTAAGGCCGTCTATAGAGAGGAGTGTGCCTTGCCAAATCATGTCCAATCAGTCTAATTTACCACAGGTGGACTCCTATCAAGGTGTAGAAACATCTCAGCAAAGATCCAGAGAAATGGGAAGCAGCTAAGCTAAATTTCAAGTGTTGCAGAGGGTCTAAATACTTATGTCAATGTGATATTACAGTTTTTATTCTCTATATATTTGCAAGAATTTCTAAAACTCTGTTTTCTCTTTGTCATGATGGGTACTGAGTGCAGATTTATGAGAATATTTTTTCAACTGTAGCATCAGCCTGCAATATTACAAAACTGAGAAAATTGAAGGGGGTCTAAGAACTTTCTGAATACACTGTATGGCTGCTTATTGTCTGAGATTTTGAACTGCTGCTGCCTCTCTCAGCCAGAACACTTTTTTATTTTCAGTGAGGTTTTCTTGGTTAAATTAAGGTTTAAAAAATTGTGAAGATTATTTTGAATGTTAAAATTTTGCTTGTGCACTTACCAAACTTTTATATCTATATGGACACCTTTCCCCTGATTGATCACTAATACATTTATCCAAAAATATGATTTTTGTGAGTGCACAGTTGTCATATGTTGTATTAAATCAAGGGATTCCTCCTATGTTACATTTTTATAAGCATAAATATCAAACTTTTCCTCAGTGTGATCCACACAGACACATAAACCAGGCTATTTTCCCTGTTTACGGGACATATCCTTTCATTACCTCAGCGGCTCATTGTGCGCGTCCTGAGGGGGGTCTGTAAAGATTAGGGAACAGGAAGCAGCCCCCTGGTAAGGCCCTCTCTGCTCAGACCCTTACTGTGTTTCTCTTATTAACCCAGCCTGGGAGAAGACGTACCTGCCTCCCCTCATTAGGGCCACTCTGAAGGAGTACACGCTCAGCCTGCAGAAGAATGGAGCATTAATTAGTATTCTCTGCAGGGGGAACTGCCATTAGCACTTAATTAGCAGCAAGAGCACCATTCAGCGAGGCGACCAGTTAGTGTCTGACACAATATGTCCTGTGTCTTTTTCCCTGCGTGTCATGCTAAAACGCAGATGAAAGACTTGTTTGTGCAGAGTGCTGCTTTTGAATACATGCTCTGTATATTTTTATGTCCCTTTCCAGATATAAGCTTGCAGTCTTTCTGTTTAATTTCTCTCACTATAAAACAAGATTATGCACCACTTGTCTCAGAGCACAAGGAAAACTTTTAAATCCTTGTAGCATTTAATTCTCTGCTGTCCCCTCTCTCTACCGTCATTCTCCATGAGGGCAAACTGTATCCTCATCTGCCCGCACGCCTCAGCCTGGGGTGTTAAAGTGGGCGATTTGGTGGGTGATGAGGTCAACTCTCCCCTGTTAGACTCGGGGAAGTCCCTTTGATCTGCTGAGTAGGCATTCTTCTTTCTTTTCTCTGTGTTCTCTGTCCAGCACCGTCACCGCCGAGGAGGACAAGGAAGGCTGTTAACCCACCTCGGTCCACTCCTCGGCCTCTCTGCTCCTCACTCTCCCCCTCCTCTTTCCACATCTAGCAGCGTTTTGGAGGCTCAGGCGGATGGAAAGTGGCGGTGGTACCTTTCTCTTCCCCGAAATCTGAGAGGCGGAGAGCTGCCATTTGCCAATTTGGCCTGAATGGAGCGGACAGCGGATTGAATGTCGTTTTCCCACCAGGCTGCACCATCCAGACCAGCGGGGGAGGAAAGGGGGGACGTGGGGAGCGGGGTGTAATGCTAGAGTAAAATTAGAGCTTTGATGGCAGCTAATAGTGTGTGATGGGTGGTGCTGACGTGGGTTTCCAGTAAAGACGCCACAGGTTCTCTCTCTGTCTCTAAGCCAAGCAGTGACACACCTTTAAGATTATACGGGCTCGGCCTCCTCTCTCAGAGCTGTTATTTCTGCCTGATCGGTGTAATTATACAGCTCCAACTCCAAAGCTGTCCAAGTTAACGGGCCAGACCGGTCCTGTTTCTCTTACTTTCTCACACAGTCACACACAGGAAACATATATTAACATGTCGGCCTTCAAGCAAAGAAAGATGATGCAGCACAAGACTCTTTGATTATAATGACACTGTAAAGCTGAATATGCTCTCTTTGGGGTCCTGCACTGCAAAACCTCCTAACATACCCATTTTATTTCTTGGCAAATTAACTTCATAACTCATAAAATCCAACTGAAAATCCCAGATAACCCTCTTATTTTCAGCTAGAAGAGGCGAAACAAGGCTTTTCTTTTCATGAGTAAAATGTCTGTCCATGCAGGAGGCATCATTTACTGAGGTACCTTCAAATTTGGTATTGATCTTATTTCAAGGAGCTTAAGTAAATTTTGCTTGCTGCATTGACATTGTTGCACAGTGTTCCAACCAAGGCTTTTCAGAATTACTTCCATACTTTACAACTATTTCCAATTTAGGAGTTATGATTGCCAACTTGCTTTTCAGCTCATCTCATGGCATGTTACAAAATGTGTGATCAGAACATGTTTGTGGTGAGAGAAATCCAATCTTCAGCCCAAATATGAGTCTTATCTTAGTCTGTGAATACAAATTTATGCATTAACAGTGATGTTTTATTAAACCTTTATTTAATGAGGAGAAACTTGTGGAGATAAAAATAATCCCACCTGTAATGGTGGCCAGGCCAAGACAGGCAGTGGCACAGTCAGTCAAGTTTCCAGCAGACATACATGTATTATACTTTGATGCAAAATGAATAGTTGGAACGGGTTGAAAAGATGTTAAATGACAAGTTAAAGCAGCAGATATTTGTTAAAATCTACCACAGTCCTTTAGATCAGTGATTCTGGTCTAGCCTAAGGACCCACCAATAATTTTGATGAAAAATCATGACCCAAATTTCCCAAAAATTTCAGCAGTGCACATTTAGTAAATAAAAATGATGGACTTAACATCTTGGATGGAACAGAATTTATGACAGGAACAACTGACGGGGCAAAACTGATGTTGTACACCCCACTTTTCCCATGATAACATGTATATTTAAACCAGTTTTCCAGAGATTTTTAGAAATTACTTCATTAACGTAGTAAAAATCACTCTTTTCCTGCAAGAAAAGGAGATAAATAATTTGAAATATTGATAAAACATTTAAATTTCCGTAATATCACAATAAAACAGAGTAAAATCAATGGTATGTTTGCATTTTTTCATAGCATTTTGCCACCATTTTTCCAGAACCACATCTGCGACCCACTAAAAACTGCTTCACGACCCACTTTTGGGTCCTGACCCACTAGTTGAGAACCACTGCTTTAGGTATTAGGTGAACAAAGTACAAACAGGTATATTTGCCCCCAAGTCATTTATCCGTACAGTGGATTCAAATAGTAATAAGACCCCTTCATGATCATTTAATTTCATTTTTATTCTCATTAATCTACACCCACTACCCCATCATGACAAAGTGGAAACAACATTTTCAAAATGTTTGCAAATTTATTGAAAATAAAAGCTGAAATATGCCTTACAGAAGTATACAGACCCTTTACTTAGTACTTAGTTGAGGCATCTTTAGCAGCTGTGAGTGTTTTTGAATATAATGCAACTAGTTTTGCAGACCTGGATTGGGGGATTTTCTGCAATTCTCTTTGCAAAACCTCTCAAGCTCAGTCAGGTCGGATGGGGACCTAGAACATTCACAGAGTTGTCCCTAAGCCTCTCTTGTGCTGTCTTGGCTGTGTGCTCAGGGTCATTGTCATGTTGGAAGGTGAACCTTCGGCCCAGTCTGAACGCTGCAGAACAGGCTTTCATTGAGGACATCTCTGTACTTTGCTCCATTCAACTCTCCCTCGACCTTGACCTGTCTCCCAGTCCCTGCTGCTGAAGAGCACCCCCACAGCATGATGCTGCCACCACTGTGCTTCACTGTTGGGATGGTGCCGGGCAGGTAATGAGCGAAACCTGGTTTCTTTCAAACATAATGTTAAGAATTGAGGCCAAACAGTTCAGTCTGGGTTTCATCAGACCAGAGAATCTTGTTTCTCACAGTGTTAGAGTCTTTCAGGTGCTTTTGCACACTTCAAGTTGGCTTACATGTGTTTGCACTGAGGGGAGCCTTCCGTCTAGCTCTCTGCCATAAGCCTAGATTGGTGGAGGGCTGCAGTGATAGGTTTCTTTCTGGAACTTTGTCCCATCTCCACACAGGATCTCAAGAGTGGCCACTGGGTTCTTGGTCACCTCTCTTACTAAGGCCCTTGTCCCCTGATTGCTCAGTTTGACTTGGCGACCTGCTCTTGGAAGAGTCCTGATTGTGTCAGACTTCTTCAATTTGAGAACTATGGAGGCCACTGTGCTCTTGGGAACCTTCTGTGCAGAAGAACTATTTTGAAGCTTTTCCCAGATCTGTGCCTGTCAACAATCCTGTCTCTGAGCTCTGCAGTTCCTTTGACCTCATGGCTTGGTTTTTGCCCTAATGTACATTGTCAACTGTGAGGCCTAGAGAGTTGTGTGCCCTTCCAAATCATGTCCATTCAGTTTAATTTACCACAGGTGGACTCAAATCAAGGTGCAGAAACATCTCAGCAAAGATCAAGGGAAATGGGAGACAGCTGAGCTAAACTTCAAGTGTGATATTTCAGTTTTTTATTTTTAATACATATGCAAGAATTTCTCAGACTCTATTTTCACTTAGTCATGATGGGTACTGAGTGCAGATTAATGCAAGAAAAAATGAATTTAAATGACTAAAGCATCAGGCTTCAACAAAACAGAATTGCAAAAAGTGAAGGGGGTCTGAATACCTTCTAAATGCACTGTATTGCATTGGATATATTTCACATCTGTCTGGCAAACCTCCCATTCAAAGTACTTGGGAAGGGCAAGACTTTTCAAACAATGCTTGGAGTCACCTTTTATGTAAGAGGCCCAAGTCAAACTCATACTGATGTTGTGTCAGAGACATACAAAGTAAATCTGTCAGTCAGTGCAACTGTGTCCTTGATAGGAAAATAGAGGCTTAGCACAGACATTTCTCCCAACAGCAAAAGAAAAAAAATTGCCCTGTAGAAACAAAGTGAGCGCACAAAAAAGGCCCAAATTCCATTACCGATTTCTGTGCTTTCATTTGCAGTGCCAGGATATCAAAATGAAGCCTGACTGTTGATGAAAAGCATTAGATGCTCATCCCTAGCTAGCAGTAAATAGCTCAGCAGGCAGGCATGGTGGAGCTTGTTGGTGGATCAAACTCATTCAGAAGCTGGTCCGCAGAAGAGCTGAAACATCTTCTCTGCTGAGGAAAGGCTGTCAGTGCGGCTCATTGATACACTTTCAGTAAACTAGATCATAAACTAAACTTGTGAAACTCGATGATGATGTAAGACAAATGACATGACATGCTACTTGTCGACTGGTGGTTGTGGGGCATTTGGGATGCGTCGTTAATTTTGCCATAGGACAAGACTGTTTGTCGTTTCCGATGCTCAAAATCAAGGGTTTGATGATGAGCTCTGATGTTTCTGTCAGGCCAAACTCTGGCTGAATTTGTGTAGTTTGAGCTGGCCTTAATGCTGGAGAGTGGGAAGGGTCAGCTGCCTGATATGGTGTTTTATGAGCACCTACTCATGGGCCTGGAAGGATCCCCATCAGGAGTCCAGAGCAATAGAGGACCAAGGTTGATGTGCAAAGTGCCAAACTGGCATATGCAGTATGCCATACCTGACCTGTATCAGAACAGGAAGTAAAATCATCTTAGTTCAAGACAGTAGAAAAATCCAAACTGACACAATTTTTTTTTAAATGAAAATAGTGGCATTTTAAAAATGCATGAAAATCTGAGCTTATGCCACCCTGTGGGCTCAATACCCTCAGGGATAGTCATGAGGGTCGGGCGTGATGGAAACCGTGCAGCAGGCAAGGGCAGAGGCTCAGGAGTACTGCCCCCCTGCAGCACAGGCTGGTTCTGGGAACGTTGAACGTCACCTCTTTTGGCGGGGAAGGAGCCAGAGCTAGTGTGGGAAGTGGAGATTAATTGCAATTAACCATAATAATATTGGAGATTAATTTAAACATTTCTAAACATTTGACAGCCGTATTTTGCATTTATACTATTTATTCATATTGCATGTAGCATCTTAAGAAGAATAAATATGATTTCAAAGATTAAACAGGAAACTCTTAAAAGATGGTAAAATCAAAAACAATGCAGTTTAAGACGTGTATAAAACAATAACGGCTCTAAAACTTACAAAAGAAGATGAAACAGATGACATCACAGAACTTTGAACACTCAAATTTGACGAAGCCAACATCAGATGCACCACATAGTGACCAAACTTTAATAAGCACAAAGAAAATCAAATAAAAACACAAGAAACCAAAGGATCACTTCTAACACCTCCTCTGAGTAACTATTTAGATTTTGGAGGTGTGTTTTGAGGTTGACATAGAGATACTTTTTCCTGTTTGCTCTGTGAGTACAGTACAGATAAGTTTCTAAACGAGTGGAGGGATTAGTGCTGCATTGGGTGGGAAGGCTCTCAGGTACTGCAGCTGTTTCCTCCAGGGTGAATTAATCACCCCCACACCCTGTTTAGGAGACACAAGGATGCCCGAAACACAACACTGGGACCCGCCTGAGGGCTAGCACACACGGTCAGACACACATCCACTGCATTAGATGTTTTTGATAGCTTCTGAGGCACGAGCGGCCCTGTGATGCTCTGACATATGGAGGCTTAAAGGCTTCTTAAATGTCCATATCAATCTGCACGCTTGTCAGCTTGACAATGACGGAAACAGAACACCATTAGCAACACCGGGCAGCGTTAGCCTCATCGCTGCAACATTAGAGAAATAATTGGCTTTGGGTTAGAGATTCCTCTGGATGTTTGCCAAAGCAATGCATGGAGAGAGAATTAAAGTTTGGCATTTACATGATCGACTGTGATGATCTGAATGTTTTGTTTGGCTTATATGCTTTGCAACTCAACCGCAGCATTATGCAGGGTTGGAGCCAGAAATATAATATCCTGTTTAAACATGTATCTGAATGCATTGATTTCATTGTCCTGCACCTTCTTGGTAATGCTTATATGCTTGTGACCGTGTGAGGTGATTGTCCTCTTCCTGCTGCACACAAACCATTGTACTCTACTCTCCCGGGATGGGAGATGCTTTTTGTTTTTGGAGCTCTTTCACACGAGCGCTCCCTCTTTTTCTCTTTCCTTTTTTTAAAATTTAACACAATAGCTTCTCTCTCCTCTCACCCAGTGTGGCAACCCTTTCAAAACAGGGAAGCTCCAGGTCAGTTTCCCTTGCCAAGTTTTGCAGGCTGCCATGTTGTCTATTCTGCTCAGCTATTTAAAAAATGTTGAATATCAACAATGGCTTTCACTGGTGCATTGTCAACTTTTGTATGAAGCAATCTTGGCTGAATGAGATGGGTCCCAGAGCAGGGAGAGCTCAGCTGCAGTGTGCACCGCCACACCACTGACTGCCCGGCTCTTTTGGCTCTTTTATATTTCTCTGCAGCACTGGGAGCTGCTGCTTCTTCTCCCTCGTCTGAATGGCCATATACAGGCCCAGGCTCCGGGCTCGTAGATGTCGCTGCTATCTCCACCGGTGCACCGTGCTGCTCTTGGGCCTGCTGACAGCCAGCTGTTGAAGGTGTGTCTCACAGAGGGGGATCTGGAAGCAGCAGCAGGACCAGTCAGATGGTGAGTGTCCTCAATTTTGTGGCCAGAGTGGGAGGAGGTTAGAAGGAAAGAGAGGAGAGGAGAAGGAGAGGGAGGGGTGTTCAGGGAGATGCTGCAGGGAGCTTTGTGCCCTGTTGGTAGTGTTTACCATCCCTATCCATGCATATATGAACTATTCTATTGACTTTTTATACCATGGGGGAGTCATTTATCACAAATAAATATCATGTCACCTGTTGGCCATGAACTCACTCAGATCAGACTCAGAAAAGTGAGGAAAATGTGCAGTCAGACTCTATCCTGCAATACTAAATGTCTGATATGCACGCTGGACCCATGAATGACTTCATGCGCAGCTTTACGTGTTTACAAAAGCACCTACATCTATGTTTGTGCAAGCACAGAGAAAGATGAGAGTGTGCTTCCAGATAATAGTGGCTTAGAGTCTTTGTCCGGCTGTCAGCCAGGAAAGGAGCGAGGCTGGAAAATCGCTCCAATGCAGCGGCAACATCTTGTATGTTTCATTGACATATCAGTCTGAGGGGCAATGAGCCGTCACCTCTGTGCTC
Organism: Cheilinus undulatus; assembly: GCF_018320785.1. Classification (NCBI taxonomy): domain Eukaryota; kingdom Metazoa; phylum Chordata; class Actinopteri; order Labriformes; family Labridae; genus Cheilinus; species Cheilinus undulatus. The sequence continues at coordinate 8,755,475 of NC_054874.1, read as the reverse complement.
CTTTGGGGCATTTGTGTGTGTGTGGCGGGGTGTGTGTTGGGGGGTGAATGGGGGGGGGGGTTACAAATAGGTGGCACACTTTAGTATAGTTCCTTATTAGCTGTGTAAATGGAAAGCAAAAACTGATTTTAGTGCAGACGGAGAATTAAAGTCTTATGCGCTATGCTGCACTGTCATTATTTTTGTGCACCTTTAAAAATTAGTTTCATGATGAATTCTATACTTGTTATTTAAAAAACATTAAGATAATTATATTTTAATTTTAACAACCTTTGGTGCATGGTAGATTTTAGGGATGCACGATATTGCATTTTGGCTGATTTCAGATATGCCGTTATTTCCACACTTAATTAGCCAATACTGATATGTATACAACTTTTTTATGTTAAAAAACACCAAGTCTTTCCTGTAATAGAGCTGACTTATTAAGAAAGTATTTCTCCTTATTAAATAGCAGGTTTGCATAGTGATTACCCCAGACATTCCTGACAAAATGCCTTTAAATAACAATGAAACACATTCTTTGAACTGCAAGAAATCAAACAAACTATATCAGACCGGCAGTCCTTAGAGTATACTTTAACATCTAAGGAATGTGGATAAAAAGAAGCTAACTAAAGCTGAGATAGTGATATGAGTTTTGCTTTAAACTACACAAGCTTACCAGTAAAATCTGCCAAAATGTTGGCTGCTATTATGAGCAGTGATTTTCATATCTGCCGATACACAGGGTATCCGTGAGGTCTTTAAATGTATTAAAATTTGATAAATAGATTTAGAAAAAATGAAGGCTTTAAAAGGATCAAAAAGTCTTAAATGCAAGACTGTAAGATCTTAGCTGTTCATTCTTTAAGTTTTATTGCAGTGCAAAACTTGTAAAAAGGTACTTGTAGAATGTGATTTGACTACTTTTTGGCCACTGAAATAAAAAAATCAGATCTTCCTTTGCCTGCTGCTTTATGGTAACCAACCCACGTCTTCTCTTGCGTAATCTCATCTCAAAATGCTCCAATAAAGCTTAATTCTTCTAAATATTAACGTCATTTACTTTATATAGTGTATGTTGCTAAATTTGATCTTACAATCAGCACATAATCATATGTGAATGTCTTGCTGATGTTATGGGTGAGAAATAAAATGTGATAGGCAATAAAAAGGATGAAGAGGGTCATGAAAAGGTGTAGAAAGTATTAAATTTCCTGTCCAAATTTCTGTTTAGATCCTGATACTGATAACTGAGTTTTTGAGCCAATATCTGCCCATACTGATAATACTGTGCATTCCTAATACATTTTCTTGTAAATTTAATCAGAAACTCTTTAACATCTGAAATATTACTTTTTCATATTTCACAGCCAAAAGAGAACATGGTTTGTATTTCAGTTCTTTTTATTAGATTTTTTAAATTTGAACATTCTCTATTAAAACAATAAATCTACATTTAATTCCCCAGCCCTTTTGCTCTGAAGTGTTAAATATTTATTTACATCAAATCCTAGGGCTGGGCGATATGGTTTAAAATTTGAATCTCAGATTTTTTCACACAAAAGTCGGTTTACAATTTTAATGGATTATTTATTTCAAATGAAAGACAACTACTCAAGCAGGTTTACTTTCATTTAATCAGTAGTATAGAGGAAATCTCAACTGGATTTTACTCTACAGGTGAAAAAGTGTACACTGAAACTTATTTACATTGACACTCAGGCTCTGAAAGTTTTATCTGCTTAGAAACAGACTGAAAGTAACACTGATGTCTCTCCATGATCTATGCAAGTAAACAAGACCGTTAGAAGAAAATTAATTATTTTTTTATTGATTGCTTGTCATCTGTGCCACAGATTCGGTGTCAGATGAATATTTTGTTATGCGGACCTAAACTACATTTAATTTTAATATGTATAAAAAGGATTCAGAGTGACAGATATGATTGATTATCTTGAGTTTGACAACACTAACTCAGGGTGTCTGCAGGGTCTTAAAAAGTATTTAAAGTTGATGAACTGATTTAACCAAAACTAAGGTTTAAAAAAAGGTGCTAAAAAGTCTTAAATGAAAGACTGTAAGGTCTTAAATTTAGTTTAGTTTTTTTTTTTACTTTTAGCATAATCTAAAAAGCTTGCCGGCTTTAAAATGCTTTAAAATCAGAATTGACAAGTATTAAGTTTCCTGAAATGATCAATTATACCTTGCATTTTTTGTTTAGCTTTAACTGCTGTGCAAAACTCGTAAATTGGCACTTCTAGATTGTGGTACTGGTACTTTTAGGTGGTTTAGATAAAAAAAAATAAGACCTTCCATTGTCAACTACCTTATGTATCAGGGTTTTTTCCTCATTGTCTGGTCTAAAAAAAACTTAACTTGCATACTAAAATAAGAACTACTACCAGAACTCTCCTTTCTTTGCTAACACATTTTTGCCTATCAGCACAGAACATGAAGATAACTGTTGTTAATGTAATGGGTTAGGAATTAACGATGCAGCAGAGGTTTTAAACGTTTAAATTTATTGTCAGATTTTTTTGTATATACCCTGTAATTACACATATGCAGCATGTAAGTGAAACGTGTAACATTTTGTTGACTGGATTGCCAGAACTAACCTAAAGCTAAAGTTTCTGACTTTAGCTTTTACTTTTGGTATTATTGCAGCTAAGTTCCAAATCTTGATTTTCCAAAAACCTGATTTATTGATTAAATCGATTTATTGCCCAGCCCTATTGGATCCCCATTAGTCTCACTGCAGTAACAGCCATTCTTTCTGGGGTCTATACAAAGAAGTAAGACAATACATCCAAAATTCATAAAATACACAAGGAGCTCAGTCGATTTAAGATTATTCCCATGTGATTTTAGCAGAAGTAGAAAATGAGTCACATTTTCTTTTGCACTGTACCACATATCATGACGTGTCAAATCCCTGAAATTCTGCAGTCAGGGTTCTGCAATTCTAATTTTGTTCTAAAAGCCTGGAAAAAAGACAAGATGTTTTATTAAACTAATCGGTTAATCCTGGCTCGTTTAAATTTTTGGTGCCATGTAAGCCGATGTGTGCTGGGCATATGAAAATAATAAAATAAAAACTTAAAATCACACAAACGGTAGCGAGAAATAAAATAGAAATACTGTCACAACAAACCAAGAGCTAAAATTTTTCTTAGAGTCTGCAACATTTGTTTACATATTAAGTATCACATCTTGATTTTCTACCACAGTCTATTAAATATTGATCACATTCATAAAGATTTTTTTTCTGCAGTATCTTTTTGTAAGTTAACCTATGAGTAATCTGAACTGGATGCAGTCTCAGTTTATTCCAGATAAATCTTGCTGTGCACATCGCATTCCTCTTTAAAGCATTAGATTAAGGCAGGCGTAATGTGAAGGAAGGCTCATCTTGTCTCATAACTATGTCTGTTATCATTGTAAGTAAGCTGGGAGTAAAGGCATAAAGGAGATATTGACTTGTGCCATTTAAGTAAATAATCCTAGAGTTAAATGGTCTTGCCAAACCATTTGAAATCCCTACCTGCACGCTCTATATTCCAGTCCCTGTAAACATAGCGGAGACCCGTGCTGTCCTCTGCCTCACCTCTTCGTGTTTGAACCAGGGCAAGGTGACCAACTCATCTCGGAGCAGCTCATCCATTATCTTGTCAACACAGTCAGCTCCCCACCTTAGTTTGCTCTTCTCCCACAAGACTTCCTCTAATGAAAAACGCCACAATCACCACACTCATCTCGTCATGCACGAGGTAATTAATATATTTAGAGGGCGATGGCTAACTCTTAATTAAATTAGGCCCTTTTTTTTAATGAGACCTTGACTGGGACTGAATTTATGACCACTATCTGCTTTATCGAGAGCCCTGCACGCAACAAAGATTAGTCATTTTCTCTCAAATCACTGCCAGATTACACTGTATGACACTCATGATTTATATGTCAATTTATGCTTGTTTGTTTCTTTATTTAAAGCTTAATAAATTACCTCTTTTAATTACCTCACCTACTTTTGGGTTCCTAAAAGCCCCAATTAATGCTCAGTGCTGTATCACAGTTACATTTTCATTTTGGTGCAGAATACAGATAACAAACTTGGAAGCATTAATCACATTACAAAATTGGGTGTATTTAATTAATTAAAGTTACACTGCAAAATTAATTGTGCATCCTCACAATATTATCTTAAGCTAATGAAGGCTCCACAAAGAGGCTGTTTCATTTTTTTAAAGGCGGCTAGATTAGTGGGATCTCAATTATGGCTAAAACAAAAGAGGGCTTCTTGCTCGGGCACAGCGCAGAGCAAAAAGTGACCATTCAGCACTTTCCTGCAAACAAAAAGCGCAGAAAGTTTCCTTTGTTTTTGCAAAAACTGAACATGGCAATGATTCAAAAGATACATGGGAAATAATGAGGGCTGTAATTAGCCAGCCAGGCAATAACACTATTTAAAATGATCATCGTATAGAGGTGCTTGATAATGCCATTCACAGGCAGCAGTTCCTATCATAAGTTGATGCAAAAAGAGCATAAATGTGTTTTCTTTTGTTGCATGTGTACAGCATTTTTGTGCATAACAACCCTTTGAAACCAGCAAATGAGATGTAACATGATTTCTTCCAGGAGGAGTGGAGATTGCACGGATTAGAGGCTCAAGAGTGAGGAAGTTTAGGCTGCAGATTTTGTCCCTGCACAAGTGATCGTGCTGCTTTTTTAATCCAGCCTCAAATATGCAGCAGCTCAGAAGCAAAGCCATATTTATCGAAATTTTCTGCCTAATTTCAGCTGAATTGGAATTAGCTTTCCCTGCATAGCAGTTCATAAATCACCATAATTTAGCATTTTATTTTTCATTTAACGCGCCATAGACCAAATGTTTTAATATGAACGATTTTCCTAATCTGCTAAGTAAACGTAAAGAGTCTTTGTCTCAGAAATGACCTGAAGGAGCTAATAATCATTGTGTATTCACTCCATAAATGCTCCCAGCGATGTCCTCTCCTGTGATAGAATTTAATTTGCTTTTTGCTTCATTAGCCAATAAGCAGTAAAAAAAAGCTTGTGTCAATTACAGGAACTCCAAGGGTCAGTGAGTATATGATTCTTTAACTGCTCTCTGCAGCACGTGATTACAAAAAGAGGTTGTAACAGTGATTAACCCCGAGCATCTGAACAATTTAGCATGCACTTGTGTGTTGAGCATACTTAATGAAATGTTGCATCCCTAAATGATTAACAGCTCCATCCCAAAGAGACCTGATAGAGTGAGAAAGTGCTCCCCTGGCTGAGTGAGATGGAGCAGAGTGTTGGGTGGTCACGCCTTGTCTGTTCATGACAGTGGAGGGTTAAAGAGATTACACCAGGGTCCGTGTCAGCAGCCTTGGCCTTCCTAACACAAGAAAATAATGAGGAAGGACATGCTCGGCCTGTCGAGGAGAAAAAAAAAAGAGGTTAAAGTCCAAAGCATAAGGAGGGTAAAACAGATTTAGAGCATGCTATTTTACAAGTTGGAAAAAAAAAGTTGCCTGAACGATACGGGAGACAAGAATGCAGCATCCTCCATTAGCCCTGAGTCGTCCCGTCAGACTCCAAACACTCCACTAAAGCTCTCCTGAAACCTTTCCTCTCTGACTGAGTGTGTTTCTGCTTCTTTTGAAGGCTTGAGTGACAGTCCCCCTCACCTAATGACTCAACTTGGATGCCTTATCTGCCTCAGAAGGAGCCACAGTAAGGCATGATCATCGAGGCTGCATGGTGAGTTTATTAATCTGTCTGCTGCGTCCTCTCCCAGTCTCTCTAATGACACCCTAAAAAGCTGGAAATACAACCACCCTGTGAGGGAATAATCCAAGAAAAAGGAGAGAAGCACTGAAGAGAATTACATTTATCTTCAATATCACTGCTTGGCGCCTTATTTTCTCCTCTTGATACATGCACAGTGCAAACTGTAGGACTCAAATCTCAGCAGAGCAGAGCACGTGGATATAGTGTGCAAAACAATCAGATTTCTGTCCACAATATTCCTTGATAAAATTTGCACAGATTTGAAACAAAAAAAGAAGCAATTGCAGGTTTTTCAAAACAAAAAGGACACTGTAATATATTTTTAAAAACCTCTTCTTGTTTGCACCCCAAAGATGACTAAAGATGACTCAAATCTCTTTGCAGCAACAGGAGGAAGACATATTTTCAATAAATGATTAATGCAATTAAAAAAGTCTTTATTTTTGCCTATTTTCAAACTGCTATATATAAAGCTGATTCTCATGGATCTGCAGGATAGACACCCTTAGGCGCCATCATTAAACAAGACCTGTTGCAATGCATCAAAATATCGTTTTGTGTCTTGCCAAGATGCATAAATCAAATGCAAAATGGCTCGTTCCCAACACTTCTGCAGGTCTATTTTAATAAACTCCCTAACAAAAATTAATGAATTTTTAATTATATTAAATATGCATGAAAGAAATGATATAAAGCATGCAATTATTTAAAGAAGAATGTCAAAAAATGTGACTGCATCCTCAGCCATGACTCTGCATTACGCACAGGCATTTACACATATCCAGCTATTTTTGTGAAGTATTTCTGACAACTCCTCTGGGTCAAATCAGCCCCATTACCATGAGGAATCCCCTCCTTTGCTTTGTGGAATAAAGAGGTGATAATAACAGCACTTTTCTTCCCCTAAATGACCCGTGAATATTATTTTACCTGTGTTGAACGGGGAGGACGCGACCATTCACGCCGGCACAAAGGGAACAGCAGACCGTGCGTAAATTGCATCTTCATTTGCATTCCTCTGTCCAAAAAAAATCATGCAAATCTTAATGAGACGCTCTCCATTGTGGCTGTAATTGAAAAGCCATTCTTTGTTAATTACTGTTTCTCAAAGGCCTTGTCCGCAGTCACTGAGCTGAAACAAAAAAAGTTATTGATTCTGGAGGTCGCGGGGTTTAGAAACGGACACGGAGGATAATGTTGTTTATTGTGGCGCTGAGATGCCACTTTCGATTGTTGGAAACATCGCGGTACTGTTTAGGAAGCGTAAAAAATAACTAATAAAAAACACTTGTCCGTGAAGGCTGTAACCATAAATGGGGCTATAAAAAAGGCAGTAAATAACAAGGTAGTATCAGTTTTTATTTGCAGCTGTATGCCTGGTCGTTGTGCGTATTAAAGGTGTGCGTCATGCGTCTAAAGCTTTGGACACATAGAGCTAAACTGAATAGAACGAGTGCTCTTCAAAACGACTCTTATTCCCATGCAGCTCAGTATAAATAAATCTTACTCTTCTGTTGTTTCAGTTAAGGCCCGGAGGCCTTTTATTTGATCCATAAATTTTGATTTCTCACTAATTACACCACCAAATATAGCTCTCTATCCACATAGAAAGTTGAATTAAAACGGAATCGAAATGCATTTATTTTCAGTTGCATGTTTTTGCAACGAAAGATGCCAAAATAATTGATTTTTCTTCTTAGAAATGTATGGTTTGAGGGAGGGATTGTGCGTCTGGCTTTTACGCACATGCGCAATCATCAGTTTTCAAATATTTTATCTACATCGAGCTGATTGCGCACAGGTTATATCCTCCCATCAGGACGTCCACATATTTCCCAACATCCATCAGTGTTATGCTGAGAGAGCCTCCTCTAAAGCCTGTGTGAGGCTTGTTGAATCCGAGCAGACTGTGCTGGTGGTCCTCCGCTCCTTAATTAGGAAATTAGCTGCACAGAGGCCCTCATTACCCAACTCCGGGTTACTCCTGGTGACGTGTTTTTTTTTTTTTCTGTCTCCCTCTCTCTCTGCTACCGGTCCATTTCCATAAGAAGATTACAAGCGGATCAGTATTGAGATGTGGCCAGATAAACAAATAACTGCTCCCTGAGAATGGATGGCTGCTAATTGGACGTTAGTTTTTTATTGCGCGCGCTCCGCGTGCAACGCCCCATTGATGGCGAAAATTAAATTCATGATGTGTTGTCTTTTTTCTTCGTGATTTACACGGCTTCAACAGTCCACTTCTTTACGATAACAATTCTAATTTAAAAGCGATAAATTTAAATCATTTTCGTCAGCTTTTCTGTCATTTAGTTTGACTTTTAGCTCCAAATAATGCCTAAAATGCACTTTATTTCCACGGTTACACTTTTAGTGTTTTATTTTGACATGTCAGACAAAAGCAGAAACTTTAATCTATGCAGTTTAATGAAGCTACTTACCGACAGAGTTCGATATTTTTATTTGTAAAAACTAAATGAAGCCCACTCAATCGTTACAACTTTTTTCCCATTCGATTTTTACATGCGAAGTTTCTTCTTCGTTGGTGTTTAAAACGCTAAATTACAAAACAAAGGCCCGCGCGCTCCTTAATATGTTTACGCTCTGCCTGCGGTAGCTGTACGTCACATTTCGACGCAGCGGGAGTTACGACGCTTTAAAATGCACATACGCAGCATGTAAATACTGAGGCGTTAACGGGGGCTTTCGATGGGTGGTCATTAGCAGGTGTGACTTTTTTTTTGGCCCCGTTGAGTCTCTGAGCGAGTTTCAGCTCGTTTGTAAAGCAGACACATGCAAATGTGAGGACGGAGCACTCCGCGGTGATCATTTTAATAACCATTAACACCAGAGGGAACACAAGTCCGCAAACAGGAGCAGGGAGGAATTTCTCTGACCCACGGTGAGCTCAGGCTCCTCCGGGATTAAAGACATGTTCCGGGCCCTCCACAAGAGGTCGTTGATGCATTAGAGTTCTGCTTTGAGGGAAGCTCAACTTCACCCAAAACCCCCAAAACTGCCTCCAACATCTCAAACTCACTATTAGCGTCTTATTTTGGTTTTAGGTTTAGATCATTTTATTATGAAGTGGGATGGTTGGTCTCATCTGACGCATCTTAATACCTGGATATAATATTTTTTATTCTAGTAAATCCACCAGGCTTCAGCGAGAGAACATGTCACGTGCACCCATGTAAATGATAGTGAACTCATTTTTATACCACTTCAATAAACACCTATTAGAAGAGCGTGACATCACAGCCAGGCGTGAGGTAAAAAAAAATCTATTTAGACTTCTTTTAATAATTTTAGTGATCTGTTTGTTTTAGAACGCCATTATAAAAGTGACAATTTCCTCATAATATAAAATGTGTTTTATAATCAAAGTTAAACCCCAGTCTGACAGCATGCATGCGTAAAAGGATCTCTCTCTCTGCCATTTTTTTCCTGATCCATTTTGGGCTTCTACCTGTGTGGACTCGCCTCTATCATTAATTTACTGACTCTGATCTTTTTGCCTTTGATTTCCCTGCAGCATTAACACTATCAATGCACAGCATGGTTTAGTGCAGACTTCACAACTTTGTTTTTGTTTGGTGCCACAAATGTAGAATCAGAAAAGTGGACAGAAATGTATAAAGCATTATATTTCAGTGGCAGTTTCTTCTAAAAATAGCTTCGCCTTCATCGTCACGCCGTAAACATGTAGTAAATCTCTAACATTTTGCGCCCAGGTTGCTGTTTTAAAAAACTTGAGCACTCCCTCCTCCTCTCACCAAAACAAGTTGGCTCCATGGCGAAGCTGCGCTCTGATTGGTCGTCGCCTCCTCATTGTCATGCTGTCAATCCACATCACATGGTCCGGCCACCAGGCCTATTAACAGATGAGCTGGAGAACAAGTTTAGACTTCTGTTTGGGAGCCGGGCGGGACAGAGCTGCGCCAACGCTGAGAGAAACCAGAAGCACCTGCACTCTCTGTTGCCTCTTTTGGCACTACTTTTTTTCCCCCATCTTCTTATGAGACTGGTCAGTATCTCTACCTCCTTGACTTCCGGCGCTGTTTTGTGAACTTTTTATTTTTTCATGTGCCTGTGAGTGAACACTTTGAAGAATGTATAACATGATGGAGACCGAGATCAAGACCCCGCTCCCGCAGTCCAACACGGGCTCGGCGCCGGGCGCAAAGAACAACAGTGCCAGCGACGCGGAGCGCGTGAAGCGGCCGATGAACGCCTTCATGGTGTGGTCCAGGGGGCAGCGGAGGAAGATGGCACAAGAGAACCCCAAAATGCACAACTCTGAGATCAGCAAGCGGCTCGGTGCGGACTGGAAACTTCTGACCGATGCGGAGAAGAGACCGTTCATCGACGAAGCCAAGCGTCTGCGCGCCATGCACATGAAGGAGCACCCGGATTATAAATACCGTCCCCGCAGGAAGACCAAGACCTTGCTCAAGAAAGACAAGTACTCTTTGCCAGGGGGTCTCCTGGCGCCTGGGGCCAACGCCGTCAACAACTCGGTGTCTGTGGGGCAGAGGATGGACGGTTACGCGCACATGAACGGCTGGACGAACAGCGCGTACTCCCTCATGCAGGACCAGTTGGCGTACCCGCAGCATCACAGCATGAACAGCCCGCAGATCCAGCAGATGCACCGGTACGAGATGGCGGGGCTTCAGTACCCCATGATGTCCACGGCGCAGACCTACATGAACGCGGCCTCCACGTACAGCATGTCTCCGGCGTACACGCAGCAGACCCCCAGCGCCATGGGACTCAGCTCCATGGCATCCGTGTGCAAGACCGAGCCCAGCTCCCCTCCTCCGGCTATCACGTCCCACTCTCAGCGGGCGTGTTTGGGGGACCTGAGGGATATGATAAGCATGTACCTGCCGCCCGGCGGGGACAGCGCGGAGCACTCCTCCCTGCAGAGCAGCCGGTTACACAGCGTCCATCCACACTACCAGAGCGCAGGGACGGGCGTCAACGGCACGCTACCTCTCACACACATCTGATCTGAGAGACTCCAAAAGACTTTGAAAAACTTCAAAAAAGTACTTCGGATACTTGAACTTTTTTTGGTTGCTGTAGAAACAACGTTCAACAGTTTTGTTTGATTGAAACAGTAAAATCCTGACTTGTCCATTTTGAGGAATGGACCAGAGAGTGAGCGTTGGGCCCGTCAGAGTAAAGAGGCTTTTATCACAAGTATAAAGCAATCAGACGTTATGTAGAAGAATTGGACTTCTATATTTTAATGAATGCCATATTTTCTCTGATGAAAAGGCATGTGGCCTCGTTCAGAGAGGCTGGTGTATTTCAGAAAAGCTGGATGGATAAAAAAGTTGCTTCATAAATGTTTACACTTAATTTGTAGAATGTCAGTTGTCTCGACTGTGTCCAAAATTTTTGTAGTCTTCTTGTTTTTTCTCCTCTTCCTCATGAAATTTAGGGTACAAAGAAATGTTAAGACTGTGCGGGTCGCAAACGCAAGTTTTATTTATAGTATGATTTTTTTTTTTTCATTTTAGCTTGTGAACCCGATGTTTTGTCACGTGAAAAAAACTGTTAAATAATTTTTGTTTTTTTTGTAAAAGTTATTTTCTGTGATGGTTCTGACAGTGTCATGTTTACTCATTCTCCTGAACGAAAAGGTTTATTTAAACTGACGTTTCTACATATTTTAAGACCATCCTCTATTCTTAAATGCTGAATAAATTTGTAAGAAACATAAGCTTTGACTCTGTGGTTTGTCCCTTGCAAAATTCATAGAGTTTGGTGGTTAAAAATCTCCAGAGTGAAGTTTAACTCCCAAGGGAGGGAAAAAGGGTGATTTACATGCAGCTATGTGGGGAAAAGTCTGTTTTATGAATGCAGATAATTTGATATTTACACATTTAAATGTTGGATAATTCACTGCAGGGAAGGGCAAGAAAAGTCTTTTAAATTCATCAAATTAAACAATTGTTATTTGCTGCACCTGCGACTTAAAAAGGCTGTGTGTACTTTTATATTTTAAAATAAGCGTAATAATTTTAAAAATATATACAACATTATTTTTTTGGCTCTTTAGAGGCTGAAAAAAGGAGGAGCTTAATCTTTTATTTTCTACTTGTTTTCTTTTACATTTGTCAGAGGAAGCAGTGTATACATGTGCATTTTTAATTTGTTAAACCATCCTTTCTTAAAAAAAAAGTCACATTTTCCTCTTAATTTCCCTCTTTACGAGCTGCAGACAGACCCAGCGCTCTTTAAATCCACAGGTTGTCTCTGTGTGCGATACAAGTTGGATCCTGAGTTAAGGGAGATATCTTTAATTTCATAATATAAAAACACAAATTCAAGAAAGAAAAATATCTAAAATAACAGCAGAGAAAATTGAAATGTTCTTTGTCCCACTATTTTACATTTTTAAACATATTTGAGCTCAAAATAATGTGACAAAAAAAAACAAAAACTTGTCTTTTAGCATTTTAGATGGGTGCAAGCATACAATAATTTGAGATATTATAGTTTGTAGCTGTATTTTTTCAGAAATATTGTATTAAACTTTGAGATTGAGTGAAAACCAGGCACTTCAAATGTGATCAAAAATGCAAAAAGAGGAAGGAAATGCTTAAAAAGCCTTTATTATAATGGCCAAATCATTTAAAAAAGCCAACATGTTTCAACCAAGTCAGTCTTCATCAGTGCCAACAGACAAAATCTGTGTTTTTCTTTTTATATCAGATATTATATCCCCCTATTCTCCAAAAGCACCCAACTTTGTTTTACAATTCTTACATGTAGCAGCACCCTTTTTTCTCTATTATATTAAACTTGTTGTAAAAAATCAAATTAAGTATTTCTTTATGAAGCAGGTTGAACCTTGAAAGGGATTTTCTCATAATTATTAGAATAGTGCGTAGAGAAAGGAAGGCGTTTTAGGCTAATACACTTTTCATCGCTTTGTAGCGTCTGTTTGATTGGCTGATAGCCACATTAACTACAACCAAAGTGGTGCCATCATTTTTTCAGCTAACGCTGAAATTGCATAACTTCTCCAAACTTCCCCATCACAGGCTGAGCTCTAACGCAGCTGAGGTGTGCATGAATGTGTAAAACGGAGCGGCGGTGCACCTCAGCATAAATAAGCCGCGGCCACCAAGAGGGGCCGAGGCAGTGGAGGTCCCGCTGGCCTTCCCACACTCCCTGCAGGACCTGATCCACGGCTCAGCACAGCGGCCTGGATTAGCCCCACGCACCTTTGTGGAGGGGAAAGATTATCCAGACCTCCCTGCATTCACTGACAGGGTCTTAAGTCATTCTAGCGTGCCAGCAGCCACCCGTCACCTAATCACACTTTCCAACTCATTTTTTTGTAATTAAGCAGCTTTGCTTCTTCCTGCTCCTCTGTGTGTCAGAGGTGTTTGCTGCTGGAGCTTCTCAGTCATTTGTCCAACTCTGAAAATGATGTAACCTCCCTGGCACAAGGACACCCACCTGCAGGTTAACTCCACATTGATCAATCAGTGGAAACTATTTTTTAAGTAGCCTACTGGGGAAAATGTTATTTTAAGCAGGTTCTTCATGAAAGTCTCAACCATAGCCACCTTCAGACCAAAGAAAAAGGAGATGCATGGGCTTAAATGTGTAACAGTGCTGTTGAGGTGTAGTTGTAAATGAACTGAAGGAACAGCCTCGATAAGAGGATAAATAAGGCCAACTTTGACCACTTTGAATAACAAAGTTTACTAAAAAGTAATGCAAAAGTTCAGTAAAGTGTCTAAAAGTTGCTTGAAAGTTGACTAAATAATGTTAGAGAAAGTTAAAAGTGTGAAATGTGTCTCTTCTCTTTCTAATTTCTCAGATCTGGCACAGAAACGTCGGCCCTCGTTTGTGGAAAGGTGTGTATCTGAGCCGTGTACGGCCATTGATTGTGTTTGAATGTTCTGGCAGTGAGGCCATCTGACCCCCGCCCCCCACCTCCTCTTCTCCCAGCTCTCCCCCCGCTGAGCACCCCGAGGGCCTCTCTCTCCCTCCCCTGCTCTCGCTCTCTCTCCCTCTCTCTCTCGCTCTCTCTCTGCTGTCATGTGCAGCTCTGTGCCCACTCAGCAAGTGCAGGCATATCCCACTTCCATCTGCCTATGACCTCACAGCCCCTGTTTGTTTAACCCCCTCTCCAAAAACTAACCTAATTATAGCCCTGTAGAACATGGATTCAGCGGATTCTCACTAGAATCTGCCACCGTTTGCACACCTATACATGCAAATGCACGGCGCTGCGTTTCAGGCCGGCCTGTTTTTTTCACATGTCAATCTCCTGCATTATGTCACAACATGTTCTACCAGTAGCATATCATGTTGAGGCACACAAATAGAGAAAAAAACACATAGGAGTGTTCCACTTTTTTGGAGTGTCTCCGTTTTTACGTCAGGGTGATGAGTGGAAAACTCATTACACAAATGTGACGTTGTTAAAACTCGCCTGCTCGACTGGCTAGGTGGCTTCCCTGCGGGAGGACACACCTGATTTTACTCTCAGCGTAATCTCACGCTCAAATCTGTAGCTTCCTGTGATGTGAAGATCAGACTTCAGCCAGTAGAGTCAGTGTTGTTGCAAAACTCAAGAGCACATTTTAAAGTTTTAGGAGCATGACTCTTTTTGATACTGGGCTCTGATTTTTCTTCCATTAAAACCTGCATACGATTTAAATCTGCCTCCCTATCCTTTGATTTCTCTGCTTGTGCTCAAAATGTCAGCTTGCTTAGTTGCTTAGTTGTTTTGTCAAATTTCGTACGCACCCACAGAGAAAATCAGAGAGTGGTAGTTTCAAGCCAGCAGAAGCCACCTGAATGAGAGGAGAATGGTTCTAACTAGGGCAAAAATCCTCACCATGATTATTCTGACTGATATCTAGATCCTGCTTATCAAACACAGTTACGCAGTGATTTTACTAAATCTTTATCACATGCATTTATTAAGCATGACAAAACCTTTGGACAAAACAAGCATACCACAGCGTGTGGCACAGCCATTGTTTAGTCACGATTTTCTTGTTTCTTGATAGTAGGAAGCCAAAATTGCGGTTAAAATTAAAACTTGATAAACTGGCCAGTAGTAGTTTGAACACAAGCTCAGGAAATTTAAGCAAGCAATTGAAGAATTGTATGGAATCCCACTCCCACCACTTAAATAGAAAAAATATAGAATAATTATAGAAAATAATAGAAATTATAGAAAATAAATAGATTAAATCTAGAAAAGAAATAGTCAAAGTGAAAATTATGAGCTAAAAAGTCAAACGTATTAGCTAAAAAGTCAACACTATGAGAAACCAATTCATACATGTGAGATAAAGGGAAAAAATGATAGATAAAAGTAAAAACAATTAATTAAAAAGGAAATATAAAAAGTCAAAATTGAGTTAAAAAGTCATAATTATTTGATAAATGGACAGAATTATGAGGTAAAATTTAAAATTGAGTTAAAAAGTTGAAATTTTTAGATACAAATTCAGAGTACTGACATAAGAAGTTGAAATTATGAGATATAGAAAGCCATAATTTTGAGTCAAAAAGTCAAAATTATGAGGAAAAAAGTCAATTTATAAGATTGTAACTCAAAATTCTGACATGCGGTTGAAATTATGAAATTAAGCTGAAATTTTGACTTTTTAAAAAGTCAAAATTCTGAATTAATAAGTCAAAATTCTGAGAAAGAAAGTCAACTAAAATGAAGTGACTAAAGTATTCAAACAAATGTCAGTTATTCATTCAAAAGTCAAAAATATAAGTTAAAAATTGTAATTATTAGATAAATGGTCAAAACTATGAGGGAGAAGTCAATGTTATGGCAAATTAGATCAAGATTCTGAGATAAAAGTCAAAATAATGAGTTAATAAGTTAGTTATCAGATTAAATGTTCAGATATTGACATATAAAAAGTCCAAATTATGAGTTAGCCATGATTTTGAGAGAAAAAGTCAAATGTATTCATTAAAACGCCAAATTTTTAAGATTGCTAGTCATAATTCAGACAGAAAAAAGTCAAATTTATGAGAGAAAAAGTAAAATTATGTGATATTATAAGATAGTAAGTCATAATTTCAACATTAAAAGCTAAAATTATTAATAAAAAGTCAAAACAATGAATTAAAAAGTCAAAGTTATGTGATCAAAATCAAAATAATGAATGAAAATGTGGAAATTATGGGATAAAAGTCTGAGTTCTTACATAAAAAGTCAAAATTTGAATATAGAACATTGAAATTATGAGATAAAATATCATGATATAAAAGTCGCAATAATAAGATAAAAATTCTGACATTAAAAGCCGAAATTATGCATAAAAAGTTTGGCTTTTGAGTTAAATTAAAATGTATGAGTTAAGTTAAAATAAGTTAAAAAGCTGAAATAATGTTAAAGTCAATATTAGGAGGATAAAGTGAACATTATGAATTAAAACGTGGAAATTATTGACTGAAAAATTAAAGTTCTTACATAAGAAGTCTAAATTTGAGCATAAAACATTGAAATTATGGGATATAAAACAAAATCATGGTTTAAAAGTTGAAATTATTAGATAAAAGTTAAAATTCTATAGAAGAAAGTCCAAAATATAAGCAGGACATAATTTTGAAATAAAAAGTCATTGATATGAGATAAAAGGCCCAAATTACAAGATGACAGAGTTGGTCAGAATTATAAGATAACAAGCCCCAAGTATTACTAAGTCATAATTTTGAGATAAAAAGTCATAGGTATGACTTAAAATGTCCAAATGATGAGAAAGTTATTCATAATCATGGATTAAAAGGCCAAAATAATGCAAGAGTAAGTCAAAATTATGACATCAAGGTTGAAATTATCAGATAAAAATGTATAATTACTTTCTCTCCATGCTAACTTTTTATTCTCTTATAATCTAGCTTTATTTCCAAACAACGACATACTATTTCATTATTTCGACTTTTGCATTTCATGAACATGACTCACTTCCTCATTAGTTTGACTTGTCTTTTTTTTTAATTGGCGTATTTGGGCTTCCATACATTTGAGGGCAAGCTAACATTTTGAGCACAGAGAATGTCGAAGCACAGGGAAGCAGTTTTTAGCTCAAGTGTGCATTTAAATGAAAACTTTGGAGAAAACTCTGAGCCCAGAACCAGCCCAGTCATGCTCTCTAAACATGAAAATGTGCTGTCGTGTTTTGCAGCAATAATGACTCCATACGCCAGCAGCATAGCTGGAGTGTAAGCAGCTGAATGAGTGCGTGTTTAAAGGGACTACACCTATGACAGAGGCAGACTGTATTGATCTGCTGTGGCTGGGATCTCCAGGAGGCCCAGCCTGAGGGGGTGTGGAGCGGCCTGTCCGGCTTGGTCAGGCCCTGTCCAGAGAGTGGAAGGACTCGTGAGGTAGTGAGATTGACAGCAGAGCGGTGTGCATGTGTGTCTATGTAGAGGTGCGGGGGTTGGGGGTGGGGGTTAATCTCCCTGAACTGGGGCAGATGTTGTTAACGAGCTCCTCTCAGGTCGACTCCCTGCGTGGGAAAATGGCATCAAATCCTCCTGGGGTCAGGGCTTCTGGGCTGACCCACTGAGAGCCATCCCTCTCCACTGCACCGTCCTCTCAATCCCCTTCTCCACTCACCCACCCACTCACAGGAGACACTAGAAAATCACATTTGACCATTTTTTTTCTTCTAGGTACATCCCCGATTTCCCTCTCCTCTCCTGAGCATTTGCAAGTGCTGGCAGACTTGTTGCGTGATGCAAATGTCTCATTAATGATAGCTGTGGTTGGATTTTCATGCCTTACACAACCACAAAGAATGCTGAATGGGAAATGCTTCAAAGAAAAGCACGCCGCCACTCAACTAACTGCATCCACCCAGTAGCAAGTAACGTGCTCATGTAGGTGGAAGGTGAATTAGTTAAATTAAGGCCTTATAGACTTTCAGGCACCTAAGCTGCTGTAGGGTAAACGAGGGGGCAGAAGTACCCGTGAAGTAAAAAATAGGCATAGGTGGCAAATGTACAAATGTTCTTTAAGCTGCTAGATACTAGTGTGGAAAAGTACTCAGGTAAAAGTAGAAGCTCTAATACAACCTTTAAGCTAAGTGAGAGGGAGTATTACAGGCTCTTGAACCGAAAAAAAAAAACTAGGATAACAGCAGAAGTATTAATTTGACTTCTTTGCAGAAGTAAGTGGGAATATTATAGACTTCTGAACACAGTATAAGACTAGAAGAATCCCTTTTAAGGTCTTATATGCCATCTGTTTCCATGGAAAGCTGTCTGAACCTTTGGCCGTTAAGGAAAAAGATCAATTCTAAGCTTATTCAGAAGGAATGATCAAAAGAGATTTGCTACTTAAGTAAGGTACAGATAACTAGAAAATAGGGGTGGGAATTGCACCATAAATCCTAATATAATAAGGGATGCAGGTATTAGCTTAAATAGTGTATTATCTGTATCAACAGATATGTATTTAAATACTTTGCTGATTGATGTTTGTGATGACAGGATGCAAGACATTAGATATCAGATATGCCAATATTTCTAAATTATTTTTAACCAATGTCGATAGCAATATTTGAAGGTAGTTCAGATCTAAAACTTCAGTCCTTAAAACACAAATTTTAAAGTTGAGGATGAACAAATTAACAATTTCCAGTCCTTAAAATACACTTTTAAGTGTATGGGATGAGGAACAAAGGAAAAGAGCTCCACTGCTGAACGATTGATTTAGTTGACTTTGATTCAGTAATGACATTTATCACCAAGAAAAGATAATAAAAAACCCAAGCGGCAACCTCCGGTCCTGAAAAATTAAGCCAATGCCGTGTCCACTTGAGGCTGGCTGAAGGTGCACTGGAAGTCCCCTCTGAACACCTGTTAAAAAGCCAGTTTTTACCCTAGAAATAAACTGGTTTACAACCTGGTTCAAAGACCAAATGTGTCTCATTAGCTAATGTCTTCATGTCCACTCACTGTACAGGGGGTGAATTTTTTTGTACCACAATGGTTTAGATCAGTGGTTTTCAATCTTTTTTTGCCCAAGTCACACCTAATATCAAGCCAAAATTTCAAGGCACATCAAATCCATATTTAAAACATGCTACAGTTTATCGAGCATATAGCACTGGGTCAGGCAGGCCATGGAGTCAGGCACTGCTTTTAATTGAGATCAGCTGATCTCAGGCAAGCCCTCATCAGCTGATGGCCAGCTGATTTGCTTATAAGCATGCTATTGGCTAATCGTACTCATGCTGCCATATTTAAACTGGTCTAACCTGGCTATGCTTTCCTTCTCCCTCCGCAAGCCACTTTTTCCTACCCTCCTCCACCCCAGCTTCTCCTTCCCAGAACAGCCACATATAAATAACAGCAATAGGTGCAGATTTACAACTGCTAAAAAAGTATTTATGCATATCCTGTGTGTTTCTTGACAAAGTGTTTCTGACTTAACTTAAGTTGTTGTATAGTTGCAGTTATGTGCGGTGGTGCAAATTGCTACGGCACACCAAGACTTGGCTCAAGGCACACCAGTGTGCCTTGCAACACCATTTGAGAAGCACTGGTTTAGATTATATTTAGGAAAAACCTCACTGCGGACTGATTGGCGCGTCTCATTTGATTGACAGGTAGCTCGACAGGCAGAAGCTACATTTCTGTCAACCAGAATGTTAGCTAGCTAGCTGACAGGAAGTTGAGCTTAGTGGGTGGGCCATTAGGTTGATTCAGATTTCGGTTCAGACCGTGATTTCAATATGGAAGCCGCCGCAGATTGGCTTCAAGAGCTGTTTGAGTCCGCCTATTGTAATGCGCTACTCAGTTTGGATTGTTACACATCCACAACAACCCTCCTTGTGCAGATCAGCTGTTGCAGCGTAACCACTGAATGTTGAGGGAAACATTTCAAATGATTAATTGTGTTATGCATGAAATGTACATCCTATAAAACTGACACAAGATTAGGCACTTGTAAAGAGGAAGAGCAGAAAAGCTGTGCATATGAAGAGAGCAGCGCACATTTGGACACTAGAGTTTAAATAAAGGTAACTAAAATAAATACATTTTACACATATGCTGAAATAAACTGAAAGTGAAGCACTATTTATAAGTTATATTTGTCAAAACTTAGTTAACAATGTCCTGCGAATCCTCTATTATTATTTTTCAATCAGGAAAAGGAGCAGAAAAGTCACATGGGCCCTAAAAAACATGATTACCACCCTAAATAACAGGTGTCTGTTTGTATGGGATAAGAATTACCCGTGGGCCTCTCTGTGTGCTGAAATATTGTTTGTAATTTGTCCTAGAATTTTAACACCACAAATTACAGACATGGTCAATTCACACGGGATTAAAAACACAGACGTCCTGTGAGATTATTTCCAATTGCCAGAGGTCCCAAGTTAAAACTAGTCCCATGCCAATAGGGCATAAAATATGATCAGGCGATGAAAAACTAAACAAAGGACTCTGTAGGTTTTCATGATCAGTTATTAATCCGTACATATTTGACGTGTAGTCACCACCTAACATGGTCACTGGTTAAACTGTAACACCAGTCTTGGATGTGAAGCAGATGATGGATCCAGTTGTTTTTGTTGTCTGTGCCGGTCAGTAGTTAGTGGCTGATCTTCACTCTGGGTGAACATCTGTGTATAATGTAGATTCAGGCATATGAACCATTCCTGAAGTTGGCTACCTTACTTTAGTTTAGCACAGTAAGCAGATACGTCGGGTCAGCCTTCCTCTTACCTGGGCTTGCTCAATCAACTGTGAGTCTTGAAACTTTTCTTTTGAGAAACAGGGCAGGCTGAGTAACTCAGGGCTCCATAGACAGTGCAGGCCATGTGTCAGACACATAACTGTAAACATTTCCAACACTGAGAGCTAGTGCTGCTAATGCTAACAATGCTGCTAATGCTAACAGCTGCTGAAGCTAATGCGCAGTACACCTTTTACAGCATCTGTGTCTGAGAATGCACACTGAAGAAAGTACTTGTTCTTGAAATTTTGAATCAACTCAGAACCGTAGAAATAAATATGCATCTCTGACATGAATCGATTTTTTTTCTGGCACCTCTAGTATATACTAAACAGATAAACAATGTTTTGTTCTCTATTCATTAATTTCCCATAGGGAAGAAAAATTACTCTTAAAAGTGCACTTCCGCATTCATGTTGGAAGCGGTCCCACAATACAGAGGTGCTTCAGGATGCCAGGATGTGCTTTCATTCTGGTGTCACTTCCAGCGCAAACATCTACCCTGTAGCAGTCAGGCTGATGAACAACAGCAGTTATATTATTTTATTATTCTATTCTATTTTTATTCTCTTCTATTTTTTGAATTGGGACCTTAGTACCTAATTTTATTCTCCTCATGTGCCACATACTGCAGAGTGACAATAAAGCTTCTTGAATCCTTTAATCCTTGAAGCTTGAAAGAGTAAATGCACTTTTAAGTGCATTCCTCCTTCTTTATGAGAACTTCATGAATGAAAACAAAATGTTTTTTGCTTTATGAGGTGCCATTTTATTGAACAGTCTTCAGTTCAAAACAAGAAGTTTTATTGAGAAAGAGACTGACGAGGTGGACGCTGCTAAGCAGAGCTTGTTTTAACTCCTGCAAATGCAGGGTTTTGGGGGGTTTCAACATTATAGGGGTAAGTTTGGCTGATTTAATTCACAGCCAATGGCAGCCACCATGGTAAGCCACACCACCTTACAATTATAACAATTAAGAATTTCTTTGTCTTTAAAGACTTTTGGAAATATTTCAGATACTGTGCAACCTCAAAAAACCACAAAACAGGAATGGTCACTTTTTAAATTAATTGTAGACATTTAAGTGCAAAAATTCTACATACAGTATTTTAACTTTAGGATCCAACATGTTCATCCTGAAATAAAATACGATATGAGTTGCAGCTGATGTGATATGGAGCAGATTTGGTACAATACAGTTACGAATCACTGCTTATCCAATGCAATAATCGGACGTTATGGAGATATAAGATGCAGTCATATTGTGGTCCTATGGGATGCAGATAAGATAAATTTATACAGCGACTCTAAGATAGCTGTTAGGTTGAAAGATAATCACATAAGGTTTATCATGACATCAGATTAGTTAAAGAATAAGAAAAATCACTAATTAGGTCAAATATAGCATTAAGTGGTACCAATGAAAAACAGCTGAAGTAGCTTTTTGCAACTAATTGGCAACAGGTCAGTAGCATGACTGGATATAACAGGAGCAATTTAGAGAGGCAGAGTCCCTATAAAAGTAGTAAAGAAGGGCAGAGGTTCACTAATCTGTGAAAAATAAAGTCTAAAAATAGTGGAACAAGTTCAGGGAAGTGTTCCTCAGTGTAAAATTGTAAAGACTTTTGAATATCCCACCATCTATAAAGCATAATATCCTCAAAAGATTCAGAGAATCTGGAGAAATCTTTGAGCAAGGGACCAAAGGTCAGTATTGGAGGCTTATGGCATTTCAGGCAGCACTGCATTAAAAACAGGCTTGATTCTCTACTGGCAATCACTGCATGGGCTCAGGGACACTTCCAGAAATCACTGTCATCACAGTGTGCTGTGCCATCCACAAATGCAAGTTAAAGCTGTAGCTCAGCACAAAACATGAAAGCCCACTTAAAGTTTGCATTAAACTCCATGTAAAAGCCAAGTGGGCTTGCATGTGCTTTGCACTGAGTAGAGGCTTCCGTCTAGCCAGTCTGCCATAAAGCCCAGATCAGTGGAGGGCTGCAGTGATGGCTGTCCTTCTGGAGCTGCTCCCATCTCCCATCTCCACACAGGATCTCTGGGGCTCAGTCAGAGTGGCCATTGGGTTCTTGGTCACCTCTCTTACAAAGGACACATCACAGACTCTCTATCTTTCTCTAGATTATGCTCTATCCAGGCTGTCTTATACTGGTATGTCATTGTGCGTGGGTCTAAATGTGTTTCCTGGTTCTTTTTTAAAGACGGTTTGCTCTCAGCTCTGATGATAATTTATTTTTGCACAACAGCTGATGAGAAACAATATTTTTTTTCTGTCTGTGATTCATTGTGACGCACCATTTAAATTCAGTGATTAATTATAATTAGCGCTGAGTTAATTGTTTAATTGCAATAATCGGGATTATTTAAAATCAATAATTAGTGCTCTAGATTTTTTTAATTGCTGTTGATCTCGTGCTTTTTTGTCCCTTTCAGCACACTCTGGTTAAACTGCTACAGTGTTTCCCTGCAGCCACAGTGATGTAAAATAAGTCCACCACTGCTCCTCAATGTCACATTTAACTTTAAAAACTCAGACAGCTCAGTGGACAAGTCAGAAGTCACCCAAACCTTGTTTTATCCACCATTTACAGTTATACTGCCACTCCATTTCCATTTCAATCCACAACAAGTTCCTTTTTCTGTGATTAAGTTCATGTTTAATCAGACCTGTCCACAGAAATGGCTGAGCCCCTGACAAACCCAGAAAATGGACCCTTCCCAGCTTTGATTCATTGATATCAATGCATGTGTGCTGGATGAGTAGCATTGGTGCTAGCATCCTGGCTAACAGTTCCCTCATTCTGGAGCTGAAAAGTAAAGCTATTTTAAGTTTATGATGTTGAAATTATTTACTTGTGCTTCTTTTTAACCCATGTCAGCACTTTTTCCACCCATTTTGCACTTCTTGATGCCACTTTTTACAAACTGTTGCTGCTTTTCCCTTTATCCACCTTTTTGCCACTTTTTTTGCTACATATTTGCTGCTCGTTGCTGATTTTTACCACTTTAGCCAAATTTTTCCCTTTTTCACCCTTTTTAACACCTCTTTTTGCCACTTTTGCCCATTTTTGCCACTTTTTTTACCAACTTTTTGCTTATTATTACCACGTTTTGCTCCTTATTGTACATTTTTACCACTATTAACTAATTTGTGCCACTTTTTGCCCTATTTTGCCACTTTTAATCCATTTTAGCCCCACTTTTCTTCTATTTTTTTGCCACTTTAAACCCATTTTGCCCATTTTGCCACTTTTAACCAAAATGTTGCCCATTATTGCCACTTTTTGCCACTACATGTTCATTTTGCCACTTCTTTTTGCTAGTGGTAACTGATTTTTGTTGGTTTTTGCCATGTTTTGAAGCTTTTGACCCATTTTTGCCCTACTTTTTCTCACTTTTTTCCCCATTTTCCCCATTTCTTTTAACCACTTTAAATCCATTTCTGCCATGTCTTTTTGCAAACCTATATCTACTTTTGCTCCAACTTTTTTCTCTTTTTTGACCCTTTACAATGATTTTTTTGCGCATTATTGCCCCTTTTTCCTACTTACTGTCCATTTTTGAATTTTTTTCTACTGTCAGTGGATTTTTGCCCTGTTTTGTCGCTTTTGCCCCCCTTTTCCCCCACTTTTTGCCACCTTTCTCCCACTCTTGCCACTTCTTTTTGCCACTTTAAGCCAATTTCAATTCTCTTTTCACAGTCATTCATTTTTTCCATTAAGGTTGTTTTGTTTCTTCTTGTTTCTTCTGCTTTATTTTCCATCTTCCTGAGGTTTGTGCACTTCACGGCTTAGCTCTAAAATCTAACATGACTATCCTTATCGTTATGAACGCAAAACAGTAGGTTTTTTAATACGTAATGAAATAGATGCATTTAATCGTGACTAACTATAGACATTCAGGGATTGATTGTGACTAAGTTTTGACTGCCCTTTTACAATTTTAGAAACTAATTGTATGACATTTCCAGAAATGATTAAATCAAGAGCGGACACATGGCTAAGGACTGAGTCTATGCTGTTGGGCGACCTCTGTACAGACTGTATACTCTGCACACAACAACAAGCTGTGATGTGGTGACTCCTCATCACTAATATCCGGAATGGGCACGTCTCTTTCACATTTCATGTCAACATGCCAGCTTTAGGCTTTCCCCTTACTTTAGGGTTGTAATGCGAGGTCATCCATTAAGGTGTCTGCCTCTATGCTGTGTTTACTCTGCGCCAGCAGGTGTGTGTGAATATGAGACGTGTCAAATATGAGACGGGATTACTGCTTCTTTTGTCCCAAACAAAACAAATACAAATCACACGAAGAGCTGAAACGAGAGGATTCTGTTCTGGGTTTGTTTGTTTAGAGAGTTTTACTAATGGAGGATCCTTTGGGTGTTTTTTGTTCGACTAAGCGCTACTGAGGTTTACTTGAACTTGTTTTTGCTTGTAGTTGTGGTTGGAGGAATATGAGTAAAACCCCAGCATGCACACGCACGAGCACACAGTCAAGAATGAAACTGGATTAAGAGGCCTCTTCCTGAATAACCTGTAAGGGCAATTACATACAAACGGTTGCTCCTAATGTGTGTTTAGGAAAGCTCTGCGACACTCTGCGGTGTGTAAAAGTGTGTGTGCTGCAGATGGCCCCTTTCTTCTCTGCTCATCACTTTGTCTGAAAACACTGGAGCATGTAGCGTTGCTTCTAATTTTGACAAACTCCAGTTCTGACCCCACTTCTTGACCTGTCTTGGAAGCCTTATAAAAATGGGGGCAAGTGTGTAAGCCGGATGTATATACTTCGCCTTGGGACGGTACAGTGAGTAAATGGGAGTGCTGCGAGACAATGCAGAGTTAGGGGAGGGGGGAGGGAGGACTTAAGGAGGGAGATTAGGCTTCTCATGTAGGGCACAGATATTGATTAGTGTTTGTCGAGGACAGTGAGAAGGAGCACAGATTGACAGACTAACAAAAGTGGAAACCCTCTGATCATCTAACTATTGTGAGGAGCTGTGTCCACTAGGGCTGAACGATTAGGGAACATCATCTAACTGTGATTTTCCACAAACCCACAAAAGTAAGAATTCACTCTGTATTATATACAACCCAATATTGGACAGATTAAACATGAACCGTTCTTCCCTGTAGGCCAGTCGGATATGTCAGGATGAAATTAGGGTAAGCATGAATCAATAGGAATTGCATAGTTTTATATATGAATTAATAGGTGGAAATATATGACAAATAAATCTTACAGACCTCTAATCAGTAACATCTTACATACCGACGAAAAGAAAAAATAAAGCAGAACAATAATCTGCCAAACCTGACATACCAGATAGACTGTTTCATATTTCTGTTGCATGGGATATATTTCACATTCATCCAGGAAACCTCCCATAGAAAGCATTTGGGATGGGCAGGACTTCTCAATTACATTACGGGCCAGTAAGAGTGACTAGACAAGATGAGGCAGTAGGCATGCACAGCTGTAGTAAGTGATGTGAGCTCAGCAGGCAAGACCTATCATACTTTACGAATGGTGGAGCTTGTTGGTGGATCAAACTCATGCAGGGGCTGGTGGGTAGAAAAAATTAACATCTTCTCCAGGAAGGATCTCATTGTGGTTCCTTGATCCTCTTTCAATAACAGATCTGATAAACACTGTCTCTAAAGCTACATCCAAGCTAATCACTCCCAACTCGCAATAGAGCTAAACCCCACCCGTAACTATTGTAAACTTATACCAAAGCTGGTAAGGAGAAACGTGGGGGGAAAAAAGCTTTCAGTGCGGTTATTAGCTCAATTTTCATTGACAAATGTGACCCAGTTCTGATAAAAAGGAGGTAGGTAGCTAAAGTAGCTATGTACCTAATGTGGCTAAAGCTAAGCTTACAAAGCAGCAATATAAGCTACATTGCTATGTTATCTGCATAGCTACAGCAGTTTTAGCCATGTTTATTAAAGCCCTCATTACTCAAGCTAACTAAGCTACATTGGCTCATGTAATAAAGTTAATTACTTAGCTAGCATAGCTATGTTAGCTTTACCAAAAGCTAATGATGCTCAAGTGAGTCACTGTGTAACTACTTCTAAAACAGGTCTATACATAATTTTATCCCTGATTAGACCTTTGACCTTTTTCCAGTTTCATTTATGAAATGATGCTTGTTCTGTAATGTTTCCATGTTGTTTCATTTCTGGCTGCAGACCACACATCTCTGATGACCCTCTCTGGCAGATCGTTCATTTGAGACACCATGTCTGTCAGACATTAAATACACACTAAATCTTTCAAAATAAAATCAAGTTAAACCTATATTTATGGTTGTGGTTTTGGTTAAGGTAAGGAGTAGGATGTCAGTAGTTAAAAGTCAAAACCTGACCTAAAAAACTTGACTACAAAACGTTCGATAGTTGATAGTTTGATAAATAGTCTGCTAAGAGGATAAAAGCTCATCCTTCATGAAAACACTCTAACGCAGAACCATTAACTGTGTAAGCTATTTTAGCTATGTACATAATGTAGCTACATAGCTAAGTAGCTATGAAGCTAACATGGCTAAAGCTAAGCTTACAAAACAGCAATATGAGCTACATTTCTATGTTACCTGCATAGCTACATAGTTTTAGCTATGTTTATTAAAGCTCACATTACTTAAGCTAACTTAGCTACATTGGCTTATGTAATAAAGTGAATTACTTAGCTAGCATAGCTTTACCAAAAGCTAATGAAGCTGAAGCGAGTCACTGTTTGCATCAAGGAAAAAAGCTCATCCTTCATGAAAACACTCTAACGCAGAACCATTAGATGTGTAAGCTATGTAGATAATGTAGCTACATAGCTAAAGTAGCTATGAAGCTAACATGGCTAAAGCTAAGCTAACAAAGCAGCAATATTAAATAAATTAATTAAATTTACTAAGTTAATTTCTTAGCACAACTTTGTTAGCTTTAGCTAAAGCTAACAGAGCTAAAGCTAGTCACTATTTTTGTAACTACTTTTAAAACAGGTCTTTACGTAATTTTATCCCTGATTAGACCTCTGACCTTTTCCCAGTTTCATTTATGAAATGATGCTTGTTCTGTAATGTTTCCATGTTATTTAATGAATGTAACTCCAAGACCTTATGAATAAAATATAAGAAAGTTGTAAACTTCACACATGTTATGAGCAAAGATTTATTTTACTTTGGGGACTGGTCATTTTAGGTGCACTTTAAATTTTAGTGTAGTCCCCTCTGTGTGTGGTTTACGGGAGTATAACCCTGGGAACGTGGGGGGAGGTTGGACACCCTCAGCTCCGGGTCAGTCCTGACTGACTCTGTCACTTATTGATTAGTTGCCATGGAGAGTTAGTCAGGCCATCTCTCTTGGAGGTGTGTCCCCGAGGGCCCGCAGCTCTGCCCAGATGAGCCTGTGGAGGCTTTGTCTGCGGGGGGTTCGAGTGTGTGTGAGAGGGATTGCGTGTGACCTCGCTAACTCTCACTCGCTCTTCCCTTTCTCCATGACCCCCTGTGGTACTTTTTCATGCACTTTCATAGCGCCTCCATCACCAACTCTGAGCTAATCTACAATATCTAAACTGCGTCTATGTTTATGCATACATCTCCTCCCAAGGGGCCTGTAATAATGGGGATTGTAAACAAATTGTCCAAAGTTATTGAGCTGTGAAATCCTCTTTATAGTCCCCCCGGATTTGCCTCTTAATATGATCCTCTCTCTCTCCTCTCTGCTCTTGTTTCGTCATTGTTCCCATCAAATTTGAATGTAGGAGTGGGTGCAGGATGGGAGGTGGATGGTTCGGACTCTTTGGTGTCAGAGGTTCACCTGTAGGAGCTGACGACCCAACTGACAGCCCAGCAGGAGGATCTGGAGCCGTGATGGTCTTCACACCTTGGTGGAATAATTACAAGGATGGGAGATCAGGTAGAGTGGAGCAGAATACAGACACATGCTCTCAGAGACAGGGTGGAGACTGAAACCAAAACATAGTCTGGCCAAAGCTGGAAAGTTCACCTTTCTCTGTGTTTAGCTTTTGCTATTTTTTCTGAAAGTAAATATAAATACTTTGTCGTCTTTATATTATGATGTGGTACGTATAATCCTGTCCACACAAGCGCAAAACTCCTGAAAATTTCACAAGTAAAAAGATTTTCTAACTTGACTTTATCCTGATTTTTACTTGGCAGTCATCTTGTGAAATTTCCAAAAGTTGGGATGAGCTGATGTATAAAAGCAGCGGCTAAAATTCAGGAAAACTCACCATTTATATCCTGTGAATGCCACACAACCGGGTTGATCTTTGTGCTTGAAATGAAACAGTTTTATGCTCTTTTTCTGCCTGCCAGTGTGTTTTTTAATGGAAATTTGAATGAATCCAATTACAAAAAGTAGTTTTTTTCACATGATGTCTTGACTCCTAAACAGGCCTGTCTAAAGATTCGGCTGTGCCCGGATAAACCCAGACAATGGGCCCTCTCCAGTATCATTATAAGTCTGTCGGATCAGAAGTATTGGTGCTAGTGTCCTAGCTTACAGTTAATTTATTTTTTTTTACTGAAAAGTGTGTAAAATATTAAAATTTAACCCCTTTTAAACTCATTTCTCCACCCATTTTTGCCACTACTATTTGCCAATTTTCATAAATTTTGCTAAATTTTTGCCAGTTTAAACCAATGTTTGTAACATTTGAACCACTTTTCCTCACCTTTTTCCCCACCCATTTATTACTAAAAACATTTTTGCCACTTTTATCCCATAGCTACTTAAAAAAAATCCACTTTCACCACCTTTTCCACCCGTTTGTCTCTTTTAACCCATTTTGCCACCTCCTGCCTGTTGTTGCCTCTGTTGACCAATTTTGCCACTATTTTTGCTGCTTTTTACAACTTTTTAAGCCCATTTTTGCTCATTTTAATCAAATTTCACTATTTGTTATACCCGTTTTGCCATTTTCCACCTACTTTTGCCTCTTGTAAACACTTTTCACCATTAATTATGCTGGTTTTTGCCACTTTTAACCAATTTTTGCCACCAAAAACACATTTTTGCGATTTTAACCCCTTTTAATTACATTTTTAAGAAGGCTTTATACTATGGCAGCAATACATACAGAATGTATTTGTTGCTTTGAGAGCAGGGGTGCACCGATCGATTGGCCAAAATTGGAATCGGCGCCGATTTCCTTAATTTTGGGGGATCGGTGATCAGCCGATAATTAGATAAGATCGGTATATAAGATCGGTTTCATATGTACCTCTACCTACTAAAACGTGAAAAATGAAAGACTAAAGGAACTGATATAATTTAGTAATTTGGACAGCAATGCTCTAAACTTTTCATTTATATTTGAGAGAACTACCTCATGTGCAGTTAAAACTACAAGTTTGTATTCTTTCACGGGTATTGTTCAATTTTTTCAATAAAATAAGATTGGAACATTGAAGGTGTATGTTGTCAGTTATAAAAAAAAAAATCAGTATCGGCCAAAATTGGAATTGGCAGGTCAGGCTTTTTTTTTTTTTTTAAGATTTATTTTTGGCCTTTATTAGATAGGACAGTGGATAGAGTTGGAAACAGGGAAGAGAGCGGGGAGAGACATGCAGGAAATAGTGCCACGGGCCGGATTTGAACCCGGGTCGCCTGCGCACATGGCGCGCGCCTTAGCCACTCGACTACCGGCGTGCCAGGTCAGGCTTTTTAAAGATCAGTGGTCAGTGATCGGCCAGAAAATTGCAATCGGTGCACCCCTATTTGAGAGCAGTAATTTTTCAGGTTAAAAAAAAGGTGAAATATGGTTGTCACAGCTTTACTTTACACTGAACCATGATTTTGCTGACCACAATTAGCCCCCCATTTGGGTGGGCCCCAGACAGCTGTCCTCTTTATCCCTTCTTATGAGCGGCCCTGCTCCAGAGTCCTCCCTTTCCAAAAATGAACCAAAAACGTATTCAATTACATAAACAAATATTGGCAAATAAAACGCCTACATGATTAAAGAATCAGAAATATTAATATTGACATAGACTGTTTATAAAAGTTTGAATTTGTTTCTTTATTTGCTGTTTATTAATTTTTACAATAATATTGTGTCAAAGAAGGAAACATAGCACAACCCTATACTTAATTGAACATAAACATTTTTTATTGCCTTTCTCCTTCGATATACTCCCCTACTGCATCAACGTCAATGGACAGTTGTCCCAGAACCTCTGTTCTTTTCTTAACTTCTGTGGCACAGATTTGATCTTAAGAAAATGTAAAAAGTCACAAAGTGTTGGATCAGGTGAAAAGGGAGGCTGATCAAGCACTGGGCCAGAAACAGTTTTACCAAGAGTTAAGTGTGAACTGGAGCATTGTCTTGATGAAGAATGCAACCATTTTTCCACAATCATGGTCTCTTTCTTCAGACTTTTTCTTGCACTTTTTCTAGAACCTGTTTGTCCCGCTCCTCCAAATTGATCCCCTTAATGTCAAAGAAAGCAATCAACATGGCCTTGAGTTTGGACTTTGTTATGCTTTCTTCATCCTTGGTGACAACTGTGTTTTCCCATGCATGTATTCACTTCTTCTAAAAAATGGGTTTCCTTCAATTTGTTCCAAAATATCTCCACAAATTTGTTTGTGGTTGTCCTGTTGATCAGGAGTCAGAAGTTTTGGGACAACTTTGGCACACACTTTTGTCATGTTCAAATTTTCATGCAGAAGTTGCTGAACTGTCTCTTTATCAATGGAGACCATTTCTGCTATCATTCTTATCCTGAGTCATTGAACATTTTATTTAATTTGTTCAGTTTGGTAAATATTTTGAAAAGTTTTTGATTTGCATGAGCGCCGAGAACGATCATTGTCTTGGACATCCTGTCTGCCTTCACAAAATCTTTTGTGCCATTTAAACATTTGTGCATGTGACATGCAGTTTTCCCTGTACACCTCAGTTAATGCAGCAGAAGATTAAGCTGCTGTTTTGTTCAATGTCACGAAAAGTTATTGCTTGAATTTTAAGCTAATAATTTTTGCCTTTGCAAAAACATGTGCACTTCAGTCAGTAGCTAGCAGTGAAGCAAAGACACCACTGATTGCAAACTTGCAGCAGTTGTGTGTGAATACCAATACGTGGTTTTATCCTGATAAGCACAGGCTCATAATTTAATAGCAATGCTTTTTGAAGAGTGCCACATCTGAAGAAAGCCACAAAAGTGTGTGGCTAGAATGTGGTTGTTGCATTGTTTGATTTTTTATTGCACTCTGACTTGCCATGCTGCCTTTTGCATGCCAGATTTTTGTGCAGTGACGGCTTGTGTTTTCACTTTTCTTTCCCACTCTGAACATAACTTATTCACATGTAGCTATAGTGAATGCTTGTTTACAACCTGTCTGAATGCCTAAAGCTCTTGCTATATTTTCCTATCGATGGTATATGCTGAAAAATTTAACCCAAACCTGTTAGAGTACACTGAAATTGAAACTGGATTCACCAAGTAATGCTCCTCATGTTGAACATTTTCTGTTTCTGGAGTTACCAGCATAAGAAAAAGTCACATGCAAGTTTTTTCCCCCAATAATGCAAACTTCTCCTTTAAGAATATGCGCACAAACTTCTTAACCCAAAACTCTCCAACGGGCCCCCACTCTCCCTCCCTAATATCACACCTTGGATGCATAAACATGCCTGTGCTCCTCACATCACCCCACCCCGGGGGGGCTGCATGGCTTTAGTGCCGCGCTGTGACACCAATCAGGGGAGATGGCGGGCTCCTTTGTCATGCAAACACCAATCGCTTCTTGTCTTATTCAAATGTCTGCCCTCTCTCTTTCTCCTCTCTCTCACTCTCTCTCAACCCCTGCACCCCATTTTCCCCCTCCACCCCCGACTTCAGCCCTCTCTCTCTCTGCTTCTCCCTACTTCTCAAGTCCAAGTAAATCCTCTGAGAAGAAGAAGGAGAAGAAGAGGGAGCCCCGGGGCCCTGGGGGCCGCTGAAGCAGGCCTCTCTCCTGGGGGTCAGCCTGTGTCTCAGCGCATGGGGCTGTTTCCAGGCCCGACCAAGTCCATTTCATATTCAAATGTTACAATCAGGCCTCTGACCCACAGGGGGCTCTTTATGGCTGCGGCCCCAGGTCGCAGGGTCAAGATGGTGATTTAATAGCTCCGGCAGAGGAAAGGAGCGGGGGAGCCAAGTGATTTAGGGGATGAATGAGTAATAAAAAAGCATTTTTCCTAAGTTGTCATGTAAATTTCAATCCGTATTCAATACGAGGCTCCCTCCACGCTAGAGGCCTTCGTCAATGGCTTTCTAGTGGACTTCAGTCACTCAGAATTAAGAGAAGACCCGCTTCTGCTTTTGCTCTTGACTTGTGCATGGTGTAAACAGCAACTGACAGAGAAGAGACCGAGGATTAGGGATGGAGATAAGGACACGTTAGAGACATCATGCTTGTGTGGTGCCACTGTGTCTCAGATGGCCTTATGCGCTGGAGTGGCCTGTTATTCCTGTCCCCGAGGGTGTGTTCCCAGCACGCCAGCTCCTGTAACATAAGCAGGTTTGTGTGTTAATACATGTGCATGTGAGACAGAGAAGGCTGGAGTATTATGCTAACATTGTATGTAAAGAGGGTAATGCGTATATTTTTTTCAGTCTACAGGTGGAAAGATGGAGGCACACATGCAACAGTTGGACCAAGCACATTAGGCCTGAGATAACTTCAGTTGCCAGGTATTTTAACACAAACTGACAAACTGTGACTCACATGGTGTGTCCTGCTCAGACCTCCCTTAGTCTGAGTCATTAAAACCACAATGAACCCTTCTATCTAATGGCCTTGTTTTCCCCCTTTAGTTTACGTTATCCCCCTCCTTGTCTGCACATTTTCAGCTCAACAAGTATTAAAGAACAGGAATAGAAGCTAATGTTAAATTTTGTCACATATATGCATATATTAAGGCTAAGGAACATATCGTGATGTTTGCTAAGTGACAGCAGTAATTATAGATAGAACAAACAGTTGGTGCCTGAATGAATGACGTTTGTTTTTGTGTCTCGTCAGAACGATGACAGTCCAAGAGGACTCAGATAACCTCTAAATAAGAGGTATGAGAGATTAACTATAAGTACATACATGGATGGATGTAATGACCTTAGAATGTACAGTATGTCACCTGAATGTGCTGATTAAGGATTTATAATGTTGCCATAAGCAACAAAAGAGAACATGTCAGAGGGTTAGAATAAGGCCTTCACAATAGATAAAGGCTTTAAAAGATGTAAGACATAATATTCCCTGTGTCCCCTTTCCAAAATGTATTCTCTTTTCATAAGCTGATTAGTTCAGACAACTTCCCCTAGAAGGCCTCAACAATGGGGTGGACAGTTGAATTTTATGATTAAAAACCAAAGTTTGACTTAGGGGGTTAGATTTAAATTAAACACACCACACAGAGAAACTCCAAAAGGGGTTAGGGCTAGGCCCCCAAACCCTAAAGCACAGTTGTTAAACTCAAGGCCCGGGGGCCAAATACGTCCTGTGGAACAGTTAAATCCAGCCCACAAGATTATCTCATGTGTCTGTTATAACTGGCCCATCACCCTTGATGATTTAAGATATTCTTGTTAGGTCATAAAATCTGAAAAAGTAAGGAGTAAAAATGTTTAGATAAGAAATGTGGGAGAAATAATTATTTGTGTTTTAATCTCACATTTTCAATTTTGCATCTCACAATTAGGACTCATCTTAGGATTTTGACTTTCTATTTTGTACTTTGAGCATTTCCTCTTGTAATTTTGACTTCTCATACAATATTTTGAGCTTTAAGATTGATAATTCCACATTTTTAATTCATATTTTGACCTTTTTAACCAACTATTTTGTATTTTATCTCATATTTTCAACTTCAGACTTTGACTTCATAGTCCCATGGTTTGAGCTTTTAGACTCAGTTTAAAATTTGAATCATATTTTGACTTTTCATTTCATGAATATAAATTTTATTTCATATTTCGACCTTTTTAAACTCGTGATTTTGACTTTCTTTCTAATATATTTGCCTTTAAAAAACATAATTTTTCAATTTCAATTTCATGTTTTGACCATTTAGAACTAATAAATGTGCTTTTCTTGTATTTTGAGCCTTTAAAATGATCTTTTTAACTTTTTAAATGTCAAAATCATTTATCATCAGTGCTAAGTTTTTTCATATTTTGTTACTGGTGAACTGAGGTTGACAGTTTATGGTTAAAAAGGTGACTCTGTTTGGCCCTCAGGTTAGTCTTGAATCCAGAATCCGGCCCCTGCTGTGATTGAGTTTGACACCCCTGCCCGAAAGGATAGGTTTAGGAAAATGGGTATAGGGATAGGGGGATAGAATCAAAAGATGTCACACAAAAAACTACAGAAAAAACAAAGAGTATGAGGGTTAGGAATCCAAACCCTTAGTGTTAGGGTAATGGGGAGGGGGATAGAATAAATAAAAACAACAAATTACAGAAAAAGCCAAAGAGGGCTAGGCACTTGAACTCTAAAGGTTAGGGTTACAGTAAGGGGGAGGGGGATGATATTTTAAAAGCCCAACATACTACAAAAAGCCCATAGAGGGTTAGGGTTAGGCATCCAAACCCTAAAGGTTAGAGTTAGAGCGTGGGGATTAAATTAAAAATAACAAACCACAAAATAAGAAAAACCCAAGAGGGTTAGTACATCGCTTTCTGCCCCAAGATTGCCCCATTGTAGAGGTCTGCAACAGATGAGCCCAAAACACCCCACCATACAAGGGCCTCTAACCATTTCACTTATCTCCATCACATCGCCAAATAAAATATCAACTTGTTCCATTTCCCACACGAGCTGTGAGAAATGGATCATTCTACTCGTAAAATACTGTCGCTCTTTTTTTCCACATTCACATTTCCATGTTACACAATTTTTTTTTTGTTTAAAAAGGAAAAAAATATTAATGAGTAATGTTTTATTAAAGAAAAAATAATTGTAGTAATAGTAAGACGTCTCCTTTAAGAGGGTTAAAAAAAGCTGTCAATCAATAAAAATCTGTTTCTGGGGGGGCTGTTGGATAGGACAGCTAAAGTCAGACAGGAAAAATGGGGGGAGAGTGGGGCAAGGCATGCACCAAACATGCATGCCACAAATCATTCCCACAACCAGTGCATTGAAGATTATAGCCTCAGTATGCGGGTGCCCGCTCTACCACCTGAGCTAAACTGATGCCAACAAATCTTGAATCGCAAATAATCTCGGCATTTCTGTAGCTGATAGTGATGAATCTCCTCTTTTTGTCACATTTTGAAATTCCACTATTTTGCATTCAGAACTGTTTTTTTCATCTGGATTATCTTAATCTAAGGCTAATTGACTTCCTGTTTGGTTACAAACCTGCTTTTATTTTGAAAGGAAACTTCTGTTAGAGGTCCAGTGAACTTAAACATGGAAAAATGAATTTTTTATGGATTGAAAAGGGCATAAGTAGTAAAAGGTGGATGTTTGATAACACAAGGTGCAGAGGACTTTTGTCTTGTATACTGAGCTGTCTGTTGCTGTTTATCAAAGTACAGAATCGTCCCTCTGTAGGAGGATCCTTCCAAGTCGTATCCGTAGTTGATGTAGTTGAGGCAAGAGCCCTCCCTGGCAACTTTTAAGCACACATTTAGACCAGGCTAGTGAGTGTGCATGATGATATCATTGGGATGGTTGTGCCCTTATAGCTGGTGGCATCATAAGTGAAAACAGAGATGATACTGACAACAGAGCTGCACAACTTTTACTAAGTGCTGTCTACTATGCTAACACATTATCATATAATCATATAATATACAATATATAATAATATGATCATGTTTATTCTGTAATATAAATCATATTTTATGGTGCTGGTTTCACCCACCCAGCTTTACTCTGATGCCACAAAACTAAGAAAAAAACCCATTGTATTGAGTAGTTGAGGACCAAGCTTCCAACTCATATTCTTTTTTTTCTTTTTTTTAATAGAAGTAAAACTGTCTTCAGTTCCTTCTGAAGTCCTGGAAGTCCTTTAAAAATTTTGAGGATCCTCCACATCGGTGCAGTCCTCCAACAACAGTCAAAGCTGCAGCATCCATTCAAGGATCCTTCCTTGGTTTTGGGAAGCAGCTTGTGAGTTTTTTACATCACTGTGGATTCAGAGAAAGTTGCAGTGGCTTAACTAAAGTGTGCTGAAAGGGACAATAAAGCATGTAATTAATTTTTAAGAAGAAGATGAATGCACTAATTACCCACTTAAATTAACTGCAAGTAAAGCATTAATACTGACAGCGCTAGTTATGTTCTTTATTTTCTAAATTTCAGGCAGCTTCAGCTGCATTGCAAATACTAAATTTAGGGGATACCTTAAATGCTTTAAATAGGCAAAGAAAGTGCTAGACTTTTCATTCATTTACATAGGCTGTGTCCTTAACTCATCAGCTGCAGGTTTGACACCCTTTATGACCTTTTCGTGCATGTACCCTGCTCTCTCCCTCCCATAGTTCCTGTATTTTTTTTTTCTGTCTTACCAATGAAGGCAAAAGGCCCCAAAAATAAAAATAAAAAACACACAACAAAACAGGCCAGAACTACTTTCAAAAAGACAAACATATACAATTATTGTACTTGATAAAAAGGTACAGTAAAGATTAAGGTGCAGTTATACGATTTTAGCGTCCCCAAGCCTCACAAATAAAGGAAGGGAAAATGTATTTTAGAGAAAACAATTGTTCAAAATCACACAATTTAGTGTAAAACGCTCAAACACTTTTTCCAAAACAATCAGTTTTATTTGTCTCATTAGTAAAAGTTTGTGGGGGTTGGGCTACACTGACGGCAGCAGGGTTGGGAATCAGAGCGCAGTGTGGAGCGATGAAGTTGAGGGGCCACTGCAGAGCAAGGTAAGGCAAGCCTGAGTGGGCACAGCTGTAGCTCAGAGTCATTACTGCTCCTCTACTGGCTCAGAAGAAAAGGGCCGCTCCCGCCACATGGCCGCTCTGCCACGCCTGCCCCCTGTCCCCCTGCCACACACACAGGACGGCCCTGGTAGCGCCAGGCGGCACCACTCGGAGTTTGCACTCCCGTCACGTGTGGCAGGGGCAGCCGAGCAAAACGGAGAGGTGTAGTGGGGTATGGGGACATGGCCGGGATGGATGCATGGCAGGGGTGAGGGGTGGGACGGCTGGGTGTAGAGGTTAAAGGGGGGGGGGCTCCTTTCCTTCCTCTTATCTCCTGACTGACCATTCTCTCTCCCATCCCCTCCTCCCACCCACCCACCCGCTCCCTTTTGTGGCCTGTGCACCTGCAACCCTTGAGTCTGGGCAATAAAGCTGAAGGATTTGTCTACTGGAGGTTGGAGGCAAAGTGGGGGAGTCATTAAGCACGGGCAACACAAAAGCAACAGGTTCAAACTGTGACTGTTTGATATAGTGCTATGCCATACTGCAGAGTGATGGCCTCGATGTAATGCAGTTTGACACAGAAGGAGTGAGTTTAAGCAGATTTGCTTCCAGCATTACACCCTGCATGGGTTAGTGTCATTATGAATCAGTTTGATCTGACACATGATCAGCTTTTACCTTTGGCATGCTTCCCTTCCACATGGGGATTACATGTATGTAACATGATCAGACATCCTAAGAAAACCTGCTGCTAGAGGAGGTCAAGTTTTTGCTAGGTGGGACAAAAATGAGTGTTTAAATAATCGAGTGAGTTATTAGGCCTGAGAGGCAGAAAGTGGGATTGGAATGAGTAAAAAAAGGGAAGAATTTGAAATGAACCACAGCCACGAGACTATAAAAAAAGAATTATCCCAGTTCATTCAGTTTAAAAGCCCCACAAAACAGAATTTTTCCACCATGCAGTCATGCAATGGACAAGGAAAAGGTGCAAAGATATAAATAAGATAATATGACAAATAGCAACCTGATCACTGGCCGTAATTATCACGGGACTCTCCACTGAGTGATTGGCTCCTTTCTGCAAGGGTCTTCATGTTTTATATATAAATCTTTTTACTAGAGTTGTCAAAACTGTCAGTTAATTTGGATTAGAAGAAGAAAAGGAACTTAAAAATACATGCTGATTAATAGCATTAATTTTATCTTACTACTGTCCATAGAGCAGTGATCATCAGGCCCCCAGAACATTCTTAAATTCAGAAATATGCAGAGGAAAAATAGGTTGATGTATATAAGGTATATCTTTAAAATTCTCTACAACTATTAAAAAACCCCAAACAATTGAGATTGATAAAAAATTGTCTGGATTTGTTAAATTTTATATTCATTTTACAGAAATCCACCTCATCACCCATTTTCAGCAAATATGAAGCATGATAAACACATATTTTGAGTTTATTCTTGATTAAAACTATGGTTTTCTTTCGACCTCAAGCATTTCTTGCCTCAGAATCAACACTAAATATATTTTTTCTTGCACAGGTTTTCTCTTGTCACACCATATTAACTTTGAACTCAATGATGGAGAACACAACAGCCCTGGAGCTCTCTGGCTTAAATATCTCAATCGCCCCCTTGTGGTTGGCTATGGTATAGGGACTAATCTTACTTTTAGAGGCTAAATATGGCATACATTTTAAATAAAATAAAATGTGTTTTTAAAGTATGTTAATTAGACTAAAATGTCTCTTAATTTAAGTGTATTTGAAAGTCCGGCCTCCATAGCATTCATCAAGGAAAAACCTGTCCCTTGTACAAATGTAGTTGATGACCCCTGCCATAGAGGCTTTACAATTTTCATGAGAACAGAGGGAAAAAAAATTCCCCTTTCCCCTAATTTTTATGACTTTATTAGTCTTAAAGGTCAACACAGTCGGAGACTGATTTATAAGTGGGCAATCTGACCCCATTTTCTCCTCCCCCTGTGCCTGTCTGCATCTACCAGGAAACATACAGTACATGTGCAGTCTTTTCAGGCTTGTAAAAAGCTCAAACGGCGTTCAGAAACACAATATTTTAGATTTTACCATCAAGATTACTGTTTAATCTTCTTGCAACCTGTTCCTTCTCACATTATCAGTATGAATGGGCCTAATAATGATGTATTTATTATAGAGCTGTAGTATCTGGCTTTTATTACCTCCGCCAAGGAGGTTATGTGATCAGCAGGGTCTGTTTGTTTGTTTGTTTGTTAGTTTGTTAGCAACATAGCTGAAAAAGTTATGGACGGATTTTGATGACATTTACAGGAAATGTCAGAAATGGCATAAGGAAGAACTGATTAGATTTTGGAAGTGATCCAGATCACCGTCTGGATCCATGAATTTTTTAAAGGATTCGTTACTATTGGGAGATAGGGCTAATGGCGGAGGTCTGCGCTCTCCGAGTGCTTTTCTAGTTCCCCTTGTTTTTTTTGTTTTTTTTAATTTCATGAGCTTGATGACCGCTCTATCATGTTTTGTCCTGTGCTTTTGATTGATTGTGAAAGGAGGCTGACTCACTCCCTGAAAACCAGAGGTGCAAAATAACTAATGACACTTAAATTACCGTAATTGAGGTTGTTTTTTCGGGGGGGTACTTTTTTTTTTTTAGTACATTTGAAATCAGTAATTTTACTTCTACTTAAGTCAGTTTTAACCAGAGTAACTTTACTTTTACTTGAGTACGATACTCATGACTTTTTCCACCTCTGCTGACTACACAGTAGTCAAGCGAATGATTCCACATCACATCCCACAGCAGCGGTGTTATTTTACGTTGTTATAGAGGTGTGACATTACCTGAAAAACCTAGTTGGAGATCTGCTCTGACGTTGTTATGCCAATCAAGAGTTCCTATGTTACTGTTTAGCTCCTGAGTTGCTACTAAAGCTGGGCACTCGAGGATTAGATTAAGTCTTGATATGTCCTGCTGCAATTTTAAAACCCAAAATTTGCAATATATATTTGACCTGTAACATGTGTCAAAAAACCAGTTACGTGCAATTTTTTTTGCAACAGAAATTAATGTTGCAGTACTCGAGAACGATGGATGTCTTGGTCTTGTCTTGGACTCGACAGCATTTTTACTCAGTCTTGTCTCGGTCTTGAACTAGCCGGACTCAGGATTTTCCATCAAATTTCCACATTAATGTGATAATCAGGGGCTAAAACAATAAATAGCTACACCTGCAAAAACTTGTACATCAGTCCATCTTATTTCTAGTCAGAACACTTACTTTAGGCCTCATTCACCTGACAAATCTAGATAAACAACAAATTTTTCTAATATTTAAAATAATTCTGGACTGGTCAGTTGCTTTTAAATACATACAAGGATTTCTTTTTACAAGAACTTAGTTGGACAAATTTGTTAAGATTTGAGATTTTTGCATGTTGTGCTTTTAATGACACACCTTGTTTTTATCAGTCAAATCTATTTAAAAGAAAACTAAAATTAAAGAGAGAATGCTCCCCAACTGTTCAGCTTTGTGATGTTCTTTTAAAATGTATTTTCATGGTCTTGGTCTTGTCTTGGTCTCAGCTTGTCTCTGTCTTGGTCTTGACATGGTCTCGACCCCCAAAAGTCTTGGTCTTGCCTTGGTCTCGGCTCACTCTGGTCTTGGGCAAGCCTTGGTCTTGGATAGTGTGGTCTTAAGTACAATACTAGTAGATTTTCTGCCCTATAAATCATGCAAACATTGAAGCATCCATTTTTTTTCTAGAAAAGTTTGCAAATATTATTTTATAACAGTTACCCAGAGTTGGATGAAAACATGCAACTTGCAACTCCAACATCAATTTTTTATGTTTCACTTCCTAATTAGGTGTCCAGATGAAACACAAAAGAGGAGAGGTTAAGAAACAGATTCCCTGGAAAGCTAGCTGTATGCTCCTGAATCCAAACTAAGGTAAGTGAGCCACAAAATTAAAGCTTTCCTTCTGACCTAAAATAGTGGTTCAATGTTCTTGGATGTATAGGTGATGTAAATAGTTCCCCTCAGTGTTCTGCAGACTCCCAGCTCAATTCCCCACCTGTTGTAATGTTATGTTCAGTCATGTAGAACTTTTCTCTCACCCGCCGCATGCCAGACCCCCCACATTGTAAATCGGCGCAAAGGGAAAAAAGATTCAGCTCTTTTCAGAGTGCGAGCATGAAGGCAGAGGAAATCACTCTAAACGGTCTTAATTCTGCCATTAGATGAGAAGCAGCGCTGAGGGGATTGGCTGGCCCTGTGCTCCATATTCACAGAAGCAGGATGGGGCTGGGAGGCCTGCTGAGAAAATGGTGTCGTAATCAGGAGCCGGCAGTTCTGCCTGATCAGGTACACTAGCCCCTCTCCTCCTCTCTCTCAGACCCCTCCTCCTCCTCTCCCTCCTCCCCCACCTCATTTATCTTCCCTTCCCCTTACTTCGTAAGGAGATCCTAATAAGAGTTTGGACGTACTGAGCTCTTCTTATGTGCAGAGCTGGCAGGAGGGTGCAGAGATGAGGCCTTGAGTTGGGGGGTGGGGGGGTGAAGCTGGAGGTACCGTAGTTGTAGTGGGGGGGCTCGTTTTTTTTGTTCCCACATTTGATTATTCAGGTTGGCTGAACTAAATTCTAAACCCATAAAATTCGTATCCCCTCTGGGGGACCATTTGCATATATTTCAGTGCCCCCTCCCTCACATCCCAATTCCCCTTTTTTTTTTCTCAGAAAGTGAAAGAGAGGGCGAAGCAACCAGGCCTGTCTAGGCTTTAAGATGTCACCGTGGTGTGAAATATGGGCGAACAAGCAGGGTCTTTGAAACTCAAACGAACCCCCCACCAGCCTCTGAGCTGCTGCCACACATGCATACACACACACGATTGTCCCGGTACCCTCCACTGGTTGCTATCTTTAATAGGAATTACATTTCAAGCTGTAGTTACATGTTCTGCAACTTTTTGCACCTGTGACACCTTGACACCTGAATATTTGATTAGCGTCCCATTTAGAGTCATGTACTATACCAGCGTTTCTCAGCCTTTTTTTCTGCTAAGATACACTTTCAATTTTGAAAAATCTGGAGTCACACCAGTCAAAATGTACTGACAAAAACAAACATTTTATATCCACATAACAAGATAAAAAAACTGAGGCTAAAGTAAGGCGTGTAATGGTAAATAAAGTTGCCTGAGGGCATCATCAGGTGGGAGGGAGGATTGACACAACCCAGGTAGTGCTCTGGATGTCTTTGCATATTAGCAGGAGCATTGGAAAATAATCTGTTGAAAAAATAAAGTCTCCAACTTAAGTACAGATGTGGCTAGTAAGGATGAACGAGGATGCCGTTACCACAGGTTTGCCATGAGCACCTGGCTGTGCTTTGGATATGCCAGGGGCCTAAAAACTGCTGGCAGGCTTCTGAGCACATTACTAGGGGCGAGAAGGCCCAGACAATAGAGATGACTTCCACCTTGACCATGGCTGCTTGATGCCACACATATGTGTGCACATGGGCCCAGCTTGACTCTGGCCACGCCCTCCTCTCTCTCTACCCCCCTGTTGTGGCAAATCAGACCCATGAGGAATCCTTGGTGCCCTACAAGCCTAAACTTATGCACATGGCCATATAGAACTTACTGTATGCAAGGATAAGAATGGCAGATATGATACCAAACAGTAAAGCAATGGTTTTCAAAGTGTGAGGCGGGCCTCCCCTTGGGTCACGGAGCCATTAACCACTAAAAAGTTTATTTGCTTTGCTAACTTCTGCTGTGCATGGGGCAGAATAGACAAATATATACTATAGAGTTCACAATTAAAGTTAGACTGGCTGTGAGGTCGATTTCTCAGCTTTCAGAAACTGTTTGAATTTTTCCAATAACACAAACAGTTGTGTAATTATGTTAACGCAAAGTGTGCTTCAACAGTGCATTGTTGGCGATACGTTCAGTTTAAAGGGGTAAAGCATGGAGCATAATGATCAAGTAGTATTGGCAATAAGTTCATTACTAAAAATAAATGAGTAGATAGATGTTTAAAGTAATATTCATGCCAAAATATAAAAAATATACAAATGTTTCAAATAGAAATGTTTAAAGATGAGACATAAATGTTTGAAAATATAGTTTTAAAAATGTTTAAATCCTATTTTTTTTATGGGGGTGGGGTTCCATGGGATGAATTATTTTCTTCTAGGGGGGGCTCACTCTCCCACACCTTGAACACCCCTACAATATAGGATACAATACAGTATGACAATATATAATATATGCAATAAATAAAACAAATGCAAATATTCTGTGTAATATCATATATAGATGGGATACGATAGAATTTGTGATGAACCAATTCAACTTTCTG
Organism: Cheilinus undulatus; assembly: GCF_018320785.1. Classification (NCBI taxonomy): domain Eukaryota; kingdom Metazoa; phylum Chordata; class Actinopteri; order Labriformes; family Labridae; genus Cheilinus; species Cheilinus undulatus. The sequence continues at coordinate 8,711,638 of NC_054874.1, read as the reverse complement.
ACCTCTGATACTGATCCAGATCTTTGGTTCTGGGTATCTGCTGATACTGACTTAAACAGACAGCGGTGAAAATTTGACAGTTCAACTGGTGGTCGTTTATGTGTAAGATAGCATCACATTTTCCTAACTTGGTATACAACTTAAAATGCATACATAAAACCTGAATTTGATATCACAATCCACCCCGAAATCTGTACCACTCTAACATCATCACTCACCCTCTGCTGTCACACTGAACCCTCGTTAAGCTGCACCGTACAGATCAGCCATCACTGTGCACTCCTTTGTTGTCCATGGCTTCTTCATGTTGCTAACAGTGTCTCTTTAATTGCCATGCATTTAAGTAAACAGATGAAACATTTCCCTGTTGGGAGGTAAAAAAAAAAGGTTGCTGGTGTGTGATCTGTGGAAGTTTCCAGCCTGCGGCAAACATTCTTGTAGAGGAGAGGCAGATTGCCTGTAGGAAGCATTCATGTGATGACAAACTGTGCTGTGATTCCACGTGATTTGTCCATTTGAAGCATCACTGGGAAATTTGTTGTGTATTTGTAGAGCAGCAGAGAAAGTTAGCTGCTTCATTTCACATTGTTCTGTTTTGTTTTGTCTACTTTCAGAATTAAAACATCATCCTCCAACTCATGAGCTTCACATATCGTTAGCCTCATAGCATAATCGGCTAAGTCATATTTTAAGTTTTTCAGAAAAATAAAGCACAGTGAATCAGTAGTGTTAGGAGAGTCGAGTTAGGCAGATGTCACCATTTGGCCAAAAAATGACTTAGGCAATCATAATACTATGAGGCTAACGATATATGTGAGGAAGGTTATGATAGTTTTTGTCTTTTTAAAATTTTGTTTTCATTAAAAAATGTAGTTCCTTTTTAGTTTAGTTTTTATTTTGCCAAAATATTTTCTTTAGATTAGCTTTTCTTAGTATGAGACACTTGTTGGGCACAAGTGCCCAAAACGCCATTACAGTTTGAATCAATTCAAATAGGCTACTATTCACTGCTCATTTTATAAATACAAATTTTTGAAAACAACTCAAGACCTATAACTACCGTAGTGTGAGGTCTTCACCAATCAAATCAGACTATTTGGTTGGCAGAGGAAAGGCTTAGGTGGCCCAACATATTTATTTTAATGCTAAAGCTTTACATGGATGTGATTACTGGATATGTGTTGTAGAAATTGTGAATACTGATATTCACTCATGTTTGCATACAGACTTTCTGCCACGCGTGCACAAGTCTGTAAGTCAGTATCCTAGTGTCACTTTGAAACGTGTCCCAGTGTCCCTTTTTTTAAAAGTTGAAGAACTTAATTCAAGTAAGGAACCTATATCTAAATTCTACAATGAAAATACATATTAAAAATATAAATCACCATGCCTGAGATAAATCATAAATGATGCGTATTGTGTCTGTGTTAAAGCAAGCTTTGTAAGAACACAGTACAGTTTTTATTTTTAATCTTAATGTAAATGATTTTAACATTTTGGTTTCAGTTATTTAGTTACCTAGAATCGCCTTGATTGCAAGTATTCACAGAAGTTTTTTGCATAACAACCGTGAAATACTTCCAAACTGCTTAGCCTTTGCTGCTAGCTTCCTATATGCTATGCTCAGGCCTCCTGGCCCACTGACAACAATGATGTAACACATGCATGTCCCTGCTGTCAACAAAGGATTGCATAGAACTGAGCTGAACAGGATCAGCCCATAGATACCTGATCTAGCTTTGTGAGTCAGGAATGGACCATGCAGCCCTGGACACTATACAGTATAACATACAATATACAATATACTTATTAGTACAGTACGCTGCATTATATATGATCTAAGATGGAATGTGATATGAAATATGATAAATAATATAAAATGTTATGTGCTCAAAGATTCATTACTATATGATAAATGATACACTTTACAGTACAAAAACATTTGTTCAACATCTGGTACGTCTGCAGTAAACCTCTGTCTATATTGACTGCAAATATTGAATGCATGTACCAATGCATGTGGAATTTTAGGCTAGACTAATAGACCTGTGTCAGCTGAAGTCTTTCTTTGTTCATCCTCATTCCTTAAAGTCTAAAGAGTGTTTTAAGGACTGAAAATTGTCTCTTCGTTCATCATCAACTTTTTTAAGTGTGTTTTACAGTTTGAAGTTTTAGGATTAAACTACATTTATATAGCACTGCACAGTAAATCTCATCACAATCAAATCCCCATTGTCAGGCTGTGGAATTATAAAATCATAAATGGCTGCAGGTATTTTTTTCTTAAGTCCGTGAAAGGTTTGAAAATGCCTGCTGGAGGCCTGTAAGGTTACAACAGTAACACTATTGCACTTTATAGAAGAACCTTTATTTTCGAAAAAGAAAAAAAACATGTTACAATATTAAGCTATTTTGAAAGCAGCACTGTGAAAACCTCACAGAAAGTCTGGCTGTACAGCTTGCATCTCTGACGACCACCCTTAAAGGCCGTTCATCTGAGACACCGTCTCTTTCAGAGTGGAAGTTCTGTAATTTGCTGGTACAATGTATTTCCAATTCTAGATCTTTTTTAATTCAACTTTCAGCTGGATAGTGAAGTTTATTTCAAACATGCAACAGCAAAAAGAACAAAAATCTGTCATATACCTTCAAAAGACACATACAGAATAAATAAAGGGTTCAAGGGAGAGAAAAGAAACAAAACAAGAACACTTAATCAACCATATTACACATTTGAAAGGGAAGGGGAAGAAGTCCAAATTTATTTGATCCCACCTCTTCTTCATAAATAACAACTCACTATTATGCGTCCACATTAATATCATTCCATATAATAACTTTTAACATTATTCAACAAAAATAGGTAAGTGACTTATAGCAACAACCTATTAGTTTTACCAAAAATCTTTCCAATTCAAGATATACCTTTTCCTATTAACACCTCAGTACAAAAACTAGAACTGTATATTATTCTGTATTAAAGATAATCACTGACAGGTTTATCTGTATGAAATATTTTTCCCTTTATTCATAAAGTTGTTCATGAAATAACCATGAAAAGATTAGAGACTAAGAAACATTTCATTCATAAAAGGGAAAAACAGTCAGAGGACTAGCCCTAGATTACATTAGACCTGTTTTAGAAGTAGTTACACAAAGGGTGTCTCACTTTAGCTATCTTAGCTTTATCTAGGTTAACATAGCTATGCTAGCTACACAATTAATGTTACCACTAAGGCTGATGTAGCTAAGTTAGCTTTAGCAATGTGAGCTGTAGCAAACATATCTAAAGCTTACATAGCTATGCAGAGAATACAGCTACATAGCTTACTTGGTGTATGTATCTTACGTAGCTTATGTGTCTTACGTAGCTTATGTAGTTTAAGTAGCTTATGCCGGTTACAAAGCTTATGTAGCTTACATAGCTTATGTGGTTTACATAGCTTATGTAGTTCACTTATCTTATGTAGTTTACGTAGTTGATGTGGATTACGTAGCCTCTGTAGTTTACGTAGTTATGTAGCTTATGTAGTTTATGTAGCTTAGGTAGCTTATGTAACTTTTGGTTGCCTAATACTAATACCATAACCCCAAACGGAAGTTTAATCTGATTTTATTGAGAAAGGTCAAGCATGTATTTCAGTTCAGAAATAGACAGCGTCTCACATGGATGGTCAGATGTACGGTCTGCAGCCAGATCCCAAAACTTCAGGTTTTGTATGTTTTTTATGCTACTTATTATTTAAATGTTTTGAGTTGAGAAATACACTCTTCAAAATGATCATTATTCCCTGCTTTTTCCTGAATAACCAAGCAAGCAGAAACATCATACCATTTATGTATTGTATCGTAATTGCTATTGCAAATCTCAGTATCGTCCAGGACAATAGCATTTTATTACCAAACCGTGCTGCACTACATTTGTATATTGGTATCAATATCAGTTTTAACTAGAATGAATTGTAAATATTTGAAATTTGATACAGCAAAAATCTAATGTCATGCATCCCCACATATTTGAAAGTATAAATTTGGAATCAAAACCATCCCAGCTCTTCTTTTTGACACCACAGTACTTTCACTGTCTGGCATCTCTATAATTAGTGAAGGCATATAGCTACCAGGCATTAGTTCTGGTAATCTTTATTTTAATGGGAGTTCATTTCTTGATGTCTTGCTTTCTGATTTCTGGAATCATTTGTTTATTAATTGAACATGTGTTAATATCTACAGAATAAAAGAAGCTGTGACACATCAAACTTTACCCATTATATCAGCAGGAGCAAACTGCTGGAGGCCAGGAAGAGTTCCAAATATTTGATAAACATGTCAAAGCAGTAAAGCCCGGACTTTTAATCATGCCAATTTCTCTCTTAGCGTTGTCGTTGTAGGGGATTAATTTTCAGACAAAAATGTACTGTGGCCAGGTCTTAAAATTCCGTGTAGGATGTGTGCCCAGCAGAAAAGAGAGATGAAGGGAACACACATGTAGCTGGGCACACAGACTGTGAGAGGGAGGCAGGGCTCCACATCAGCAGTCAGCCATGAGAGACACCTGTTCGTTTGTTTGGCGAGCAAACTCAACGTTTTTGTTTTGCGCCGTGCCAAGCCGGCCCGCTGGCACTCGTTTTACTGCCCATCTGTATGGACGGGAGAAGTTAGAGGATAGTCTTTGAAAAAAAGGGGAGGGGGGGGCGATACTTGATGGCATTTTGGTCACATGGGGTGAGTTGCTGTCATCCTTTAACCCTCCCCCCTGGACCCCATTTCCCTCCCCCCTCCCTGTGCCCACTCCCTGGTGCACAGGCAGAATGCAGTGTCAGGAGGGTGAGCACTGAGCGCCCATTGTGTGTGCTAACCAAAGCGGAATGCCCGGGTGACAAAAGGGGGAGGAGTGGGCTCAGGGGCACACAAAGCCAGGGGGAGGAGAGGGTTGGAGGAGGATGAGGAGGAGGAGGGAAGGAGAGGTGGAGGAAGGGGGGTGGCAATCTGCTGGGGGCTAAATACATCAAATCAGCCCCAAAAAATACAGACACCCTAAAAATCTCCTCTTACCGTGTCATTAGCCTTCTCACCCTCCTCCAGTGTACAGTGCATTTAAAACCCCACAGTAAGAAAGATGCAGCGCTTTATCGACTTAACCCAAACTTTCCTGTTGGTTTTGGTGTGATGACTAATAGCCCTGAGGTCTGAAACTGGAAGTGTTTGCCAGCAGTCACCATGGTTTCCAATCTCAGTCATCAGTCAGGGATGTCCAATAATCCCCATCCATCACTGTCAGGGGTTTACAAAACATACTGGATTTTGTTTTTACTACACTTTAAACTTTGATTTTCAGGATTTCTGTGATGTAAAATATCAAATCCAGAAACATGTCCCTGCTTATATGCTTCCTCCTGTTAAACAAACTTGTACCACTAAACCACCTGTGACTTTGAAACCCGGTTGTGTGCATTAGGGGCCACATGTGCATGTACTCACCTGCCTATTCTAGAAGCGGAGAGCAGTCTCGCCTGTGTAGCGTTGCACGCACAAAACCAGCCTCCAAACTCCCACATAGGACCTGGGGCAACAGTGCGGCCACTTTGAAACGCAGGAGACAAACCCTGAATTAACTCAGGCTTAATATGGATATAACTCCAGTAAGATGCAAGTACAAGCAGATCTATTTCAGATCCAGGTTCAGTGTACTTTTATTGGCAATCAAAACAGCTGATTTGGCTTAAAATGTACTTTTTACCTGAATAGACATGGATTTTCTTAATTATATGTGAATTCTCTTCAAGGAGGATTCGACCTTGAATCTGGACCAGAAATATTTACCATCTTTAAGTCTCAAATGAACTTTTATTGTTTTATTTCTTCATTTATTTCCTCATTTTTCTTACTTAATGTGTTTAAACAGGCTTAATTATTGTGTTTCTACATTGTTAATAAGTAATAAAAGAAAATGGCTCATTGTTCAGCCTAAAGCCCCTGTGAGGAGTTTAAGTCTGGCTATGACAGACTCTATTGATAACTCCTCATGAACTACAAAAGCAGACAGCATGGTTAATCTTTAGTCTGGACATGGAGGGGTGAGCATCTCCTGCTCTGACCACAGCTGAGAGGGACTGCTGCGTGAGGAGTGGGCTGCCTGTCAGTGCTTTGGGACGGGGAGGGGCCCACGGCAGCACCCGCTGCTCAAGAGACACTACAACCGTACAAGCTTTAATGTCAGAGTCTTCAAAAGTCGCCAGTAACACCAGAAAAAGTTGCTAGATTTGTCGCTAGTCGCTTTTTTTGAAACAGAGTCGCTAGAGGGCTGAAAACTCACGCAGTACTCATCAATTTCCCTTCTCCCTCACTTGCCAGTCAAAATCAGTAAGGGGTGGGACTTCTTACCCTGGTGTAAGAGAAACTGATCCCACTCTGCTAAAAGGGTAAAGCTTTCTGGTCTGTAGCTGGGCCTGTGTCAGGACAGGATTCCTTTACATTGTCTTCATTTTTTCTGTGATATTTCCTTAAAATATGGAAACGCTATCCATACGCTATCTTTAAACAACGTTAGGAGTTCTTCTGAGTAAAGCAGGATTCATTCTTTGTCGTGTACTGGCAATGAAAACTAATGAGAGGCACTCTGAAGTACTCTGAGGTTAAACGTTGGGTAAACTGAGAATGAGATTCATTTTCTGTTTTACTGTCCAATTTACAATGATTTAAGGAAGTAACTTTTTAGGAAAATGTTTTTGATCAATGCTGACTTGTTTTTGGTTGAATGATTATGAAAAAATTAAGTTCTGTTTTAGAAAAGGAACCTATGCTATAGCAAAGCCTGGGAGAAAAGGCAGAGTGTATTGTTTACTTCTGAGCTGGGAAAAGATCACACAACTTTGTAATTTTAATGAATTTATGTTTTTGTAAAACACTGCAATTGTATTTCTGGTGTCTTGTAAACCCATGAGGGTTTGGCACATAAAATACAATTAATCAATCAACGGGCTTGGGAGATATGTACAGTTGATTGTCATCAGCATAAAAGTGGTATGACACTTTTGAATTTGCTGATGACACTGCTTATGGAAAACATTTTAAGAGCAAAGAACTGAACTGAAAACTTTTTTTGATGGAAAACATGTTTTTGCTCTTCTTTGGTGGGCCTCAGCATGAGTTTCAACAGTTATGGGTGTGGTTTAGTTGTACAGTAAGTCTGTAAACAACAGCTGCTGGTGGAGCTTGGATGTAGCTATAGCGGCAGTTATCCCAGAACCAGACATCGAAAAGCAAAGAACTGTACTTAAAACTTTTCTTGGTAGAAAAGAGTTTTTTTTCTCTTCTCCTGACAGGCTAGATAACGATAATAGATAAAAAGAAAAAAATGGCTCGAGCTTAGGTTATGTAGTTTACTCATTACGGCTGCACATGCCCACTACAGCCTATGTTTTGTCACTCTGATTGGTCTGTAATATAGGTGACTGACAGAAGATAGATTTTCTTTAAAGGTTCTGCCCTTCCCAAACACCAATTGCTGATGGTTTCCAAGATAAATGCGACATATTTCCTATGAAATGTGTGTCAGACAGTCTACCTGGCATGTCAGGTTACCAGAGAGCAGAAGTTTAACTGCAATTTTTGAAAGACTCATTTCTTTTTTACCCTTCCTTCTTATGATACAGGAAAGAAATTGGACCTGAGAAACTGAAGTGTTTTCTGCCCTGTGAATTGGAGTGATTCCTCTCTGCTCTCTTGCTTTGGGTTAAAAATATGACTTAGCATTTATAGTTTAAAGCTTAAAAAATTCACTACTTTTCCATACCATCATTCATTAAAATAACAGGGATTGTGTCATTTTAAAACACATACAGCAGTAGAAGTCTGAACATCTCTGTAGGTGACATAACAAATTCCCTCAATGACAGGATTTAATTGATTAGTTGTGGCCATAGCTGACCTGACGTACCACCCAGGTGCAGATGCTGCCCATGAGGCCACAGGGTCACTTTAAGGAGACCCTTTCGTCCCTCTTCTTCTCCTTCCTCTTTCCCAAAATGATGACCGGTCAGATCAAAGGAGATGCTCTAAAGAAACTCTTAATGCTGACCCCCCACCTCTCCCTCCTCCTCTCTTCTCCTCCTCCCTGCTCCCCTCATAAGCACACTTAACATCTGAACTCCCTCCTTCTTTCATTCATGCAAACCTCAGCTTTTCCCGTCGTATTTACATATGCCGCTGCAGGGCGAAGCTGGTTTCCCGTTTTATCTGTGCTGACTTCATAGGAAGTAGCTTGCTGAGTTGTTTTGGTTTGTGTGTTGTTAGTGAAACAGGAAGGGTCAAATGCAAGCCTGGGGGGCGAGTTCAGGTCCCAGAGTTAACCCAGGAAGGTCGATCTCTCTAACTCTGAGGCTAACACACGAGCTCATGCATGTATGCACATCAGTGTATAAATGTCAGGTGAGCTGTGCCGGTGCAGTCTGAGCCTCTCCATCAGTGCTGACCCTGGCAGCCATCATTGTTCTCAGGCTGTAAATCACCCTGCTGCAATCAGGGCCTGATCTGGACTTCTCTACTCCAGATGATTCCCCTCCTGATTGGCCTAACTGGACTCCTGTCTGTGGAGGCAGATTAGCATGGATTGTTTTTCTCGGTGGCATACAGATTGGACCGTTTTAGCATTCACAGCTCCACACAGCTCCACACAGTTTCACACAGCTCCGTACTGACTTCAGGGAGAACTTCACTCTCAGATTAGAAAACTTTTGGAAGAACAAAAGACAATTTATAGATAAAACAGGGAGAGTTACAAAAAGATCTGAACTTTCCTATGAAGATTTTACCCTTAATGTTATTTTTTAAGCTCATCTATTGGTGCTTTTCCACCATGTGGCACCAGCTCAACTAATCTCAACTCATCTTGTTTTTTGGGTGTTGGGTTTTTCTTGGTTCTTTTGTTATTAGCTTTTCCATTCAGGATCGTGCCTGGTAACCTGACTTGCAAGTTAGACTGTTTCATTCATCCATTGCACAGATATATTTCACATTCAACTGGCAAACCTCCCTTAGAAAGCGTCTGGGAAGGGCAGGACTTAAAAAAAAATGTTTGGAATGTAATTGGATGAATGTCAATCAGAGATACAAGACATAATGAGGTAGTAGACCTGTGCAGCTCCAGTACTAACCTGAGCTACACAGGCTGCCACTGCCATAGTTTATGAACGACTGAGCTGGTCAGTGGATTAAATTCATGCTGAAACCATTCAGGAGAAGTGTTGGGCCAGCTCTGATTTAACTACTCCTTTTTATAGCTACATACAAGCTAATCGCTCCACCAGCAGCAGCCGCTGCATATACTGACTCATGATGCTAGACCTTGCAAAAACATCGTACTTTGCAGCTTCGCAAGATGGATTTGCCTGATGACAGAAAGGTAGTCTGGCCAGTCGATCTTTTTTGCAAGGTTACATATCTGGTGCCTGGCTCTTTTTTTTTTGTATTACCCCTAGTGAGGTTCCAAACTAGATAAGTCAACACTAAAATGTGGTGCCTAGACTCTGCTGACCATTGAGTGGTCAGGGTATTGTCTTTATGAACATCACATTTGGAATCTCTGGAACAAGAATCAAACCACAAAACCACTGTTGTCTCCAGCTTTGTCTCCAGCTTTGTACTGCTGTGTAACTTCTTAAACACTCCTGTACCTTTTAGTAGTATTTTTAAAGAACTAGCTAGAATCTACCAAAAAACAAAGCAAGCTGGAATGCTATGCAGTTACAGATTACTGAAGCACTGTGACTGATCCATGGCTGGTGAATTGTTTGGCTATGTATGGACTCATTAAGAAAACAAAAACAAACAAAAAAAAACTTATAGATTAATTTAGTAATGGGTTACAGAAATGCTGCAGTAGTAACAGTAGTTGGCAAAAAAAAAAAAACACAAGTCTGCTAAAAAAAAGTGTTTAAGGACAGGATTTAATAGCAGGTACAGTTTCTACAGATTAAATACAGATAAGAAGAACATTCAAAAGTTTTCCAGACAGTCCAGCAAATTCCTCGTTACCTTTGTTTTAACTTGGACTCTGAAAAAGCCAGCACACCTCATTCTCCAGATCTAAGTTTTGAATATTGAGGAGTTGAAATGTACTCAAGTGTCTGGCAAAGTAGTTCTTTGGAAGACTTAAATAAGATTTTACAATTTCTCCCAAAGTAACTATTGACAGGTGCAGGAAAGCTAAAACTAGTGACAAGACAAAATAAAAGCATGGTATTTAATTTTAGCCACCAGGGGGCTCTCAGTCAAAACAACAACAAAAGATGAGGAGTAGAAACGTGCTGCTCAGCTCTGCCCATTTCTGTTGCTTACTTCTCATTTTCAACTGAGGCCTCTGTTCAACAAAAAGAGCAGTTCATAATGTGTATTTACTGGACATTGAAGCGCTGTTTTCTCTTCATGAATGAATTTCACTGATCTCACAATCTTACTAATGAGGGAGAAAAGCTGTTAAAAGTGGCTTTTCTTGGCTAACTCTGTGACTACTTGCAAAGGATCATGTGCAGTGATCACCAGGAAAATCCAGCTTTTCTCTAACCTTGCAAAGCTCCCGTCTGAACCATTTGGGCCCGGTTAGAAAGTGACAGGACCAATCAGCGACGAGGGGCAGTACTGCCCTTTCCCAAACGCTGTCTATGAGTAGTTTACCAGATGGATATGTGAAACAAATCTATCCGGCATGCCAGGTTAGCTTTTCTCCCTTATTATGTGAACATCATCAATGAAATAAAAAAAAAGGGGGTTTCTTTTGTTTTGTAAATACACTTTATGGAGTGCAGTTTTCATTCAACAGTCTTCAATTTAAAACAAGATGTCAACAATGGAGCTGGTTGGGGCTGAGCAGCACATCTGGTCTCTACTGGGCCTGGAAATGTCTAGTGGGACCACATTGTTACAGGGTTGGGGGATGGAGATCTGCATTTGGCTCGGGGGATAGATCACACAGCTGATAATAAAGAGATAGAGCAACAGAACAGCAGCTTTCAGTGGCAGTTCATGCTTCCTTATGTTGCAGTTCTTAGCGTAACATCCAGCATTTCCACGACAATGATAAGCCTGACTAGTCTGCCACAGCAGCTCTGTTTCTGGCTTTGACAACTCTTTGCATAATTTTTGAGCTATTGCAGATACCCATCTAACAAACATACAGTATTTAACATAGGAGTACTCAATTTAATGAAAGTGGATATTTTACTGTGAAATTGCTGCCCATCCTCTCAAAAAAACAATCTATTTTCTTTATGACTGTTCCTTTTTTAGATACTATGATACCAGCAATTTGATCCTGACCTGATCAGATGAGACTCAAGGTACCTGCAGGGGTTCCCACCTACAGGAGCTTATGCACTTCTAACTCCCGGGGTCATTTGTTCTCCCAGTGGGGGTGAATGTTCTGAGCACCTTGTGGACAGTAATCAAGGAGTGACCAATGGCTGCAGAGGCAAGGCCCATCACCTCCCACAGAGAGAGAGAGGCCGTCTTATCTATCACTATCTATGCAGTCATTATGGGAATGACGGCAATCTGTGATACCAGGAGCAACGTGGAAGTCAGAGGTGTAGGTTGTGATGATGATAAAGGTCTCACAGTTAAGTTTAGATAGGAACTCTCTGCTGCTGTGTGATTTTATGTCTTCCTCAAACACAGATTCAAACTGGGAGGGGCTGCCAATTCGAGAAGCATTCTTCCATTCCTGTATTTTTATCACTTGTTACAAGATTTACGGTGCCTTCAGAAAGTATTCAGACCCCCTTCATTTTACAACAGTTTTTTAAATTAATTTTTATTCTCATGAATCTACACTCAGTAACTCATATTAGAAAAAGTAAAAACAGAATTTTAGTTTGTTTTTGTGCAAATTTATTTAAAGTAATCAACATAAATATCACACTGATATAAGTATTCAGACCCTTTACTTGAAATTTATCTCAGGTTACACCCATTTCCCTGGATCTTTGCTAAGATGTTTCTACATCTTGATTAAAGTTATACTATAAATTGATCGGGCATGATTTCAAAACCTCTCTATAGAAGGCCTCACAACTGACAATGCATATCAGAGCAAACCCCAAACCATGAGGTCAAAGGAACTGCCTGCAGAGCTTAGAGATGAGATTGTAGCAAGGCACAGATTTAGGGAAGGTCTTCCACTCTAGATGTGCATTGGGTCTAACTGAGTTTCTTTCACCCCTTTAGTTTTCAGTATCAGTGAAATTGTCAGAATTTAGCTAACATGTTTTGTACTTTTACACATTGTTCCAGTCTTAAACTGGTCTTTTATTATCAAAAAATATTAGAAATTTTGTGATGTTGGTTTTGAATAAGACCAGGGGTTCCCAAACTTTGGATCTCTAGTTAAAAAAGTAGGTTACCACTTGTGTTATATCATCAGTGGAAAAAATGAATGAGATATCTACCTCCAGAACCAGTTGGTTTACGCTGTCATGGCGGCAGGCGTTGTGTGGGCCTCATGGAATCCCAGTGACATCACAGGTATTCCACGCTGTGTGTAGAGTGATCATGGGGATCACAGGCCTCAGGCAGAGCATGAGAAACCAGCAACTACAGAGGGACAAAAACTAAAATGTTATCAATTAGAGTCAGGGAGGTATGTCTGGCATGAGCGTTTACGTATTTGCATAAGCAGCCTTAAAGTTGGAAATGTCAGCAACAGCTTTACTGTCAGACTGAAATGTTTTAACAGGTGAGTGTCCATATTATTACAGACACCCACCATATTATTACAGACACTTACTTAGGACAAAGGAGAAATTGGGATGTTGTACTATAGCATGAGGGTTTGAAAAAATCAGTTTAAACATTTAATCAAATTTGAAAGACAAACTCAGAAATACCTTATTCTTCCAGTCCTACCATTATGAGCCCCACATTTTTGTGCCTTTACTAGAGAGACTGTGGAAGCACAGGCATGCAAGTATTTGCCAATTAGCTCTTAACATTATTATATTAAGCTAACTTTGATTTCTGGTAACAAAGCATTACACATACTGAAAGTCATGCACTGTTTGGACAAGAGAGGCCAGAATGCCAGAACAGGACACAAGTTATGACTGTTTCCGCCTCCAGCATGAAGAAGAAGCATCTCCTGTTAGAGAGTTTACTTAACTGAGCTGAGATGTATGCATTTTGCTCAACCCTCAAATTCCACATACTCCGTCTACGAAGTGATCTGAACGTGAATTGCACGAGAGGCAAACTGCTTCCTCCAAGTCAATCTTTGCAGTTCCAAAAGCCCACTCTGCACTGCTCTGCTCAGGATCTGTGCCTGGTCTATTTTTCAGCTGAGGCTGCTGTCAAAACACATCAATCCATGAAGTGCAGATCAGTTCAGACAGGAAGAACATGCAAAGCTTCTGGTCGACTTCAAAACTCCCCTCTGTGTAAATGCCACATCAACATTATGTCCTATCCTTTGGCACAAGCCAAGGCAGTTCAGAAGCCAAATCAAACTGTATTTTACTTTAAATAAGTTTAATTATTTTATTTAAAACTAAGGAGGGGGGTGCAGATGGCCGAGCAGTTAGGTACCACCTCATGTACACAGGCAGCACTGTTGATTTCGTTGTCTTTAAACTGTGACTAAAAATGTCAGTTGACACATCTTAGACAAGTCTATGATTAGCTAAAAATAAATCTTTGGTGACAAAACTCTGACAAAAGCTAAGTTTAGTTTAATCAAAACTTAAACGAGTATAAAAAGTTTAGTACTGGACTGTTAACCATTCAAAATCCATGATTTTCATCAGTATATTTTTAATCAATTTAAGTATTTAAAGTGTATAAATATGAGTGTTGTTTGACAATTTGGCTGATTGAATTAGTTTACAGAAAATACATACTGTGACTAAAACTAAAGCCTAAAATGTAAGGTCTTTTTTTTTTTTTTTTTTTTTTTACTAAAACTGGACTAAAATCATTTTTGAGTTTTCATCCATTAAAAACTAGAATAAAACTACAAAAGGTATAAAACGACTAAAATAGACTAAAACTAATGCTGAATTCAAAGTAGCTGCAAAAATTCAAGCTTATAGTTTTAGTTCTGGTGGGCCATGGATTCAAGTGCTGCCGTATAAGGGAGATCAGCTGATCTCACAAAAGCCCTCATCAGCTACCAGCTAGCTGATTCGCTTTAAGCACACTATTGGCCAATAGCTCTCATGCTGCCATATGTCAACTGATCAAGCCTGACTACATTGTGCTGCTCCCTCTACAAGCCATTTTTTTTTTTTAAAGATTTATTTTTGTGCCTTTATTAGATAGAGGAGGACAGTGGATAAAGTTGGAAACAGGGTCAAGAGTGGGGGAGAGACATGTGGTAAAGGGCCTAAAGCCAGATTCGAACCCGGGCCGCCCGCGTACATGGGGAGCGCCTCCAACCACTAGGCCACCTGCTCCCCTCTACAAGCCATTTTTGCAATCCTCCTCAACCCCAGCTCCTCTTTTATTCTGATTCTGGCTTAATCAGTGTCATTCTGTTTCCTGCTCTGCTCTCTTTCTTTTAAGATTTATTTCTGGGCCTTCTCACACCTTTATTAGATAGAGAAAGGACAGTGGATAGACTCAAAAAACAGGGAAGAGAGTGGGAGGAGACATGCGGTAGAGGGCCACAGGCCAGATTCAAACATAGGCTGCCCACGTACACTGGTAGCGCCCTAAACCACTCAACCATCTGCACTCCCCTGCTCTACTCCATGCCTCAGGCTTTTCTCGTAGGCGGAGGAAAGGCAAGAGCGTTCCTGGTTGATGCTTTCCACATAGGCTTGTGGAAGAGTAGGGGATCCCAGAACAGCCACACTGCCAAATATAAATGACAGCAATAAGAGCAAATGGATTACTTCTAATAGAGAGAAAAATTTATAACTGCAAATCATATGTGTTTCTTGACAAAGTGGTCCTGACTGAATTACTACTGTTGGGCAGCCCAGGTGTAAGTCTGGCCTGCAGCTCCTGTCCTGCATGTCATTCCCCACTCTCTCATGCCTGTTTCAGACTCTTTCCTCAGCCATCCTCTACCAACTAAGGCCTACAAGCATTTGACTTAGAGTATTTAATCTCATGTATGTATCTCTCTGACTGAAAGGTGTCCAAATGAAAGATTTCAAATAGGTATAAGCTATGTCACGTATAAAATGTGATATTGCCATTGTCTTCACATTCTTAGCATGACTTTGGACAGGAATTCCTTTTTGCCAGCTTGGTCCAACCTGATTAATAACAGAAGATGGCTTAACCCTTACTGATATATGAATCAGACAAGGGAGAGAGACTAAGAGGAAGAAATAGCCTCTGGTGTACAAATCCTCTCATCTGATGATCCCGCCCTAAGTCTCTACCTTGACTTGGGCGTCATGCTAATTACGGTGATTTATGACTCGTTCTTCCAGTTGCTAACATTAAATAACATGTACTGTTTGTTTTTTAGGGGAAGCTTCTGAGTGACTCTTTAAAACTCTCTAATATGTGATGCCTCACTCTGATTTTCCCTTACAGTGTTGGTGCATTTAGTTGTGTATCTCTTGCTTGTGCGTGCTTGCACCATATAGGCAGGTTTCTCAGGCTGCATTGAGTACTCCAGTGTTTACCGACTGCTCACATGTGTTGACATATTATGCTTGTGTTTGCTTATTGTGCGAGTGTGTTTACCTATGCAGGGTGGGGCGAGGGGGGGTCCGGCGGTGGCACTTGGACCTCATCTCCCAGGAAGCTCCAGAAACATGAGCTTGAGCCTGTTAAGACAATGAGGGGGAACACGTGAGACTCTGGCACATGGTGGCTAGGGTTACCTTCTCGCTCTGCCTCCTTGTTGTGAACTTTTGGCCTGTGGAGCAAAGCCTCCCCACCCTTATGACTCCTCCACCGCTCCACCTGCCTCCCTACTCTCCGTCCAGCCCTCAGTCGGTGCCTCCCTTTTTCTAGTCCGACTTTCTTGATCTGTTTGCGTCTGACTGGTTTGCGCCTTACCTGCCACAGCCACTAATTTCAGTTCTGCCCTCTGCTCCTGTTTCTCACAATGCTACAGGTCATTATGACTGATGATCTTCTGAGTGAAGCGCTCATCGTCTAAATTCTTCCATTTTTTGTCTCTGTTTGTGTGTTTGCTGTCTGTCTCTCCAGACAAAAGGCCGGCTGGGTCTCCTCCGCCATCAGATCTCCATCCATCCACAGTCCACAGGTGAGCTCCTTCTCCCAGCAGCCAGGCAAACCTGACTTTCAAGTCTCCCACCCACATCTATTGGACTGCTGTCCTCTCACCTGTGCAAATATGAAATAGAGAGATGGAGAAAAAGAGAGAGAGAGAGTGAGAGAGAGAGGGAGGGAGGGAGGGTGGAAAAAAAGAGTGAAATGGAAAGATATCCCAGCCTTTGGTTACAGGGTGGGGCGCAGAAAGAATACCGCACAGCTGAGCAAACCTTCACAGCCATAGGACTTCACCTGTACACTCTTCTCCTCCTCCTCTCTGTTTTCTCTCTTAATCCATTCTCTCTTTCTGTAAGCGGCCCCACAGCGATAGCAGGCTCAGGCTTTCTTTCATGGCCCCTGAATAGAGATTTCCTTTGAGGTTATGGAGTTGATACACTCTCCCAACGTCACTTTTGTTGCAGTGGTCACAATGTGGAGTGATTTAGTGCCTCAGGGAACACATACGCTCTTTAGAAGTGTTTCTGTGTAGGTGTGGGTATTATCTGGATATTATTCAGGAAATCCTTTTATCTTACAATATCCGCAGCAGAGGTTCGACTTAATTTGGAAATGTAACATATAATCTTGATCAAACTATGCTAAACCGACATGGTGAGTGAGGAGCCCAGCTGCTGAACGCTACATATCTGATATGCTGGCACAAATCATTTCCACACTGTAAAATCTCAAAAGTAAGCCAGTTCATTCTGGTCAGAAATACAGTGCCTATAAAAATATTCACCTGGTCGGATGTTTTACCCTTTTATTGATTTTATAAATCAAGCATAGTGAATATAAATAGGCTTTTTGACACAAAAAATACAAAAAAACCCTCTTTGATGTCAAAGTGAACATTGATATTTACAAAGCAATGTGAATTAAATAAAAATATGTACTGTTAAATAAATGACTGCATAAATATTCACCCCCTTCAAGTCAGTATTTAATAGATGCACCTCTGGCTGCAATCACAGCACTGTGTCGATAACCCTAACGCTACCTTTTTTCATTTTTGTGTAGCTTTTACTGGATGCTTCAGGTCACTGTCCTTGCTGAAAAATAAATCTTCTTCCAAGCCGTAGTTCTCTTGCAGCCTGAATAAGATTGTCCTCCAGGACTTTCCTATATTTTGCTGCATTTACAATCCTTCCAGGGCTGTCTGCTGAATGCATCCCCGCAGTATGATGCTGCCACCACCATGCTTCACAGTAGGGATGGTGTGTTTGTGGTGATGTGCAGTGTTTGGATGTCCACCAATATCTTGTCTGACGGCCAAAAATCACCATTTTGGTCTCATCAAACCAAAGAACTCTAGTTGAGATTTAATACGTTTTCTTTAACAGTGGCTTTCTCTTTTTGACTGGTGAAGAACCCAGTAGCAGTTGTTGTGTGCATAGTCTCTCCCATCTCAGTTGCTGAAGCTTGTAACTCCTTCAGAGTAGTCAAAGATGTCTTGGTGGCCTCTCTCACTAGTCTCCTTCTTGCACTGGCACTCAGTTTGTGAGGATGGCCTGATCTAGGCAGATTTACACTCGCACCATATTCTTCCATTTCTTGATGATGGATTTAACTGTAACCCAGGGTATGCTCGGTGGCTTTGAATTTTTTTGCACCCATCCCCTGACTTATACTTTTCAATAAAATTTTCTGAGTTGCTTGAAGTGTTCTTTTGTTTTTGTGGTGTAATAGTAGCCAGGAATACTGATTAACCAGTGACTGGACCTTCCAGACACAAGTGTCTTTATACTACAATCACTTGAGACACATTCACTGGACTCAGGTGATCTCCATTTTTTGTGAGACTACTAGCACCACCTGGCTGGACCTCTGTTGAATGAGGCCAGTCATTTTCATTTTTGGGGAATTTTATTTAATTTGGGGGGGGGGTGGGGGGGGGGTTGCTTTGAAATTTTCATGTATGCTCACTGAAGCTTGGGAATTTTATTTCTAATGTTGGGAATTTGATATGGAATATCCTTTGATATTGCTATAATGTAATTGAATTTTCAGAAGAATTTGTTTGTGGAATTTTCTAACTTTTTCATGGAACCTTGGGAATATAATTGTTTTGGGGAAGTTGCTTTGGAATTTTGGGGCTGTTTTTAAAAATTGTTCAGGAATTTAAAGTTAATTTTTAATTAAAATGTAGGCTTTATAATAGAGTTTAATTTAAACATTTGAGGATTATGAGAAGAGATTTGGGGGTATTTTCTATGTGAATTTTGAAAATATGATTAAGCATTTTTCAGAGGAATTTTGGTATTTTCTTTGGAATTTTAGAGAATTTGTGTTGATAGAGGAAATCAACTTTGTCCAAATGAATTCCTGTTAAAAGACAAAGCTGAGCTTTTCAAACTTATCAGGTCCTAATTATCCCAAGTAAGTGGAAGAAAGTAAAAATGCATTCAGAAAAAAAGCTAGGGCCTTAAGAGGTTGAATTATGTTTCATTTTTTACCAACTTTGGTCTGCTAAATGCTACAGGCTAAATATTATGTACTGCACCTTTAAATGTTTATCTGTTTTCTAGTGTAAAAGAAGTGTAAATTGCTGTTTCTGACTGTAAATGAGACAGGAACGCTTAGATGTGAGATTTCACAGTGCAGCGGCCTAAATGACACTAAAAGCTAAAATGTGTGCACAATTAAAGGGCACACCAAATCTTTTTCTATTTTTGAAGAGCACCACAAATACATTTTGTACACATTCCTGAAACGCGTGACCGCTGAAACACAATGCGTTCATCAACAGCGATGTGCCTGGCTGCAATGTCGGAGCAAAACAAAGTTACCCCACATGCTCGCCATTGCCCTGTTTCAAGATAAATGTGCAGATTTGAATCTGAGCGGACACACACCAAGACTTTATCAAGTCAGAACTGTTACCACCCAGCTGGATGCAGAGAAGGAGGAGATGTGAGCAGAGATACAAAGGAAGTCACTTTAGGTTGTTCTAACATGAATGCAAAGATGAATATTCAAGCTCACTTTCTAATGCAGTTTTATTATGACTGATTGTAGTTTAAAGGGTTGGTTTGATGGCTGCAGGAGTTTTTAGTGATGGTGAATTTAAAGGGCAGCATATCACATGAAGGCAGGCAGACTCACACCTCTTTGCTTTCTTCCTCCCTTCCCTCTCTCTCTTTCCTCTGCAGGTTTGGGCCTGAAAGACGTGCCAGACCTGCTGCCAAAGCATCGGCCTCCACCTCACCCTGCAGACATGGCTCTAAACACACACGCATGCATACACAAACATGCATACACCCGCATAGTAAAACCCATGTGCATCTTTCATGTACATGTTTTCAAGCATGTGAGCATACTTTTACTTCCTTACATTTCCAAATATCTAGCGTGCATGCTCACAGGAGACCCTCTCCTTGTACGCAGACATTCTTGCCATCTCTTCCCTATCTCTGCCTGTGATGATGGAGCTGCCACACACTCTTCATTCCTTGTGTCAGACACAATCAAGCCACGTTCACACGCTCTACCTCGACGAAAACATAAACAGCGTTTGGTTTGTCAGTTGTCTGTCAAGCATGGCCTATTTTTAAAACTGAGCGCACACCTACACACATTCTCCCATGCTCAGGTCACACCCACTGTGGCCCGTGTCATTGCTGTCACCATCTCGCAGGACGGCCTGCACTGCAGTCAAAAAGAGGGGAGAATTAGTCAGGTGGAGTAAATCTCGACACCTGACACTAGTGGTCTCTATTTAGAGGTATTTGCACCACCGCCCCCGTACTTAATGGTACAGCACCTACTGATTATTGCATGTTCTGAGCTAGTCAGGTAATTGCACAGTACATACCTGTCCAGGGTGTAAGCCCATCCGCTGAGCACAGGGCCCCTCTGCTAGCTCTGCTCACAGTATTGTGGTAACTCCAAGAGAGGGAGTCTCCTATCTGTCATTCAGTATCAATCATTGTCGGCATGCATCTGCACTCTGTGAGGCATTTTTCCCACAGTTATCAAGGACAATTTTCAGAAAGGTTCATATTTAAACTGTGTGCAAACTTCAAATAATCATAAGAGGTTCAAGATTAAACCCACAGAACAAGAATCACCCCGTCAAAAGTTAAGTCATGATGGTTTTTCTACAGTCATCTGGCCTATGAATCAGTGCTCAGAGCTTAATCCTGCGGTTATTTTCATATCATCTGAATGAGTCATAGCCAAGCTGACGTTTGCGGTAGTACAGTTTGTAGTCTGTAACCACAAAAACACAGCATATATCAGACTGCAGGATCATTTTGTAGCTCTTAGAGGTTGGTTTGTTTTACCAGTATCAGCCGCAGTCTTAACTTGAAATCAGAGACAACGCTTATCACTTTAAGATTGAATCAGGAAGCGGTGATTCTTCCTTTGATCGTCGAATAGCTGCGAATCAGCTCCAAAACTCCCACACACTCTTGTCAGATTATCACTGAATTGAGTATTTGGCTTTTATGTAACCATTACCAGCATATTTACACTGACAAACTCTAAAATGTCCTGTAAGATGCAGAGTCTTTCTTGATTAGGAAGAGAAAGTAAGACGTGTTATTCCACAGCATAAACAAAATACTGTGGGTATGATGGGGTGAGAAGGTCATGAGTAAATAGAGACTCACAGAGAGATCAAGTTGACTTATTTGGGATTATTTACCAGTTCATTACCCGATAGAGTTAAACTGGAATGAGGAGTGGCAACAGAAGTTTGTCACACAAGCCCTGTCTGGGAACACGCTCAGTACATTACAGACAAATAAGACTTTATGTACAATCATACAGAACATTTAGAGTTAAACAAGGACAACATGTTCGGTGAATTTAGGCAGCTTGTTTCCACTATGGCATACACCACATTGTTCTGTTAGTTACTTTGTGTATTTGCAGCTTTAAGTGTGATACTCTTTAGTTTAGTGTATAATATAGATGTGAGTAAAAGTAAAGATGTGGTGTCCAGGCTACATAGAGCTTTAATTTCTCTGAATTTAACATGTAAAGTTTTAATAAATTTGTATTTATCCACAACAAACAAAAAAACCCATTCCAAATTAAACTCACATGTATTTCAGAAGTTGTCTTTAACAGAAGTTCTTGTCATTCTTGGCCAAACTGAGGACTTTCAATTCAATTTTGCCCACAGAAATGGCAGGGCCCCTGAAAGCCCAGAGAACGGCACTCTTTAAACACCTATTTTTTTAATTAAAAAATTACCCAGTGGCGTATATACCAGGGAGTTCAAGTCTGAGAATCAGGAAGTTACTAGAGTACAATAATCTAGTTCTTTTTCCATCTCTGTTGTCTAAACATAGCACAAAAGTATAGCTTAACTCAGTGGTTCTCAACGTGGCGGTTTGGACCCCCTTGGGTGTCGCAGCACACTTAGATGGGGTCTCCAGACTACGTAAAAACTAAGAATATTTTTTAGATGACACATTTCTAACTTTACACAAATTTTAACAAATTTTTGCACACCATAACCCCTTTCCAGCATTTTTTTTCTGCCTGTTTTTGCCACATCTAAAACAATCCTTACCACTTTCCGCCTATTACTGCCTGTGTTGACCCATGATTGCCTCCATTAACCGCCTTTTATGCTCTATTTTGCAAGTTTAATCCAATTTTTCATCCCATTTCACCAAATTTTTCACCAATTTTTCCACTTTAAACCCATTTTGGCCACTTTTAAATCCACTTTTAGATTAGATAGATACTTATGATCTCAAAGAAAATATAATTCAATTCAATTTTTAGCACTTTTTATGCATATTTTTGCCACTTTAACTGGTTTTTGCCAAATTCTGCCTTTTTCCCTACCTCAGTTATCCCATTTTTGCCAGTTTAAACCAATTTAACATCACATTTCACCAAATTTTCCACCCATTTTGCGACTTTAAACACATTTTGCCACTTTAAACCCATTTCAGCCACTTTGACCAATTTTTGCCATTTTTTAACTTATTTTTTACAATTTTTAGCAATTTTTTGCCACTTTTAACCCATTCCTGCTACTTTAAAATCCACTTTCACCACCTTTTCCACCAATTTTTGCCAGAGAGAGTTTATTATTCAGGTTATATATAAACTATGGATATCACAGCTTCTTGTCTGCACATGACTATTCCTGAACATGCATTTCTGTGTTCAACCACCTTCGGGTACAGTGGGGATCCTCGGTCTCTGGCACCTTCATTTTTGGAGTCATGGGAATGAAAGGCTGAGAACCACTTTAACTAGATGTAATGTGGACCAGTTCAACACTTCTAAATGTTAGATTTAAATCTATGAGTTGAATTAACAAATTAACTCTGCTGTGTATTTAACTTCATTATGGAGGTGTGACTTTACCTGAACAACCTGGTTGCAGATCTGTTCTCTTGTTCTTGCCAATAAGGAAACATCATATTTTAATGCACCACTCATCAGAAGCTACTCTCTGCTTAAAGTACACTTTAATTTGAATACTTTTTACTTTTCTTGAGTATAATTAAAGAGCAGTATTTTAACTTTTACTGAAGTGAATTTCAACCAGAGTACTTTAACTTAAGTACAATAGTCGTGCACTTTTTCCACCTCTCCTGAAATTATCCTGGATTTTGTAAAATTCCAATATAAAAACTCAGGATTAGATTTTTAAAGAGTATAAAACAGGAAGTAAGCCTTAGGGATGTGTTGTCTTTTAAATTAAACACTGAAACACACATTTTGTGATTTATAAACATCTTAATGACTAAACTTTTGCAGGCGTAGCGGTAAGAGTGGGTTTTAATTTGAAACATCTCAGGGACTCTGGTCCTTACTTTTTAAAACTTTATATCTCCTCTTTGTGTCTTAATCTATTTTCCTCTCATTTATCTGTATCCATCTTCTTATTGTTTAGCAGTTCAGCAGTTTAATTTTATATTCCTAGTTTATTTTTATTTTGTTTTTACCCTTTTTTGGGCCATTTATAACAACATAAGCCCTCCCCCTTATGTGCACACCTGAACTCACTTGTAATGTTACTTTTTTCCAGGGTTTGATCACACATCCTCCTAAGCCACTGGTTCCAAAACCCGGGGTCAGGGACCCCCCTTTGGCGGTTGCCAGAAATCTCAGGGGCTTTGTCTGCTCTGAGGTAGATTTGCAAGTATGAAATTAAATCATGAAAAATGTTTATCCAGCAGTTTAAACAAAGGTCTTAGTGAGATAAACATGTGCGGACCCACTTTATTTATTGAAACAATTGAAGTGATGGTGGTTTTTGATAGCTCTGTATTACAGATTTGGTCATCGATCATCTCTTTGCATCGTCCCGTTACGTTGTCACCTTTTGCATGCTAAAAAAGGGTGAGAAATACAGCAAGGCAGGCAGACAGTCATCCCTGAGCTAGTCGTTTTCTGAATGGTGACACATTTGTGTTATGAGGGATTGTTCGAGGCCACAGCATGAGTTATAACAGCACTTCTAAGCTATTTATAGTTCGTATGACAGACTTACAAATTAAGATCCACTTAAAACCGCAACCCCCCTTGGAACGAGTCTCCCAGCAGTAGCTGTGCGCTGCATTTGTTTTGGTTGGGAGCTGCTTGTGTTTGTTATTGATAGCCACAGGCCTGTGGCTCTTCCTGGGTGACAGTAACAGGAGTTAAAACCTGTAAATCTTCAGGAGACCTCCTTCCTCCCCTCTAATTCCTCATTACCTCACGGCAGGTTGTCTAAGGAGAGATTTAGAAAGCCTGCAGGGCTGCTTCTGTGCAGTGTGTGTAAACCCATGCGGTGAGTGTGTGTGAGACCACAGTGGAGGACTGTGGGCCATGGCTTTAGGACAGGTGTGTTACCGCGGACCACAGGCAGGTAGAGCCAGATGGAGTTTCCATCCCGGGCCGTGTGTGTGGTTTCACACTCTAGGGGGAAAAATGCTGCACTGTGATGAACATTTATCAAACCATGGGCTAAAAATTAAAACTAAAGATAGAGGCATAGACAGATCAGCCACTCTGTGGCACCTCAGGGCAAGTGTCGCATCTTATCCTTGGTAATTCTTCCTAAATGTTTACAGACTAATGAAAGGACTGTGAGTTTGCTCATCCTTTCAGCCTACATCAGTGTAACTTTACACCCAGCCTTTTAAAAACCTCATCTATCTGTTTATCTACCTGCCTGTCTCTGTCTTAACCTGTGTCTTTAAACAAACCTCTGAAATCAGTGTTGGTTCCTAACACTGTTCAAACAAGAACTTTTTTCTGTTGTTGGAGTTGGAGTCTGAAGGGTATCCTGGGAGCCTCACGTCATCTGTTTACTAGCACCCACTAGTGGTTGAAAGCAGTAATGTCAACCTGAGGCAGCCTGGGATCTGATTCAGATCAGTGTGGTGAGTTCAGTGGCTGATATATAAGATGTTTATGTCTCCATATTGCATTTGCATAAACCTGGAGAGACACTTTTACTGCCAGAAACTGAACAATAAGTCAATCCTGAAACGTATGTTTTATGTGACTTTAGTGAAAACTTCAAATCTTCTCCTGTATCACAGAACAAGGATGCATTAAAAGTGGGTGTAAAGTCTTCATGGTGCTGAAGTGAATCACTGTGATCCCTTCTCACCATTGTGTCTCCAGCGACAGTGTTTACTGATAATTACCTGTAAAAGATAGCACTCCTGCGGCTCTGTTCAGCTGTAATCTTCCCAGTCTGCATCCACTGTGGATCAGGTTTTACCTCAGGAAGAAGCTAAATACAACAGTTTAGCAGCACTTTGTGTGTTAATGTGTTAGAGCTGACTGTACATGCATAGCCACACTCGGAAATGGAGAAATCTCAGGAAACAGGAAAGAGTTTAAAACTCATTTGCCCCCACGATAAAATGCACAACAGTCGGATATTCCAAATTGCACAGAATCATACTCGGGTAATTTGACATTCCTTTGTAAGTTTCACAATCCTGCAGTGAATAGAAAGTTGTAACAGGCACTTTGTGCGTACACTAGTGGCCTCACCCACAATGGTATTTGAAAGACAAACAGCAGTGCGTGCTGCAGGCTGGCCGGAGCGCCGCAGCAGTGAAAGTGGTCGTTCCTTTTTCTGGTTATTGCAGGCAGAGTTCAGCATAATGGCCGTGTCATTACAGAGTAAAGAAAGCTTTGTGAGTCAGCCCTGTCCCTTTTCTTGTTCTGTTCTCTACAAGATTTTGAACTTTCCTTTCAACGACTCTTTTATTATTGCTTCCTAACTTTCTGATTATTATTTTTTCCTCTGCATGAAATGATTGGATAGCATTGAAGTTAATCACCAAAGGAAGGGTCAAAGGCTAAAGTGAATATTGAGACAGATTTATAAATGCTTTCATCAGAGGTGTATATTAATTTATTACATGGGAGAAAAAGCAATTTAAAAATGTATGCTGATTAATCACACTGATGTCATCACACATTGAGCTAAAGCAGCTATGCAGCTGTAGTTGGAACACATAAAAACTCTCTGTGCTCTTAAACTTTACAATTTTATGAATAAAATTCATATTTTATGGATTAACACCATCCCAGATTGACTAGTGAGCGGGCAATCTCTCCTTAGACTTCTCTTCTCATGTTTCAGAAGTTATCAAAAAGTTTTAATGCCAACATGTCCTTTCTGATTGTTTTGCTACTGTTATTAAATTTACCAGTAATGCAATCATTCTCACGTTACTGACATGTGATTCATTGATTACAAAGCATATAATTAATTAGATTCAAGGCATAATCTAAAAAATAGACATTAGTGCTATCAGTCAATTAAATAAATCTAATTGGTTATTGGCTTTGCAGTTAATAAATTACACTTAATGGCTGGCTTGGTCTGGTTTGGTTTCATCCACCCCATAGTTGTGCACATCAGGGCTAAGTTATTTGTTTCCAACCTGAGGTCCAGGACCCCCTAGGTGGGGCGCCAAAAAAAATCAATAACATGTCCTTTCTGATTGTTTTGTTATTGTTATTACCGGTAATGCAATCTTTCTCAAATTATCAACATGTGTGATTAATTGCAATTTATAAATTACAGGCCTGTAATCAATTAGATTATTTTTTAAATTGACTGACAGCACTAATATCTATTTTTTTATATTATGTCTTAAATGTAATTAATTATAGGCTTTTAATTAATAAATCAGTTTAATTGATTATTGGTTTGTAATGAATTGATCACATGTTGATAATATTAGAAAGATTGCATTACTGGTAATAACAGTAACCAAACAATCAGGAAGGAAGTGTTTCTGCATGGCATCAAACTTTCTTCTAGCTTTTGAAACAGGAGAAGAGGTGACTGAGGGCAGATCCTCCACTCACTAGTCAGTCTAAGAGGTGATAATCTGTAGAAAATGGATTTATCCATAAATTATAGAAAATTAAAAACAAAGAGAATTTTAACCCGTTCTGAGTGAAGTTACTTTAGCTTTTTGTGTGATGGCATCAGTGTGATTATTTAGCATACATTTCTAATCGCTTTTATGTGATTAGTTAATCGAAATTAATCAAAACTTTTTGCAGCACTAGTAGACATAAATTCTTTATTATTCTAGTCACTGCTTGACTGAAATGAATCCTTTTCTTAAACACCTCACCAGCATTCAGGAAGTTAAATGTGCTCATTGATTTGTTTTAATAATCCAACCGATGGACCTTAATGAAAAATAAACAGAAATGTAAGCAGCTGTAAGTGGGTTTGCTCAAATTAAACCAAGCATCTGTCAACATAATACTCTGTTTAAGATCCTCTGCTTATGTGTTTGTCAACAAGCACAAACAATAAATCATTATAACCAACACACTATCAGAGAGAGTAAACTAAGGCTGAACAATTTTGATAAACATCTAATTGTGATTATTTTGACTCATAATGCAAGTTCCATATGAACTGTTGTATTTAAGGGAGTGATCATTTTTATTTTGATGAAGAAAAACAAAAATGAGGGAGGATTTTTGCATGATGTGTGGGACAAATCACTATTAGATCTAAATGTCAATTAAGTGCCCAACTCTCTTCAAAACTCTGTCTTTTGCAATCAAACGTTTATATCCTTTAAGATCCATAAGGAATTCCCTTTAAGTGGCTCAACAGGAAGCCAATCACCCTTAGTTCAAGACATTAATATAAGCATGATATTTGTATCTGCAGGTATGAAACATTTCTGCTCATGTTTACAGCCGATGTATCAGCCGTACATATCAGCAGTATAAATCATGTATCAGCAGTGATATAGTGGTGCAGGCAGAAGTGGGTATACTCTTAATTTAAATACTCTTTATGTAGAAGTGCGTAGACTCTATAGAGACAAAAAATAAGGAGGTATACTCCATTTACCTGCATATACCCTGTTCTACGCCACTATATCAGCCTTAAATATCAGCAAAATATACAAGTGTACCCTGAGGTACATTTAGGGCAGGGGCTCCCAAAGTGAAGGTTGGGACCCCCATGGAAGTCACGAGACACTAAGAGGGGGTTATGAGATGCCTTCTGTAAAACAAAGAGTATATATATATATTTTTTTTAAAGATATATTTTTGGGCTTCTTATACCTTTCATAAGAGAGGAGAACAGTGGATAGAGTCAGACACAGGGATGAGTGGGGCAGAGATGAGCAGGAAAGGAGCAGCAGGCCAGAGTTGAACCCAGGCCGGATGGCGCCACCTAACCACTGGGCCATCTGCACCCCAACAAAGGATATTTTTAAAATTATTTCGAATTGTAAATTCTACCTTTTTTGTAAAGATTTATGCATGGAATTAGTTCAGTTTACAATAAAAATGTATCTTGCACAGATAAAAGAAGAAATCAAAGTAGAGTTTAAAAAACCCTAAATATGTTCATTTGCACGTGACTGTTCTTGAATGTGCACGGCTATGTTCAACTGTAGTTCAGCCACCTTCAGATACAGTGGGGGGTCCCTGGCCTGGTCTCTGGCGCTGGTATTTTGGGAGTTGCAGGCTGAAAAGTTTGGGAACCCCTGGCCTAGGGTGCCACTGACTCAGGGAGGCCCACTGTGAGTCCTGAACATTTTGAATGAAACCCAAAACGTAAAACTGCTACCAGACTGTCAACTTCCTTGCTACTCCTTCAGCTTTTCTTGATTCAGCCTCGCTTTACACAGAAGACACTGGGTGCTCTTTGAAATAAGAAAAACGTTGTGCATATCTGCAGGAATCCAGTTCCGTGCACTGCTAGTCTTAAAAAAACTGTTCCAGAAGCAGTGCTTGCACAGAGGGAAATGCGTACGCTACTTCAGGAGCCATCTATTTCAACTGAGTAACACAGGCTGAAATATTAGTGCCACATAAAGTCTTTCTGCTGAAACAAATTTTTGGGTTTGTTCTGAACTAATGGCACCATTTAGAAGCATTTTTAAGGGATCTTTTGAATGCTAAACCTTCAACACTTACTTAGGCCCCTCACATTTTTAGAAGACATACCTGTACAAAAAATCAGCCCACCCTTAATCAAAACAGCTGCCTGTCAACCTCCCTCCTCACTTCTAGCATAGAAAACCTCCCTGCTGTCACATATACACCCTTCTTTCCTGTCTTCATGTTGAGTTTTTTCCACAGATTCCCAGCTGTAAACTGGGCCTCAAACTAGATAAACGTAGGCAGGAATATTTGGTTACAGATGCATTTCCATTCGATTGTCCTAAAAGGGGACGAGAAGAAGTAAACGATATGACTTAAGGGGATCATATTAGTGTAACGTGCACACGGTCTCTTTCAAACATGTTCACTATAATCCCGCAGGACTTCCTCCCCATTCCCATTAGAAACCACACCCAGGAGGACAGGTAACAGGACACCTTTCACAGGGTCAGATTGGACGAGGTGGGAAAAAGAAGTGAGGTTCATCTCTCTGATTAGTTTCACCTCTCTTGTTTTTTCTCTAGTATTTACCCCTTTTAAATTATCTCTTTGATCCGTTTGTTATTGGCTGATAATTTAAAGTGCCTGGGCTGATCGGCCTCTCGCCCCCTCCCCAGCAGGCTGAGAGTCGGCGCTGTGAAAAGGGACAGTAATATGCACTGATGTAATGTGTGAGATAGGGATCTTTTGTGGGGTGTGTTATAAATTGTCACCGTAATGCGAGTGCGCAGGGAGTTTGGCTTGATTTGGAGGGGGGAGGAGAGGAGAGAAGGGGAGGGCTGGGGAGGAGGATCAAGCAGTGTCACTGGAATCCACAGTGTTGTGAGAGCCCCATACCTTTCAGCTTCATTAAACCAATTTCACGCCGAGGTGAGCTAAGAGAGGAAGCTCTGAATCTCAGCGGCGGCAACAATGGCGCATTGAAGGGATGAGGCGAAAGTAAATTAGGTACCACTTCACAGACGGCAAATTAAAATCTGAAAGTTGGATAGGAAAAGTTGAGGGTAGATGATTATGTCTTTATTGTGCCCTCCCTTCTCAATCTCGAAAACCCTCCCTTCCTTTTAGCAACCACCTTTGCCCCCCCCCTCCTACCACACATCCTCACAACCCAATCCTCTGAGAAAAAATAATGATCTATTTCTTGTCTGGTAATTGGTTTCTAAGATGCTCCCACTCAAAGACCCCGATCTCAAATACCAAGCTGCTTATGGCCCTCCTTTCAAACACTTAATTTGCTTGAGCTTATCAGTGAGATTTCATATCCAGGAAAATCATATAAATTAAACATTAATGTAGAGCTTATTTCTGCGCCATCATTGACCTCACACAGCCATTGAGCTGCTTTATCGTGCCTCAGACTTTGTGTTTGTCACTCAAACTGATGTGACGGTTTCAACAGACCCTCTTAGAAAGACTGTAGTCTGACTTGTTTGAAGTACTGAAATATCTTTGGATATATGCTGTTTAACAAGTCTTTAAAAGATGGTATTCTTCATTATTTTAGAGATTTGAGCCATGTAAAGCAACACTGTTTTTGGAGAAGAAAAATGATGTAGCACTGTAAAATGTAAAAGTCCAACAGGATGAGGACCAAAGTGGTTCTGCACGTCTTTTGGGCTCACAATTTCCATTTGTACACTCAGATAGTGAAGAGATAAATTAAAGCTGGTAAACAACTACATTTTTATATTGTGATTAATTGCAGATTTTTCATAGTTAATTGCAATTAATCAATTTCAATCGCCTAATAAAATGTCATTATTTTGCATTTCAAAAAAAACTTAAGTCCATGTTGACGATGTGAATCAGTTCTTTACAGTTTTAATTTGTGAATCAAATGAAGTCAAAAAAGATGCATTTATAATTTTGACTTTTGACTTATCTAAATAAGTGCAGCACTGTTACAAAACAGTGTTTATTACTGTTAAATATTAATAAATATTCAGGAGTGCATGTACAGAATGACTCACTAATGCAACAGCATTTACACTTTTTAGAAGTTTCATCTTTTTTGCTTTTTTTTTTCCTGTGTAAGTGACCCAGTTATTGTTGGCAATAAAGCAATGAGATTTACTCATTAAACTCTTCCCTATTATTTTTTTTTCTTTGTAATTTTGTATTGTCTTAAGCTAAGAGTATTTCAGATAAAGATAAAAACCTGCTTTTATTTTGTAAGAATGTAAGGATCTCTGGATCTCCTAACGTTGGGCTTTACATGGAAAAAAGTACACACTTTGATTTGAAAAGTGAAGGAAATCAAATTTAAAGCTAAAATGTCAAGAGACTGTAGCTCTCAGATGGTTGCTCTCGCAGGTTGTAACTGTGAGACGCTGCCTCTGTCAGAATGGAAATGCAAGCTAAAACTTTCAGAATAAAATCGGATTAAACTTTAGGTTAAGTTAGGGTACCAAAAGTTAAAAGTTAAAAGCTTGACCTGCAAAACCTAATTACAAAATGTACAATGATAAAGACAAGTTAAAAATCTGCTTACAAGAAAAAAACAAGTGTAGCTGTTAGCTTAGTTAGCTTCCTAGTTAACACAACTAAAGTTAAAGTTCATGGAAATCTGTACAAACAAAGCTAACGTTAGCTACATAAGCTACATAGCCACATTACCTGTGTAGCATACATAGCTACATTCCTACATATGTTTGCTAAAGCTAACTTAGCTACATTAGCTCATGCAGTATCGTGTTATCTTGATGGTAACTTATGCTTTCATGCTAAGATGTTACCTTAATGCTACCTTTAGCTACTGCTAACAAAGCTAAAGTGAGCCGCTGTACACATATCTACCTCTAAAATGGGTCCGTACATAATTTCATTCCGGATTGAACCTCAGACCTTTATCCAGCTATATTTATGAAATGTTGCTTATTCTGTAATGTTTGCAGTTTAGTTATTTAATGACTGTAACTGTCAGACTTTGTTTATGCATGAAGTTGAATTTAAAATCTACGCTCTGCAGCAGACTGTCTTGGAAATGTTTGATACCACATAGTGTAGACAACTTTTTACTGTGCCGTCTTTCAGGGTTTTTTTCCAAAATGAAAGAGACATTTGAAAGGAGCAATAGTTTCATTATTTTCCATAAGTGTGGGTGCAGGGAGACACTATGATGGGCAGCATCCATCCTTTATTTGGCTTTCAAATTAAAATATCACAAAAAACCCAAAAACATTTAAACGTATTTAACTCATCAAAAAATTTTAATTTCTCTTATTTAAATAAACTTTATTAAAAGTTTACACAATGCCAAATAACTCAGCTTCTGCTGCAATATAAGTAGGGGAGAGTGGGGGGATTTGTGCCAAAGGGGAAGTTGTGCCACCCCTTGTTTATAGAAAACTATAGAAGAATTTGGTCATGTGACCACTTTTTTTGAAGAGCCATCCATTTGACTCATCCTGCATAAAAGGGAGACACACTGCATGAGAGGTAAGCACATTTTAGCTCAAAAACTGTTTTTTGCCTTTCAAAGTAAAATTTCTATGGCCAAGGTTTTTTGATTGTTGTGTCTGAGCAATTATAGACAAGTTAGAAAATGTTTCACACATGTTTTAGTGCTTTTTTAGGCTACACAATGAGTCTATACAGTTAGCATGATGTTAGCTCTAAACTGCTGGATCATGCTAGTTTTTCCAAAATACTGGGGCTGGGTTGGTTTGTGCCAAAGGGCCTGGGTTAAGTTGTGCCAATAGCACATCAATAAACCCAGACCCAAAGACAAACCCAACCCCTGACACCCACACAACCAGACCCAAATACCCACAAATCCAGACCCACACACCCAGAGACACAAATCCCACACCAACAGACCTAACCCCTAACCCACACACACCGAAACACCCACCCTAACAAATCCACACAACCATACACCAAGAACTACACATCTAGAGCCCAACAAAGAAGAGCCAAAAACAGCTGGAGAAGTGAGGAGATGGACATGCCTCATAAGTGTTTGATTTACCTGCCATGTGTTTAATTTAGCTAACAGTGATTTCAGTTTTGAGTTTGCACTGTTATTAAAGAGCAGTTTTATTCAGTTTTTAAGTGGCGTAAGTCACAATGAGATGATCAGAAATTGGTCTAAATCACTGTATTGAATGATTCACAAATATCATATATATATTGTGTATTTAAGTTTTTTTGTATTTTCCCAAAAACTAGAAAATATGACTTATGCCCTTGTTTAATAGGGTGATGATATCTAAATAAAACTTAAATGAGTAATTTTGTATTGACTTTGTCTTGCTTTTATATACCATTACAGTTTATGAGATTAAAATGTTCTGTTTTACTTCAATAATCTTCAGTAACCACTGGCACAATTTACCCTACCATATTCTCCCCAAAGGCACAACTTATCCTGCACTGGGGGCAAGTTGTGCCAAGAGACCACTTTTTTTTTCTGAAAGCTTCTTAAACAGTTTGTTTCAGATCCAAGGTTATTGTTCTCAGGGATGCACCACATCCTGAAATATGCGTACATCCTTAGGTTGGAGGCATTACTGTCATGGCCTCACTTTAAAGTCACTTTGAGTGAAAACTGGCACAACTCACCCCACTCTCCCCTATAGGTACACAGTGCTGAAGAGCATCTAAATATAGTGGAGTGACTTCTGGTGACTTCAACTGTTCGTGTAGCTTATTATCTAACATTGTGTTATAATGGATTTATGCAACATTTCATTCTGCAAAGAAACTTGCAAATATATTACCTTACAACTGCCAAGTGATGGAGTAAGCTTCAAATGTTTCTCATTTGTGGACTAGAAATGCATCAGACACGAGCATAGAAACTGCTGAATCCTCAGTGTTCTTTAAATTCTCCTATTAAAAATAAATTGGTTCTCTTGCTCTGTAAAGTAGGTGTCTGACTTGCCTCAAGAGTTTTGTTTTCTGCTGAAAATGTGGGGTCCAAAATAAAAGTGGATTAAGGGAAAGCAGAGACTGTTTAGCTTCTTAGCTTCATGTCACTTGTACTTTTAAAGCCGTTCTTTAAACGCTTTAGAAGTGCTGTGTGTAATATTGCATTTAACTGCATTTAGCTGAAAAAATATGTTAAAAATAGAACTTAGAAGTCCCAAGTCAATTTTTAGATTGTGATAAAATGCTGATTTTTTTTTATAGCTGATTGCAATTAATTCATTTTCTGATGGCATGATAAAATGTAATCATTATGCATTTCAAATCAAATTTTTTACGTCCATGTTGACAGTGTGAGCCAGATTTCTGATAAGTTCAGAAAGATGCATTTATAATTTTGACTTTAGATTTATTACTTAATGAATAAATGTAGAACTGGTACAATTTTGTTTAACCCTTTAAATCCTGTTGAAGCACACTTTGCATGACCATAATTGCATGACTGTTTGTGTTATCGGAAAAATTCAGACAGTTTCTGAAAGCTGAGAAACTGTGCTTCACAGCCAGCATGTGGTTATCACTGTAATTTCCCCTTTTCTCACTAAGATTCTAGCATAAATGTTTTTTGTGTTTTTTCATTTTAAACTGTTAAAACACTCTTAACATGCAGTAAAATGTGTTTTATCCATGTTAACTATTTTTCCATCATCGAGTTATGATTATAAGGGTTTTCTCCGTTTTTTAAACTTATTCAGGCCGGGAGCTCCTCGTTTTAGCTGTCTACAGTCTCATCTACAATCCGGAAGTCCCAATATGCAGTAAAATGTAAATAACTGCCATATATTAAAAGTTCTAAGTTTTGTGGAAAAATGGGCACTCAAGGACACTTTACAGAGATAAAAACATTTTGAAGACACATTTTGATTTGAAGAGTGGGAGAGAGTCGGTGTTCCAGATGTCTGGTGGGAGTGAGTTCCAGAGTTGCCCACTTTGCTCACTTTCCTGTTCTGTCTTGTGTTGCAGCACCAGCTGAATCTCCCATCTGGGACATCAATACAGAATTATCTTATCTTTAACAGTTATTGTTTTAAAGAGCACCACAAGGAGTGTTGATCACTGACGGCTCTGGGGAACCTCTGTTTGACTCTAAGTACATACATTCACATATGTACATGCATGTATTACGTGTATTTTCTCATACTCATGTATATGCCCATAGGGATGCATGCTAATCACGTGCACCAGTAATATTGGGTGCTAAATTGGTCCCTCTTGTGGGCTGGTGGGGTCACTCTGGGATCCACGGGGGCCCCACACAATGCCCTGGCAGCAGTGAGGCTTTTTTTACTAGGCCTCGCGCCGCTGGCTTTACGAGAGCCAGACAGACGGATCCCCTTCACGCCATAAAGCCATCAACAAGGGAACAAAGAGGGCAGGTGCTGGGGGCTGCATTGAGAGCTCACCTGCACCCAGCAGGGGAACAGACTGTGTCCAGCCGAGCCAAGAGGCCCTCCACATTCACAGCCTCGCTCACCGCGCTCTGATGGGCAAGCATGGGTCCGTCTCCACAGAGAGAAACAATTTCTCCCCTCAGACAGAAGCAGATCTGAATATGATGGTGTAGATAATGACATACGTGATGTGTGATAAATGATTTTGCTGAATGAATGTTGGCTGCTGGGAAACTCAAAACAGGCTTGGACAAGCTGTCACTAAACTGTAATTATCAGAGTTTGACAGGTCGACAGATTCTGGGAGTGAGCCAGTTAAGGCTGCTTTCCAGATTTTTTTAAAGAGAGAATTTTGGAAGAGGATGTAAGATATCAGGTGTTTAAAGTTGTTCCAATACCAGTATGTGATTTCACCTTAAATTACATATTGGTAGGCTCACAATTAGATTAGACTTTGATTATTGAGATTGCACTATTTCATTTCAAACCATTTACAAATCGCTCTCCACAAAACAAACGCTTATGTTAGTACCAAGAATAATAGAAAATAACTGCAAATCTGATGCAAATACGTTTTTCCACTCTCTCCAAATTGTGCACAAGTCTCACTTTAATTGGAATGTTTTAATAGCTGCAGCCAGCAAAGATTTTTTAAACATTGTAGAAGAACTGATTACTTTACACTATAAAGCCTGATAAGTTCATAGTTCTAAAAAAAGGAGGTGACTGATCACCTAAAACTCTCCAAGTAATCCTAAATGAAAGATATAGTATATGTTAAGTATCAGGTACTTCGCCATTTAAGGTACATTAACTCAATTGTACTTGTATGGTACATGTTCTAAACTTTCACAAAGTTTTACAAAGTTATGGAAACTAGTTACAATTTTCACTCATTGCTTTCACCTAATAATATCTTGTGCATTCATTCCACCCCAATACAACTTGTTGCGTGTCCAGGCACAGTTACGTGAACTCCACAACCAGTAAATGCCTGGCTGCGTTCTGCACCCAATTCAAGCGATTCTACAGTTGTCCTTCTAACTGAGTGGGTAACTTCACTCATGGTGCAAAATGACACTAATACTGGGAGCATGTGCAAAAGAATCCTAACAGTGATTGCTGCATAACTGGCACATTTAAACACAGTTTACTCTTACTTTTAGTGCAACAGGTTCTGTGCAGTCACAAGATTCTGATGAGGTGCAAATGTCCGTTGGGGGTCTGGAAGTGGGGACAGCCTTAAGGAATGAATGGGAACGGAAGAAGTTAGTACTTTACAGCTCTAAATAAACATGCACACTGCAGTTATCACCAGAAAATTTCTAAATGCATTGAGTATGATCCTTATACTTTACAAAAAGAGTTTTTTTTCCACAGTTCAACCTGTTTACCTGGCATGGAGGCGATCAATATCGCCAGGGCCGTTTCTGGGAATAGGCGAAATAGGCGGTTGCCTAGGGCGCCACGCTGAGGGGGGCACCGTCATGAGCCCTGAACATATTGAATAGTTCCACCAATGTATCAGATCATCAACTCCTGTGCTGCTCTAACCTCTGCGCCCCTCGTTCGTGAAACAGTCTAGGCTCACCTTGCCATTCGCTGTCTCTCTCTCCTCACACTGGGAGCTCAGCAAGACGTTTAGAGAAAAAAAAGTTTTCTTCTTCCTCGTTCACACAGCGCTGAACGGACAGGATGTTGAGATGGAGTCCTGCGTTGGACAGTTAACACCCTACCTGCCCATTCCCCCTGATTTCCTGATCATTAAAACCTGCTTGTGCAGTGTGTGTCATCACTCCCTCCCACCTGCATCTGCAACATGTGCGTCTAATTCCTCCAAAAGTTTGACCATCCACGTAAAACATGGAATGACAGAAGCTGCGTTCAGGTTAAGAAGTTATAAAACTGCGTTCAGTTAAGAACTGCCCTTGACAAATACGTTTTTTTTACTGTTCTAGTCAAAGTTTTCTCACTGAAGGAAGCATGAAAGAAAACTCTCACATCCTCATCAGGCGTAACGTTCCAAAAATATCAGCTATAACAGCTGGCATCCCGGACTAATTTATCCCTGGTTATATTAATAAGAGTTATGTCAGGGTCAAATTTACAGACTTTATGTACACATTCTTTCTTTTTCAAGCCGTAGGTGGAATTATTTTCCTGATAACTGTTCGTGAATGCTGGGGGCAACAAAATTGTAAGTTCGCGTAGGGCACCAAAATGGCTAGAAACAGCCCTGAATATCACAGTTTACTCAATCATGCTGGCCTCCTTGTCTTGAGGAGTCTTGTACTGAGCTAAGAGGCTAACTGAGCCTCTTTAATATATAAAAAAATCCTAATTTTTGTTACAAACATGCCTTTAGTTGAAACAGTGATGTACTGTCAACTGAATAAACCTTGAAGGGTGAGCGACTGAGTAATGGTGTGCCGCTCACAAACAAGCTTCTTCTACAAAACAGCTCCCTAAAGTGAGCCACTGTAGCTAGCTGCTGTTTGAGTGCCAGTTTCCTTTCCTCCATCCTTATTATCATTACTATTATTATTACACATTTAATCCACATAATAAAGGCCAAACTGTTACAAAATGAAGAGCCGTTTGGGAGCCAATTGTACTGAACTGAGCCAAATGATCTGGATCTGTTAAAAGAGATTGATTTCTGTCAAACAGAGCAAGACTGGACAGACATTAGAAACACAGGCAACACAGGCAGGTTCAGTACAAGTCTGCCAGAGCATATCTTTATATTTTTACATGCTGTAGTGCCATTTTTTGGAGTATTTAAATTGGCTGTACATCAATACAACCCTTAGAACCAAAATTTTCATATGTGTGTGATAAGTCCATAGTAACAAATTGAATTGCTCAAAAGTGCAAAAAAAACACACAAAAAAAATTAAAAGTGTTTATATATATATATATTCCTAAATACAGCGATGTCATAGCTGCATCCCTCAATATTGTGATTGTAAAAAAGTTGAACAAGATCATTTCAACCCACAAAAAAATTACGTTGAGTATGTTCATAACTTCATTTCTGAAATACACTCATCTTTATGAACTGTGGCAAAAACAAAAATAAAATGAAAATGGGCTCAATTTGCAAAAAACAGCATTATTTTAAAATTAACTATTCACAGTAGTACAATCAAATCTCTAAGTGTGCTAGATACTTTTGAGCATACATGTGTTTGCAGAAGACCATGTTGAACAATAACAAGTGCAACTCATAACCTGAAATTAAACAACACAATTATAGCCCAGATTATATTATATTATATTGTTTTTAATGTGTGCACTTTATACTACATTTCTGCAAAAGAAGG
This sequence comes from Cheilinus undulatus, assembly GCF_018320785.1. Classification (NCBI taxonomy): domain Eukaryota; kingdom Metazoa; phylum Chordata; class Actinopteri; order Labriformes; family Labridae; genus Cheilinus; species Cheilinus undulatus. Next base: position 8,673,399 of record NC_054874.1, on the reverse strand, counting down.
AAGGATATTTCTAGAAGGAAACCAGACTCTGGAACACATTGACTGTGTGATGTTAGTGTTACGTCTCCTGTTTTACATGCAAAAAGAATTTTTGCTTTATCTCAAATGGTTACAATTATACACACAGTTAAAAAAAGTAATGCAAATGGGATCGATGGCGCTCCCGTAGGTTTTAAGGGGTTAATTTGCTAAATAATGGCAATTCTGCACTGAAACAAAACTAACTGCTTTATAAAAATGGAACACACACAAGTGTTGTGTGACACAGCCTACCTGCTCCCATTTCAACACTTTATATTTTTGCCTGAATATTTCACTACTTTTGGGACACAAAATTAGCTTGAGAATTAATGATGTTTCCATTTTTTCACTTTGAACACTTGGCATTGTCATAACACGCACAAAACATATGCTTTTTGGTAGCCTTTCTCTATGCAGAAATCACTGCTTGAACCCCAAAGGGAGTTCTCTGCAGCTTCTGTAAAGAAGAATCTATAGCACAATGCCCAAGGGCATGCTGGGAAAACTCTGCCCACGTACTTCAATTAAGTTTTCCCAGCAACGCCACTGCAGCCAATTCTAAAATTGTTTCTATCGTCTGCGTGTCTCCAAAGTGTTACTTTCCCATTGATGGAAAACATGGCAGACTTAGACAGTTTTGGTAAGGTGACTCTGACGACATGCAGATTAAGATATGATGCCGAGTAATGTGTGTAAAATGATGAAGCATACTTACACTTATTGAGTATAGTTTATTTAAAACTAAAAATATGTTTTATCAACTCAAACATAGAGCTACAATTACTTTCTTTAATTTAAATGTTGTATTAAGTCGGTTTATTATAAATATTTTATCCTGATAAATTCCACCAGTCAAAGTGTCTTGTATGCAGAATGATAAGTGGTGTTTGTTGCAGTAGTATGAGTGGGGGCTAATGAAGGGAAATTAAAAAGAAGAATGTGAAAGGTTAAGAGAAGGAATTAGACATTTAGGAAATCAGTCAAGCAGACCTCAAAGGAGAGGCAGATGGTAAAGCTTAGCTAAGAACCCAGCCCCATCCACAGGTAGGCATGGCGTCAGGCAGGCAGGCAGGCTGTCAGCGGGGGCAGCCTGAGAGCTGCCGCCCTGGTCAGAGTGACAGATGTGTGGTGAATCTTTAACTCTGCTAGTTCCCCACTGTCACCGCATCTGTCCCTGCACTCCACAAGGTTGGCTCGGCCCCCTCCTGTGTGAAAGAGGCGACTTAAAAGAGAGAGCTATCACTGGACTTATTGATTAGTCCAGACTGTCCCTGCCAGCTTCGTTTAATGACCTCTGGGAGTCATTATTGAAAAGTCATTGTCTTTGTGATTAGTTCACACTTTCTCCTGCCATATGGGAATCCCCCTGTCACAACCTCAAGGGTGAATTTCGTAACGTGCTTCAGTGGGACAAAAGCGCACTTGTAGAGAATGAATCTGGAGATATTTGATTTTTGTTTACATATTTAATCCTCTTATAAAAAAATGAGGTCATGCTGGGGGACATGTTCGACAACAATGACATAAATAAGAGGCCGGCATATGCTCTCAACTGAAACACCAACCCCATTCATTGTCTGATTTTAAATCCCACCATAGAAAAACATATCACTGACAGTATAAATGATACATCCCACTTTATTCCCATTTATACATGTGGTCTAATCTCCTCAGACGGCCCAAATGGCAGGGACAGTGTCCCTCTCTCTTTCCCCACTCAGCCATGGCACTGGCAAGAGATGGTTTATTTTAATTGAAAATTAGCAAAACAAAACAAGGGCAAGAGGATCCCTGAATGGGGCCCCTTTCTCCGGGAGCTCCTGTGCCGTTGAATAATGCATATGGGAGAAAGTAAACAGCAGCCGCGGGCCTTGCTGGGGGAACAATGGGCCGCACACAGCCCAACCAGGGCGCCTGATTTTATTACTGGCCTGTCAATCCCCCCAGCCTGGGAACTGTGGGACCTAGGCCAGGCAGCAGCTGCTGACCGCTCCACACTGACCCAACACACCCAACAACCTGCAGGATGAGAGTCTCACACCGCTGCATACCTCCACTGACCAAGCCTAATCTGTCCATTCACTCTCAAACGGAAATGGAGAGAATTGAGCCCATTTCCTGTTTGATTGGATAACCCATGCAGACTCTTATCAACCAATAGGAGGTTTAAAACATAGGAAAATTGGATTTTTCACATTAGATATATGCAGTTAAGATTGATGTAGTGCAAAATTTGATTTAATTTTTCACATTCCTCACATTTAGTGAGCCTTCCCTTTTCAGATTCTTAAATTTGTTGGATTTTACATCAGCTTTATTCCGTCTCCGAGGCAGTGGTCTGGGGTCGCCCTAGCCACTTGTAAACTTTTCCTTCCTCTGGATCAGTCTTTGTGTGTGCGTTCACCCTCGGGACATTGAGATTCTGGTCTTGCTTCTGGCTCCAGCCAAGTCCCGGTTGCCATGCCGACTGGCAACTGGTCTCCCAGGATGAGTAATGATGTGATGTGGCTGTGCTCTAAAGTCCCAACAAAGACCTTATTACCGCTGCAGCACCTCATAACACACCATTGTTGTCAAGTGCTCCTGATATTAACCTGCCTGCACCAGGGCTAGCTCCCTTCACAGAGGAGGAGTGTGCGTGTGGGTCACCATCATGTAAGCAGTTTCAGAGCTACTGCTGATTAAAGCTGGGCAAAAAGAGATGCCCTCAGAAGTTTACTCTGAGTTTGATATTTTTTTTAAATGCCAATGAAAACCAAATTCTTCAACAGCTTTCAAAATTTAAATACTATTTTAGTTTCTGTATCTCTTCACATTAACTTTAATAGAGTACGTTTAATTTTTATTTATTTTATTTACATTTATTTATCCAGGAGAACCTCATTGAGATCAAGAATCTGATTTACAAGAGTGTCCTTGAGATTAAACTAGAGATGTTCCAATACCATTTTTTTCCTCAACATACTGGTTCTGAAACCAGAGGGTTTGGTACCGTCCAATTGCAAGTACTGGTCTAATACCAGTGTAACCTTGTGGACCAACTGTGCTGTGGAGAACTGGCACATTATTTTAGCCCTACAGTGAACTTAGAACATGGCTCAACAAATAGAATCATGAAGACAGACCTCTTTGTGGCACTCAAAGTTGTTTTTCCTGCTAGTTATTGTGAGTTTTACTGTGCAATATCAACATAACATCCATCCATCTTCTTCTGCCTATCCGGGGCCGGGTTGCAATGCTAGCAGGCTGAACAAATCAACCCAGACGTGTCTCTCCGAAGCGACACTTTCCAAATGTGTCTGGGGGATCCAAAGGCATTCCTTGACCATACAGGATATGTAATGTCTCCAGTGCATTCTGGGTCTTCCCCGAGGTCCTCTGCCAGCCAGATGTGCCCAGAAGACCTCACCTGTTCCTTTCAATGCCAAGGGGCGGCGGTTCTACTGCTAGTTCCCTCCGGATGTCTGAACTCCCCAAGCCACCTCTAAGGCTGAGCCCAGCAACCCTCCAGAGAAAACTCATTTCAGTCACTTGTATTCGTGATCTCATTCTTTTGGTCAGAGTTCATGATCATATAGGGTGGGGAGGTAACCTTGCAAGTAACCTTCATTGGTTTCCATGTTTCTCACTTGCAAAGCTCCCATCTGAACAGACTGGACCCCGTTAGAGAGTGGCAGGACCAATCAGCGCCGTCTGACGAGCAAGAGGCGGTAAGCAAGCAGCAAAAAGAATTATGGCGGAAGAGATTAACATGGATGCTACAGCATCAGTTTTATCAGAACTTGACGACATTTCTTTGTTAAAATAAGAGCAAAGAACAGCATTAAGTTCCTTTCTTTTCAAAAATGATAAAAGTCGTGTACTGACATGTCTACAGTTGCCATGGTTCGCATGATGCAGTTCTCTATGAAGTTTACTCCTCTGTAGCAGCTTCAGCGTCACATGTTTTGTTGCTCTGATTGGCCCGTAAAGATGAGACAGACAGAATGTTCATCCAATCACCCTCAGAATTTTTTTCTTTTTTTTTTTAGGCTCTATCCTTTTCCAAACACTGTCTATGGGAGGTTTACAGATGGATGTGTGAACAAATCTATTTGGTGTGTCAGGTTAGCAGGGAGGTAGATCAACCTGTAAATCGACAGTTCCGCCTTCCAACTCCCTCTTCACCACAGGAGACCGGCACAACGCCAGTGGTACCACTGAAGATGCATCAGTTCACCTGTAAACCCCTTGCTCCTTTTTACCCTCAATCATGAACAAGACCTGAAACACTTGAACTTCTTCCCTTGAGGCAGAGAGTCACTCCCCAACCAGAGGGGACAATACACTGTTTCCAGCAGAAAAAAATAATAACTCAGCTTTCACCCATAGACCTATTCATACATCAGAACTAAATATGAAACGTGTTCACTTACCACGCTGAGGATTTTCAGGTATAAATTTGCAACCTGGCAAACGATATCACGCTCCAAATGACTCATTGAGCAGCAAAATAAGGGATTGGTCCAAACTTTGCTGCTTGAGTGGGTCTTTTTTTCCCCCTCCTTTGTTTTGGACGTGAAATCATCGTGGTCCTTCACGTGACGCATCTTCATTAGCTTTAACAGATTGCTCATGTTGGAGTTGACAGTGGCGCCTCCTCGCAGTGACGGCCTTTTGTACTGTAGATGCTTTTCTGATTTTCTTGTTGTACTTTCAAGTGTAATATACTGCCAAAATGTAGACATTTAGCTTACTATGTTACACGCCTCTAATGAGTTCTTCACCGCTCTGAAAATGGTAGTTTGTGTGTGCAGGATATAACCTGGCCAGATGGATGTGTTTCACACATCCATCTGGTAAACCACTCATAGACGGCATTTGGGAAAGGGCGGAGCCTTTGAAAAAAATCAGAGGGTGACTGGATGGAAGTCTGTCACATCTTTACGGGCCAGTCAGAGCAACAGAACACGTGATGTAGCCACTACCAAGCTGTGCCCCTACCAGAGGAGTAAACTCCATTAAGAACTGCACAACACGAACAATGGCGACTGTAGACATGTCAGTACATGACTTTTGTCATTTTTGAAAAGAGAACAACTCACTGCTGTTCTTTTTTCTTCTTTTAATGAGAAAATGTCAAGTTATGATAAAACTGGTGCTTTAGCAGCATCCACACTGATGTCTTCTGCCATAATTGCTTTGGTCTCTTGCTGCTGCTTGCTTACGTCACGTCCCTGCCATGCCCAAAAGTACTGCCCCTCAACACTGATTTTTCCTGCCACTTTCTAACTGGGCCCAAACGGTTCAGACGGGAGCGTTGCAAGATGGATTCACCAGTGAGAAACACGAAAACGGGCGTATCCATCTGCTTTGCAAGGTTACAGAATCAGAACAACGCTCTATCGTAACCAGACATTTTTACAAAGCAGTGAATTCCGTAGGGAAATAATGGTATCAAAATCTTGCAGTGTGATAATACCTTGGGAACAAGTCTATGGTACGATATTTATGTGGGGGGCTTGCCTAGCTGTCTGAAGTGTGAAAATGAGACAATAGATAAATCTGCTACCTCCATGTCAAACCTGTCAAAGAAAACTCCATTGATGTTTGTCACAGTCTGTCCTGACTTCACTTGTACAGTGTGAGCACTGAGAGCCATGCAGACAATTGCACTGCACAGTTTGGGCACATAAATTGTGCATGATGGTCGCTGGTTAGAAAAGATTTGGTAGCAGTTTGAGCTGATGATCACCCATGACTGTTATAGAATCAGATTGAAATTGGATGCTGATTTAGAGGACTGAAACCTGCTGTTTATGGCTGCAGATAAGCCAGCTATGAATAATGGTTTTAACACTCAATTCCCCTCATTTTATCTTTTAAGTTCATGATTCTGAGGGTTTATTTTTAAACAGATTTTTGGCTATTAAGATTCTCATTAATATTTTTATGCATTTTGACTATTTCAAGCCAATTTTTTTAACATAATAAAATTGCTAATTTTACCCTTCTGATATGTTTTATTAATAGAAGAAAGAAAGAAGTCCAGGATGCTCTATCCACAGTTAGCAGACCCTAGTGTGAACAACTGTAAAGGAGAGGTGCGTGTAAGCCTACTCTTTGTGTGTGTGTGTGTGTGTGTGTGGGTGGGTGGGGGGGGGGCTGTGGGCCATATAGGCAGGGTGATGCCACAGGATGTTTGAGTGTTTGACTTGGTTTAACAACATCCTCTGACAGAGACACCACAGGCTGCAGATGAGGTGAGAGATAAGAAACAACTGTGATCCAGGCCTTCACCCCAGCCATTGTCCTGCTTATCTGTGATGTAGCACTATCTACTAATAATGGGGAGGAGGAGACAGAGGGAGGGGTTGTCATTGATAAGGAACAAAAAGTCATTTTTGGTAATTAAGGCATGATTTAGGGTCACTTTGCCTTCCTATACTATTTAATAGTAAAAGAATGAGGCTATATGAGTTATTAAAAGTATTCTGACATCAGATCACATTAAAATTAGTTGGATTTCTGCACACAAACAGTGGTCATGTCATGTTAGAGCAGCAGGTATGATAGGATGATGCGTGCAGATGTCCTAATGGGAGCTGTCTGAATGGATCCCTCTTTGTTTTAGCCCAATGAGGCAAACACTCAGGTGCGTCACACAGGATGTCTTGTCCTCTCTGGTTTCACTTGCACGGGCTGAGAAGGGGATGTACCGAGGAGGTTATCAGCACAAAATCACCACTCCACCTCTGGTCTCCACCAGTGTGACGAGGGCATTCTGGGCCTGCGTACATCACTGTCGCCGTGGGAAACCGCATCCATCAAATAATCGCAAGCATTTACCTGTGTGGCTCAGGTGACGGCAGAGGAGGGGTGACAGGGGGGATGTAGGTGGCCCAGGGGTGAGGGAGTAACCCTGACCCTGTGGAGGTAGGGGTGAGGAGGTGGGAGGGGTTGTTGAAGTGGGAGGCGCTGCAGGGAGGGGTCAGGCCGGCAGCGCCCTCTGTCCTAGAGCCAGACACAAGGATTGTGGGAACTTTGCCTCTTTCTAACCAGGCCACCTGTCCCTTGGGAGACAGTCCCCTTTCCGGGAGTATCAGTGGTGTTTCACCCACTCACCCCTCCCCCTCCACTACCTCCTCATCTTTCCAGCAAAACCACTGCAGGACTGGGAGGACAAGTTTACTCACAGCAAGACTTAATCTTTCTGGTGGGAAAATTATTGCATTTTACTGCTCAACTTCTATTTTTTGGCGTAAAATTATGGAGTCATTATTGTTGTCAGTTATTGTCATTTTAAGAGCTTAATATTCATTTTTTGCCTCAGATTTTTCTTCAAACTTTCCATTAAAAACCTGCCTTTGTGCTCAAAACTGCCTCTCTGTTCTTGCTCAAAATGTCATCGTGCTCTAAAATCTGTGTTTACTTGCTCAAATTTCCTGCGCTCGTGCTCAAACGATTCTCCTCTTATTCAGGTTGCTTCTGCTTGTTGGTGAAACTGTCCCTCTATGTAAGCACTGAAAACTTTATCTGGCTCAAAACTTCCCCTGCATGCACTCACTACTCTGCTCATGTACTAAACTTTCTTTGCACAGGCTCAAAACTTCCTCTTTGTGCACTTAAAAATCTGTGCATGCACAAAACTTCCTCTGCATGCACTCAAAACTCTGCTTGCTTACGAAACTATATTTGCACAGGCACAAAACTTCCTCTGCATGCACTCAAAGCTCTGCACACATATGAAACTTTCTCTGCAAACTTGAAACACATTTCTGCTCTTAATATTTTGTTGAGCCAGCCAACAGTGTGGTTCCAGAAGGAAAACTCCCATTCATTTTCCTCATTGGTCATTAGCTATATTGTCGTCAGTACCCAAGTTAGCTAACCTGACGCACGAAATGCCGTCTATGGAAAACCTTCCATAGACGGCATTTGGGAAGGGCCAGAGCCTTTGAAAAAAAAAAAACAAGGAGGGTGATGGATGAACGTTCTGTCTGTCACATCTTTACGGGCCAATCAGAGCAACAAAACACATGACTTAGTCGCTACCGAGGAGTAAACTCCATAGAAAACTGCATAACGCGAACTATTACGACTGTAGACATATCAGCACTCAACTTTTGTCGTTTTTGAAAAGAAATCAACTCACTGCTGTTCTTTGTTCTTCTTTTAATGAAGAAATGTCGTCAAAATCTGATAAAACTGACGCTTTAGCAGCATCCACGCTAATGTCTTCCGCCATGACAGCATCAGCCTCTTCTCGCTGCTTGTTCACGTCACGACTCCGTCGTGCCCGGAAGTACTGCCCCTTGAAGCTGATTGGTCCTGTCACTTTCTAAACGGTTCAGACGGGAGCTTTGCAAGATGGATTCACCAGTGAGAAACACGGAAACAGGCAAATCCATCTGCTTTGAAAGGTTATGTGTCTGTGTGTCATTTGTAGTAGAAGGGATGATATTTTCTCCTCTACCACAGGCACACCATGCATTAAGGACTCATGTCTGATGATGTAGCAGTAATGTTTTCTGTCGGCTGTGTTATACATCCCAGCCAGTAAGCAGATTTCATCTGACCCACAAGGTGTTTTGGAGAGACAGTTGATTTTGAAAAATTACAAGATTTTCATCGATTTTAAAAATTGGGCATTGTTGGAGTAAAACACCTGACAAAATATCAATCATATGTTATAACATTGCTAAAATTGGCAGATCAAATGAGGCCAAACTGGTACCTGAATGAAGAGCCGTTTGGGAGCTGAAAGAGCCGACTTTTTTTGTTGAGCTGAGCCAAATAAGCCGGATCACTGAAAAGAGCCTAAATTCACATCACTAGTGCACAGAGAAAGTTAGGTACGTACAAAGACATAGTTTTAAGGAGACAGAGAAAAATTAGAGAGGCAGTTTTGAAATGAGCAGAAGCAACATGAATGAGAGGACAATGGTTTGAGAATGAGCATAGAAAATTTGAGCAAGCAACCTAAGATCTGTATGCAAGCCGATATTTTGAGCACAAACAGATAAAAAGTAATTTCTAAGCAAAAAAGGCAGGTTTTAATGCAATCTTTGAAGAGAAAACTGATGCCAAAATCAACTAGTCATGCTCTCAAATCTTTAGGATGCACCCTTGAGTTTTGTAACAATAATGACCCCAAATAAAATTAAGAAATAATTGTTCGCTTCCTTATGTTACGCATTTTGTTAACCAATCTGAACCATTTCCATTTCCATGAATGTAACTGTCATACATGTGCTCCTTACATGGGTGCTTCAGCCCATAAGCATGCACATATGTCATCTGTAAAATGAGCAGGGTGTGGCTTCTTACTCTATGATCACTGACTATGTCATATTTCATGGAAAAACTCTTGTTTCAAAATTGCTAAGAAAGTAATTAAAAATAAATCACCACCCCCACATTTATTAGAAACTCTGTTAGAGATACTGAGGAATTAATGACACTCCAAAGTCATTAAAAGTAGACTCCAGTGTAATTACAATCATTCTTTAATTAGATCAGTTTGAGAATTCATCATATGTCCCCATGAAGCAAACTTCCAATCGCAAATACCGCGCCATCTTTGTGACATGTATTATTTATATGAAGCTCCCCACCGGATAAATCACTCCTGTGCAAATGCAAAGCAGAATGAAGACACCTCAGCTGATAAGAGGGATATCTGGTTACACCTGGTGATATGTAGATAAGATTAAATTTGAGACAGAGGGATGACGGGAAAGAGGAGGGGGGAGGGATTTTGGGGAGGTAAAGGTGTCCTCACCGGTGCATAAAGAACATTTAAGGTGCTCAGTGTCGTCTGAAGATCTGGTTTAGTCGTGTCCAGCTGGGGGAGCTTGGTGCTGCAGCTCAGGATGGAGCTAGCGGATTTGGACCGAGACACACTCCAGAGACAGGGATGGGGTCTCCTGAGAGTGGATGGCCGAGGGGTCGGGGGTCGTGTTTACCTGCAGTAGGTATTTCCTCTGGGAACTGATAAGACTCGAGGAGGGGAAGTGCTCTGTTCCAGGTGAGTGCAGAGGGGCCCGCAAAATGACACCATATACAATCTTCACCTTAGCCCCCCCTGTCCTGCCCTCCCTGGCTCCTCCCCAAACACACAAACAGGCCAACTTTATGTATCTTACTTTGACCTATTTTCTTTAAAAAGTACTGCTTAAATTTCCTTAATTGAAGGATTATGAGAGATGTGCTTCCCCTACCTTGTCAGACTGTGTCGGTTGAACTTTATCTGTCTTGCTTAAATTGTTGAAGTTGCCTCTTAAAACAACACTAAATTATTGTTCCTGTTACGAATCCAAAGAAATTTCATCAAAGCTTGACTTTACGACTTAACACAGACTCACTTTTTCCTCCCTAGTTTGTTTGTTGACTGGATAAAGTGAACAGCAGCGAGTGGGTGGGACTTCATTCAGGTGTGTCTCCATGTCAGGCAGCTGTGATACGGCTGAGGTGTCACCTTGTTTGTTTACCTTCTCTCTTCCTCACCTGGCCTCGGCTCTGATGCCCTTCCCTCCCCACCCCCGGGCGCTGAGAGGAGTCAGTGAGCTAGAACATGTTAACAAGCACAGCCTCGACCACTGTACTGAAAGACACAATGCTCGCCACACGCTGGGTATAAGGCGGTGGGGCCAGTACTGACCAATTTTAATGTACTTAAGATTACAGTGGTGAGTTTTTAGCTAGTTATGAAACGGACTGAAATGAATATTTATGTATTTCTATCACCTAAAGGCATGTGAGGTCAGCAGTGATAAACTTAGCTTTGTTTATATTATGGCTGTTAAGATTAATTGCATTAATGTCAATTAATTAAGATCCACAAATGCACTGTTTTCCCTTTCTTTTTTTGTTGGTTTTTTTGCATTTAGTCTCATGATTTATTATCCTTTCAACAAACTGGTTAAGCCACATCAGCATCTCCCTGCAGCCACAGTGATGAAAACTAAGTACACCACTGCTCCTTAATGGCTCATTTCACTTTTGTTATCTGACCTTTTTACTGTCGTTTTATTTGGTTTCCGATTCGTAACAAGTTTTTCAGTGGTCAAGCCCATATTATAATCTTCAGAATGAGGCAGTAACTACATACGTGGTTTAGTTGTACTGCAAACCAGTAAACATTGGCAGCCGGAACTTTGATGTAGCAGCAGTTCTTATCATAATTTGACAACATTTCTCTCTTACAAGAGAAATAAAGAAACACTGAAAGATTTAAAGGTCTCCTGACCTGCTTCAGCATGAGTTTGTGGTAGTTACGGACAGGATTCAGGGCGCTTTCACACTGGGCCTAGTTGTTTCGAACTGCGATGTGATTTCTCCCCATCCTTCTTCCCCCCGCCGGCTTGCTTTCACTCTAGCAACATCGATCCGTGCCCATGCCTCCTTGTGTATGTACTAGTCTGATACAGCAGGTGCAGTGTTGGGGGTAACGCATCACAAAGTAATCCAGTAGAGTACTCAGATTACTTTTTTGTTGTATTGAGTAACATAACGCTTTAGATTTACAATTCATCACATTATTAATTACATTATCATAAAAGTAATCCGTTACTGAAAGAAAAATCCCAAATTTCCAGTGGAAGGTAAACATTCTGTGCCATTAAGCACGCATTGCTAGCTTGCTGAACAAGCAAGAGGGCAGAGAGGACAGTATGACACTGTGGAATTATCCCCATTATGATGGATTAAAGGGACAAGAACAGCATCCTGGTGAAGCGTAAGTTTAAAAGCTATGTTTGCTTTCATAGAATTAGCTGTGCAGCTGTTCCAATTAAGCGCTGTTATTACACACAGCGTTCGAGTGATTCTGTCATCAGATTGTGAGCATGTTAAAGAGCTGTTAGCGGTGTTCTCAGGCCGCAGAGATACAGATTTTGGGCTGTTAATTAGGCTGTACATTAGCATTAGAGTCTGCACATTCAGATGCAGACATGTGGTTGTTATCTATCGTTTTTACAACCGCTGAGTGGAACATGTGGCTAAAGGGTTTGATATTTAGTAACATGAAAGTACTCTAACGCGTTAGTTAGGTAACGCAGTAACGTAACAAATTACTTTTCTCAATATGTAACGCCGTAATCTAACGAGTTAGTTTTAAAAGTAACACTACCCAACACTGAGCAGGTGGCGGTGTGCATTAAACTGGCAAGCGGCAACCTCCGGTCCTGAAAAATGAAGCCAATGTGGAGTGCAAAAAATTGCAATGCTGCAAGTGTCCACTTGAAGCTGGCTGCAGGAACACCGGAAGTCCCATCTGGACACCTCTGAAACGTCTGGTTTTTACACTAGAAATAAACTGGATTACAGTCTGGTTCAAAATACCAAACGTGTCTCATTAGCTAATGTCCTCATGTGCTCTCACTGTACGGGGGGTGAATTTTTTTGTACCATGATCGTTTGGATCATATTTAGGATAAACCTCACTTCTCCCTGATTGGCCCGTCTCATTTGATTGACAGATAGCTTGACAAGCAGAGGCTACGTTTCTGTCAACCAGAATGCTAGCTAGCTAGCTGACAGGAAATTGCGCATAGTGGGCGGGCCGTTAGGTTGATTCAAAGTTTGGTTGAGACCATGATTTCAATATGGAAGCCTCCGTGGATCAGCTTCAAGAGCTGTTTTAGTCCGCCTGTTGTAAGCAGACGGCTGACGTCACACGGGGTTTGTCCAATTCTTTCTACAGTCTATGGTAACTGGTTAACAAACCTGCCAAGGAGGAAAAAGAAGACGATACCATGGCAACCACTTCAGTCATGAGCTGAGAGAAGTTTGTTTATGTTATAACCTGGCTAAAAAGTCCATCCTGCCACCATGGATGATTTGAAATCACTTTTCAAGATGCCAGCTACAACGTTCTTCGTATCTACACACCTGCGTGCAGATCAGAGGATTAAATGGACAGATACAGCCGTTTTTGAGGTGACAGGAGACTTTTTATTGCCTTTGCATCTCATCTCACTGACTCCAACTTGTGTTCATCCACAAGGTGACTTATAACAGACTGTTGACTTGATTCTGATGCTTTCTGCCTTTTATTGAGGAAAAATGTGAACAAACCGCCACGCCGTGGACAGAAGTTTTGTTTTTAGGATGACTTGACATAGCTGATACGACACTCTGTCCTGTATCAGGGCACAGTTGCATTCACGTTCCATCCTGACTGTGCCAGAGTCCACTTGAATCGCACCCGAGACCACCTCCCCAAGTGCTAGGTTAGCACTGGAGCTGCACATCTGCTACCTCATTTTGTCTTGTTGCCTTGATTGTCAACGTTCATCCAAGATTCGTTTGAGATTTTTTTGAAAGGTCCTGCCCTTTACAAACTCAGTGCAACAGATATATGAAACAGCCCAACTGGTGTGTAGAATTATACGTATGTAACAGTGGCATCAATCATTAATACCAGTGTCTGGTTAAGGTATACGTATAAAAGGACTTCTAATTGAGTATTTTTCCCTTTTTTTTAATGAGTGCTTATTGTTTTGCTGATTTTTAAATTTGTATTCGTTTCAGACATCCCCTTCATCTCTTCACTGTGTTTGATTGTATATTGGACCAAAATCCTCATTCAGTTTTTTTACTTGCTTCCTTTTAAGTATGGCAGCTACCTTGGACGACAGCTTAAACAACTTTAATGCACAGCAGAAGTATTGTGTAGTAAATAATGGTTTGGTAAATGTCATGGAAATACAAAAAGCTGGACACCTGTGCTCCAGCATTCAAAGACGAGACATGAATAAGTGCTCAGTGTGCTATAGAAGATCTTTGGTGTGTATCTTGAGTTAGCGTGGCTGTTATCAGCTGAGGAGGTGAGAGTGGTGTGTGATGTGGGGGTGTAGTGCTTCACTCCTCCTCTGTTCTCCTCTTCTCCACCTCCTCGTGCCCTCTCCTCTCCTCCTCCATCTCTGCAGAAAGCCTCATTAGCGCAGAGGAGCTGCTGAGGTAGCACACGGCTGCCATTGTGGCCAATCCAAACATCAGGTCCTCTCCATCCCCGAGCCCCTCCACTTCAGAAGCCCCCCGACCAAATCCCATTTTCAGGCTCCGCAGCTGCCCGGCTCTGCCAGAGCACTTAGCCGTGTCATTCTATCCGGCTCTCCAGGGCCGCGGAGGAAACAGGCCTGTTTTGTGCTTGGCAGTCTCTGATATGACTCCAGAAATGGAAATGAAGCCATGGATCTTCATTAGGGAGAGGCAGGTGTCCACTGAGACCCAGCCCAGGTGAGGGAGCGAGAAAGGGGGGGTTGGGCTTCGGCAAATTGGATTGGTGGGGGTTTTCGATCCTTAAAAACTCAATGATGGGCCATGGTTTCCCCTCCATACACGCACATACACACTTCTTCCCCGCTCCTCCACCCCAGCACTTAATTGCCCATGTAATGAGCTGCAGTGAATGGGATTACTTGTGTGGAGGCACTTGAGGACCCTGTGCATTGGGGGGCACCTCCTGCGGGCCCTCATCTTTTTAGGGAATACATTTAGGATGATGTTTTCTATGAAGCGCAGGGGCAAAAACCTCAGCTCTCCTAGCTGCATCTGGCCTCGTTGCATTAGTCCCTCCATCCACAGCTTCCCCTCCTCCCTCTTCCACCCTCCTCTCCCCCCCTTGGGCTCTTTTGTTTCCTTAATTATTCATTACAGAGAGGTGGCCTTCGCTTTGAAACCTGTGGAGGTGGATGAGGCTTGGCGCTGACCCCATGAAGCAGCAGAGCGTCCTGGAGCCTGAGACGTGTCTTTGTGACAGGACACCTGTTATTTCTCCATTCTCTAACTACACATTAACAAATCAGAGGTGAAAGTAATACCATAATTTCTTATGTTAATTTATTTAAAAAGTATTATTTATCAAGCTTTGAAAATCTCATACATTTCTCATTGCTTAAATGACTTTTAAATTTGCACCTGTCTTGTCCCAGAACCAAAAAGGGTGACATTTGTAGAGGATGTAAACCTGCAAAATGTAAGATGAAATTTGGCCAGTCCTCTTTTTCACTTAAAGGCCCACAAATCTGGAATATTCTACCTTCAGAAATAAGAACATTTACTGCCTCCAAAATGTTCATAACAGGGTAAAACAATGGCTCGAGCAAAGACACTACGCAAGTTACATCTTAATACTGCCAGAGTTATGATATTTTTGGGTTTTGTCCATTTTTTGTTTATTCTTTTGTAATGCAGAATTTTAGTCACATTTTTATTTTGCCAAAATTCTCTGTTTTAGTTCTAAGTCTTTAACTTTTTAGTTCAACCATAAGTCTCCCTTGTTTTTGAATTTTGAACTGGGTCATGACAAATTGGGGGCTCGTCCGGGATGTTTTACCGCAAGGCACTGATAAGTCTTTAATTCATTCAGTTTTTGCATGAGTTCAAAAGTTTACAAATTAGATAATGTCATCGTGCTTACTACAGAGAAGTGTGGGATCCGGAAGCCTCAGGGGCTTTTTTGAACTGTTTGGCGTATTGCATGGAGAGGTACTGTGCTTTTTGATCCTTCTGAGACCAATGTTGTTGTAAACAACAAGAAAAGAAAAGTTATAAAAATATAAATAACTTTTGAACCATAAATTATAGCCATTTTGTTTTTTTCCTTCTGGAAGCTCTCCATTGTGCCATTCTAATGGCGCTATCCATGTCTTTGTAGCTCTTGTGGAAGCTTGTCTTGCAAGTCTGGAACTTTAGGGACTGTCTGGGGCATTTAAAAAATAAATCCAACACCAGTCACTATAATGTTTAACTTTATTTTATCCATTTTTAATCCATTTTCAACATTTCAGCTGCTAGCTTAGCATTAGCCATTATTTTGTCATTTAGGCTGCGACAACCTATGGCAGGCTGTTCTGTCGTTGCACCATCCTTTGCCAGACTGTGCATGTTCAACTGGGCATTTCATGCTGAGGATGGCGTGGATAGCTCATGAAGGTGAAAAAGAGACAGAGAGCCTGTGATGTGGCTCTCTGTGTCTTTGCAGATAGGAACTGCTTTGAATAAAGGCACAGCTAATATGAACTGTTACATAAACAGAGGAATTTAAAGCAAATGCCTTGGCTGCAGAGACATTAATACAATAAGAAAGTGTTGGCACAGTCACCATGTACAGTTAACAAGCCACCCGTGTTTATTTTGTTTAAACAGACATCTGTTCCTATCTATCCATATACATCTCTCAAAATGTGCATTGCGACTCCTAATGCAGCATAGTGGAATGTTTAATGGTGCGTCACCAGTCAATTCAGCACCATTCAAACCGTGACACCCAGTCTGTACTTTAGACAAAATGAATAACATGTCATTTAAATCTCCTGGCTGTGTTTTGTAAGTTCTTGGACTTCAAAGAAGCATGTTAACATTTAAGTAATATTGAAGTATTTCAGTAACATTAAAATTAAAGTATTTAAATGACTATGTAAAACTTGATTTCATTTTCAAAGATTATGTTTTTGTTTTTTCAATTAAGTAAAAGGCCTCTCGCAGTCCACCTGCAGTATCCCCAGGGC
The DNA here is from genome assembly GCF_018320785.1 of Cheilinus undulatus. Taxonomy (NCBI): domain Eukaryota; kingdom Metazoa; phylum Chordata; class Actinopteri; order Labriformes; family Labridae; genus Cheilinus; species Cheilinus undulatus. Next base: position 8,656,882 of record NC_054874.1, on the reverse strand, counting down.
CCACCAATGGGCCCCAGCCCACACTTTGGTAAGTACTGGTCTATTTCACCCTGTTGTATCGTGTATGTCATTTTCTGAAGCCTAATGAAGGTTAAGACCTGAAAATTAACCAGGGCTAGAGGTCCTGTTTATATTGCATCTGTTGCCCTCTAATTAGATACACCAATTCTTATGTATTGTCTCTGACAAATGAATCGATAAATGAATAAAATTATAAAACCTGACATCAAGATGATGCTCATATTTTATTTCGGGTTAAAGTTCCTGTGAGGGCTTTTTAAGTTGTTACCTACAAAAGCAAAAGGGTCATTAAAAAACTTTTGTTATGGATTTTTTCTAAGCCTGAAACTTTTGCAAAGCTGTAAGTTTTTGCTGACAGAAATATGATTTTTTTTAAGTTAAAGATTGGGGCTGTCAGGATTAATTGCATTAATTGCAATTAACTAAGCTCCAAAATTAATGCACTCATTTATTAAATTCTAAATTAATCAGATGCTTTATTTTCACTTTCAACACACTTCCTGCAGCCACAGTGATGTAAAATAAGTGCACCACTGCTCCTTAATGTCTCATTTCAGTTAAAAAAAAAACTAACAGACAGCTCAGTGGACAAATCAAAAGTTATCTGCACATTATGCTTTGAAATATTCTACTTTATAATGATCCCTTATTTCCTTTTCAATCTGTAACAAGTTCCTTTCTTGGTGGTTAAATTCATGTCATAATCTCTTAATTTAAAGCAGAACTACCAAACAGGCAGTCGGGTACTCTTGGTTTAAGACTCCAAAACTATACAAAAAGTTCTAAATGCAAAAGAGTGGAATAAAATTTAAAAATTAGATTAAAAGGTGCAATATATCAAAATTAGCTAAAGAAATTCTGAGATAGATTGTAACCCTAAGAAACTCCATATTGGACAAGATTACTCCAAGAAAGTGTAATTCCTTTATTTTGCATTCTGTGAATTTAAAATTTCACCAAGTAAGAAAAGTACAGATTTTTAAAAATATCATGTAGATCTGCAACAGATTTACCAGATGCCTGCTTTGGGGGCTATGTAAATGTTATTTTTCAGGTTCCTTTAAGAATAACAGACTTTCTTCTCCTGTTAATCTGTGAGTAAAGTGTGAAGGAGCCCTCTCCATGGTGCCCAGGGCCGCTTCTCTTCTCACGCTGTTTTTGGTAAAATATTAGCCCCCGCAGCCCTGTGCAGGGCGGCTGACAAATAGAGGGCTGTTGTCCCCCTTCTCTCACAGGGCTGAGGGTTAATGATCCCAGTTTCGGGGGGTTAAAGCCTGCCAGTAGGCCCTTTCTCTCGCACCCCAACAGATGTTGCTAGGACTTTAATGTGGTTATCAAATCGGAGTGCCCTCTGAGCCCCGGGAGCTCTTTGTGTACTGATGCATTCCTAGGCCTCGCCGTGGTGACAAGGCAACCCAGGGGCCAAGCCGGGCTCCTGCTGAGTCTTCCAGCAGCCCCTCAGAGCTGACAGCTCAGGCTTCCCCCCTCTCCTCACACCAGCTCCATCTCCACCAGGCCCCCTGTCTGTTTGTGCCCCCTGATCCTGTCCCCTCAGTGTCATAAAGTCATCCTCCATCTCCCCTCCATCACACAGTGACCCTCTCTGTCACGGCGCTCTCACAGACAGACCCACTCACTCTTACTGGTCACAAACATTGGCTCTAATACATAAACATATGTGTATTTATTCAGATATGCCAACAATGATCACAAAAACTAATGCATTCTTCTTGTCATGGGCAAATAAATGTTCAACAAAATGTATTCAGGAGCAAGTCTCTGCCTATGTGGATGGATTTATGCACACATTATTCTCATGTGTTCATCTCTTAAACTTTACAAGTAGATGGATAAACATTTATAAACTTATTATTAGAAGACAGGTATTTTGCACACAAATATTTGCTTCATTGTAGGACGTTTTGAATCCTATACTGTTGTTGGTTTTGTTGTCAACTTTCTTTATATTGTATTTTGCATATTTGAAAAAATAATGTTATTTATATGGCTTATCTAAATCAACTTAAGCTGTAAGTACCAAAGCTTGTGGCATCAGTTTACTGGCTTCATTTATTTGTCTTGATAAAAACCAATAATACTAAACCAGATTTTATTATTTATTTATTTATTTATTATATGGGACAGTCTATGTTGATGAACATGGACATGTAAATATGTCAGATTACTTCCATAGGCTAATTTCCATCTGTAGTCCCCAGCAGGTTGATGGTTTACATGTAAAAGTGTACATCAATTATGTACATAATAAAAATAGACACAAAACCAGACAAGAGACCAAACAACCTAAACAGTATATTAACATGAAAAAAGATATAACAATACAGAAGATGGCTTTATGCTTTGTGCATAAGACTGACCAAGAATAAAGTGACAATTACAGTTAAAATGCATAAGGTTAAAGGGCAGAAGGCAGATGGTAAAGTGCTGATATATTGCACATGATTATAAATGTGCTTGTAAAAATTGCACATGTTCCCTTGGCCTCTTTATTTAAAGTGCTGGTGTAGCTGCACATAGCCCTGTTGCACACAGATTGTATATACAGTCATGTTACACATGCATTGTTGCACAGGAACAGTGTATATAAGTGTATTTGTGGATGTGATATCACACAAAAGATGCAAACAAAGATTTGTACAAATATTTACACATTGAGATAATGAATAGGTTTACTGTGGTTATAATTCTGGTTTGTCTCTTTCAGATGACCCTCGAAACTTGCAGAGCTGGAGCATCCCCTGACTGAGAGAGGTGAACTGTTCCTTAATGTGCTCCCTTTGACCACCTAAGAGGAATCTCACAGTCACTAGCAATCAAAGTTGAGCTTGGAAATTTCTCAAAAACACACACTGTGACACACTGAATGACTTGTTAATGTTGAAATAACCTGCACTTTAAATAATGGGAAAAAAGTCGAACTAAGTCAAACGTGAAAAAGTAAAAACACATTAAGAAGTGACATAGAGAAATTCAGACACACTGTAAAACCCAATAAATAAATAGAACTCAACATATTAGAGACAGAATACCTATAAAAAATGAAAATACTCATTGAAATAATTGTATTAAGTAGCAGGTACTTAGCTCTTTAAAGTTATATCACCCCAATTTTAATGGCATGTGACAATACCTTAATGTTTAGCCAAGCTGTGCACTTGAGCACTTCAAAATTCTGTTTAAATCCAAAGAAGCAAAATTTTTAAAAAGCTTACGTCATGCTGTGTTAAACTACAACATGGTCAATTGAGTTTAATGTCATCACCCGTGGATACAAGTGAATGGCAGGCTCAGTTGCCACGCTTCCAATGTTGACGTAGAGTATTCCCAACAAATGCTGTATTTCTTGTTAGTTGTCTTTTATAAACGGCCTTTATTAAGACTTGAAAAGATACTCAATTCAAAGGTGTGGCACATTTCAGATGTATTTTATGTTGTAGGACAAAATGTTAAACTCTCCTGAGCTTGTGTTCACCACAGACCTTATTTCAGGCATTTAACCAAAAACTCAGTCAAAAATCCCAAAGACTTTCAGATGAGGGAACTGGAAGTGCTAAAATGCTACCTCACTTCTGCTTTTTAGGACTAATTCCTGCACCACTCTATTAGTGCAATAATATGTTAATTGTAGTTAATCACAAGATTTATTCTTTGGTGAAACCTCTGGAGTGTCTCCCTGCAGCCACAGTGATGCTCCTTAATGTCTCATTACACTTTAAAAAACTCACAGACAGCTCAGTGGACAAGTCAGAAGTCATCTGCATATTGTGATATCAAACATTTACCTTTTTACTGTTCACTCAGTTCCTTTACAATCCTTAACAACTTCCTTTTTCCATTGTTAAGTTTGTTATAAGCTTCGATCTTCCTGTAAAAGTAGGTCTGTGTCCAAACAGAAAGTAAGTGACTCTTGGTTTAAGTATAAAAAATGAACAGTTTTAAGTGCAGAATAGTGGAATTTTAATCGCGCTTTCAAATTTTTATCATTTGACTGAGCTGATTTTAACACGCAGAAAAAAAACTACTTTGAAATAAGCAAGCAGAAAAAAATGGCGCTGTCAAATGACGTTAAGCAAGGTTTATTCTCCAATCTTAAAGATATAAAAAGGGAAAAATGTCCTTTAAGTGGTGAAAGGAGACATAAGAAGAGGAAGGGGTGGAGGTTTAAAGCTTTTGTGTCTACATGTAGGCTATATGTCATTCTCTTGTACCTTATTTCATGAAGTGGTGCCAGATTACTCCCGTGTCATTGGCTTATTTAGGCCAAGTGTGCATTAACACTTGAGAAATGTCCCATAAAGGACATCTAATGATTTCCACTAAACATTAATACCAGGTTTTATATCAACAAAGAGGCCGGGCTGGAGTAAACAGTGTATGACAGCTCATTTGTAATTGTAAACAGGTCTAGTGTTCATAGGTGTCACAGACACCTTCTGGATGAATAGGTCACGATCTTGGAGGCGATACTAGAGCCCTGAGGTCACCCTGGGCCTTCTGTGCTCCTCTCTGCACATACAGTATCAATGCCAGCAGCTGTGGGATTGTTTGTACACAGATGCAGGGCTGCTTGATGATAATTGCCTCGCAGCTGCACTCTCAGGCTGGAGCTGGGTGTTTTTTTTCTCCTTTAGCGCAGGCTCATATTGTGTGTGTGTGGTATTAAGAGCAGGAATGTGGGAAACAGTTGTAATTAAAGTATTCTGTAACTCAATTAAGAAATCTTCCTCCCTCAGAGAACAAGCTGCTAACCTACACCTTAACCCTGCAAGAGGAGATGCAGTCTGTCCTCAGCCCGGCCCGGGGCCTTCTCTGTTTAACCAGGACGGTGAGAAAAGGGGGATTAGTTACGAGAAAATCTAAAGGTAAGAGGGTATATGAGGTGGAGAAAAGACAGTGAAGTGGAATAAATGGGGAATTGCTGTTCCACAGAGAGGCTGTTAACTTATTCCCACACAGAGGTGAGACACTCATTACAGCCAGGAGTCATTTTTCATCTGCTGTTATCAACTCACCGTGCTCAGAAGATGGATGGATGACAATTACGCTGATGAAAACCTCACACAGCACTCAAAATCATTACACCGTTATTTTTAAGTGATCCAAAATGGTGCAGAAAAGCCCTGAGAGGAAAATCGAAATCAATCTTTATTGAGTTTTGGAATATTGGGCTATTTAGTGCAACAAAATTCCCCTCATATGTTGGAATTCCTCCAAACTGCAGCAGAGAATGGATTCTGGGTAATGTATTTGAGTACTTTAAACATTGACAGGCAACAATCAAGGTGCTCAATTAACTGTATAATGATAAAGACATCAATTACTAAATTGATTGATGAGGCCAAATGATCCGATTCATTTTCTCCATCGGGCGTAAAAATTGGGAGCAGCAATATGAGAGAATTTGTTGATTAATGATTTTGAATGTGCAGGAAGCCCTTAGTTTTAACACTGAGGTTAATTTAACACCAGAAAATGCTTAAATATTCTTCAGAAGTGCAAAAAATACAAGAATATTGTACTCATGTAAAAGTACAGTTACTCTGGTTCAAATGGATTTAAGTAGAAGTAAAAGTACTGATTTTAAATTGTACTCAAAAAAAAAAAAAAAAACACAAATACCCCCACCAAAAATCCAGTAGTTTCAGTAAATTTATTTATTTTCTACCTCTGATATTCTGTTATTTTAATGGCATAAGCAGCAAGACTGAAACATCGTAAGTTCCTATTATAGAGCAATGCAAACACACTCAGTTTGCACATATTTCTATTACATTACCTTGAAATTTAGCTTTTCTGAAGTCCTGTGTTGATCATTCCATTATTGGAAGTCTTTCAACATTTTCTTTTATTTGCTGGTTCAGTGGGTTGTCTGTCAAGGACAGACACAGTCTGAACCACACTGTTAAAGTCTGCTCCAACATTATTGGAGTCTAGCTGAAGGACTCGAGCTCTCTCAGGAAGGACTGTGTGGTCCAGAAAGGAAAAGGAATAATAGATCAGCCTGGACACATTCTCTACTCTGACTTTTCTCTAACACCCCTGGGGGCGGCGCTATCATGCACCCCCATGGAAAACTAACAGATACTTTAACTAATTTCTCCCTTCAGCCATCAGGCTTCTGAACGCTGAAACTGACTTGTGGTTGGTGCTCCTTAGATCTCAGGTGTGTTTCACTTCTTAATGCGTTCTGGCATGGTATTTAAAATATTCTTTTTAGTTTTCTCATTCAAGTCCAACCACAGATCTGTTTGTGTGTTGGATCAGTAGCACTGGTGCTAGCATCCTGGCTAACGGTAAACTTCATTTTGGAGCTGAAAAATGTCAACATATTAAAGGTTTCTAATGTTGGAATGATTTAATTGTGGTACTTATTGACCACTGTCACCACTTTTCCTAGCCATTATTGCTACTTTTTTTTGCCACTTTTATCCCATTTTTTGCCCTTTTCAATTATTTCAGCCACTTTTTAAACCACTTTTGCCCATATTTGCAGTTTTTGCCACTTTTTGCCCATTCCTACAACATTTTTTGCACATTTTTGCCACCTTTTGCCTTTTTTTTTTACCTGTTTTGCAACTTTTTTTGGCTATTTTAGTCACTTTTATCCCATTGTTGCCTTCTTTCATCCATTTCTGTTGCTTCTTTTATTTTCTATTTCACTTTTTGTCCTCTTTTTTGCCCATTAATATACAACTTTTTGGTTACTTCAATGTTTTTGCCATTTTCTTTTAATTTGTGCCCTTTTTCAATCAGTTTCTGCAACATTTTAAACCACTTTTTGCCCATATTTGACATTTTTAGCAATTTTTACCACTATTTGCCGATTTCTGCAACATATTTTTGCACTTGTTTGCCTATTTTAGCCACCTTTTGCCTTTTCTGTGCCTGCTGTGCAATTTTTTTTTTTTGCTTGTTTTGCCACTTTTTGTCTATTTTTGGCACTTCAATACAATTGTTGCCTTTTTAGCTATTCCTAGCACTTCTTTTAACCTCTTTTGTCCCCCTTTTTTGCTCATTACTGCACAACTTTTTGCAACTTTTTGGCTACTTAAGCGCTTTTTGCCACTGTTTCTCAATTTTTGCCATTTTTTGCCACATTTAACCCATTTGTGCTTCTTTACACCCATTCTTCCCACTTTTTGTCAATTTTGTTGCCACTTCTTGCCCATTTGTGTCACTTTGAGCTCATTTATGCCACTTAATGCCCATTTTTGCACATTTTTTCTGCTTCTTTTTGCTCTTTTTGCCACTTGTTTTTGCCCCCTTAACCAATTTTGCCACCTGTTTCACCCCTGCCATTTTGTTTTTACTGTATAACCCCATTCTTGTACTTTTCACCCATTTTGTCTCTTTTCACATTTTTTTCAATTATCCACCATATTTCCAAAAAGTTGCCTCAGTTTTCTTCTGTTTTATTTTCTGGCATTATGACATTTTCTCACTTCTCGGCCTGGCTTCAAAGTCCAACCTTACTTCCCTGATAGTTTGATAAATCCACATCCACATTGTTAACATTACTAATAAAAAGGTAATTCTGTTTTAATGAAAGGGGTTTACATTTTAACGAATATATACTGTACCACAGCATAAACAAACGAAATTCATGTTTTGTTGCAGTGGTGACAACGGTTATCAATCAGGGTAAAAATAAAATATGGTCATCCTAACTTCAGACATCTATGGTCCCCCAGTTTGGCTGGACCCCATAAAGCTTTCCCCTTTACCCCCCCATGTGCAGCCTTGTTCTCATGTTTTCAGCTAGTCTGTTGTAACTGACATGTGAATGTGATTGTCTAAATGCTGCTGTGATTGTTTCCCCGATATTATTCCCTCACTTGTGTTAGATTTCTTCTTCTAAAAAGGCTTGGTAGACTGTAAAACTAAACTGACCTTTGGATAAATAAAGTTGTCTGAATCTTATTTTCACTGTTTATTTTGCCTTTTTTAATTCCCCTGACAGTAGGAGAAATGCTGCTTTCTTAGCACTAAAACCACCAGGACAAGCTCCTGGCATGTGTTAATGCACTTAGCAAAATGCCTGACTCTGATTTTAGTAAGTGATTATAAAGATAATTAAAAAATCCTTGTGTAGTTTTGATTTGTCTTTGGCCTTTTCTCTAACAATTCTTGTATTGTATTAGAGTGGTTAATGTATCAGATAATTGTATTTCTTTTCTCCCCTTCCATTCATGCCGATGATGTTCCTCAGCCCCTCTAACAATGGCCAAAACAATGTTTGAAGAGCGCCTTGAGACCAGCTTGGACTAGGCTTTACTTTTTATTCTGAGCGTGTTGTCAATGTGTAGAGGGATAATTGAAGCGATCCTTGACTATGGGATCTATTTATACAGGGCATAATTCCCTCTGTATTCAGGCATTATCATGGTGTCAGAACAAGCACAATGGCACAATAAGGTCAATATAATGAAACTCCAAAACAATATGGTGACATTCATAAAATAAAATGTGAGCCACTCCCGGTCTGTTTGGTCTTGTTGTAGCGGTCGCGTAACACTCGAGTCATCAGAAAAAATCAGTGCACACTTAATGTGATAAATAAAAAAATTAACTTATAAACGCAAGATAATGTCTTCTTTAAAAACTCCAGATTATGATGAACGCTGAAAGAAAATCTTGAGGCCCTCAGCCTACATGCATTGAAGCAAATCTTGCATTTGTTTGCTTTATTTCTTTTTTTTTTTTTTAATTTCTTTTGATTGGGGTTTAATTAAAGGAATTAAATCTTTCTTATTTGGTGCCTTTTTCTTAATATTAACAATTAAATTGATGGGTTGCATTTCCAAGCACTTTTTTGTGCCAAAAAATGTCAATTTTCTAAAAAGAAAAAGGTAAAATCACAGCATGATTTTTACAAGTATAACAGGAGTAGTCGTATTGTGGTTTTTGCTTCAATATCTTTATAATTACCATAATAACTACAAATAATTCTTGGAATTCAACTTTATTTCTTTATTTTAAATTTCCTCTTACACTCAGTGGCATCTGGAGCCAAAATTACATCAGTTATCCGTTTTTTCCCATTAGCAATTTGACAAATCCCCCCTTTATAACAGCCCCATATCATTCTGCTTGACTTTCCCCTGGGCCTGAATTCAGTTATTGATTGCCCGTTCAGTTTCACTTGGAAAAGGTTGATAAAAGGAGGTTTTCACTTTCTCAATTTGATGTGACAGCTCCCTAACAAGAATAATGGAATGCACCCATTCACAGGCAAATCAAGCTAATCCAGCGTGCCCCTGCGCTCTCAATGGAGAAGTCACAGTCCTTCCCGGCCCATTCCATCACAAGCCTCTCTCTCTTTAGAAACCTTCAAAGTTAGCCCAACTCCTCCAAAAGACAACATGGCTCTTTGTGTGCCCCTCTCGCTCACCATCGCATGGATAAATAGATCGATAAATGTATATAGAGTCTTAGAGGAAACCAGACTGAAGCTTAGAATCACTTTGTTTAATGTGTCATCTGATTTCACTGATTCTTACTCTGTTGGATAGTTACCAGTCCAACTTAAAAAAGCTGATTTTTTCAAGAGCTATTTTTTGGTTTGCATTTAATTCTAATGCTCACAGGTAGAAAACTCTGCTCTGCAGAAGTTTCTGTAGTTGTCAGCATGTATGATGAGTTTTCCTCTCCCCTTGATGGAATGGGCTGCGGCTTTCCTTCTAATCCTTTTTCTGGGCAGAAACCAGGTGGCTAAGCAAAGGTGCACGTGTCTGCGTGAGTCACGTTAAGTGAGTAAGCATGCAGGCCTGACTGTGTGCATGTCTTGTGTAAATACATGCGTGCTTGCATGTGTGCATCTGCAATAAGGCTAATACTGGTGATGTGTTGTTCAAGAACGAGCCGGCTCTTTGTGTCTTTGAGGGACATTTCCTCTTACCCCCTCAGTGTTGTTGGTATTTACCACACAGCAGAAGGAAGGATGTTTTCTACACACCACCTGGCCATAGTCGGGGATGTAACATTGATTTATGTAATCATCATTATTCAGGGAATGAATTATTTCAGCAGAGTACAAGCACATGTAGCAATCATAGGTCAAAACATCACCAAAATGGTGCTCAAAGAAGACAGAGGTGGAAAAAGTACACAACTACTTAAAGTTAATTAAAAGTCAAAGTAGTGGTCTATGAATGTACTCAAGTAAAAGAAAAAAGTATTTAAATTTTACTTTACATACTAAATACTGAGAATCTACTGAGGAGTTAGTCAGTAAAATCTAATATTTCCTTTTGGCAAGAAACACAAGAGAACAGATTTTTAAACCAGGTTGTTCAGATAAAATCAGACCTCTATAATAAAGTAAAATACACAGCAATATTGCTGGTGTTAATTAGACTCATATAGAGTTAAAAGGTGTCTTTACTGGGCCCCACTACATTTATTTAAACTACACTTTCAAAATAAATATTTTTCAATATGGCAGAGCCACATTAACTCTAGAAGATCTGTGACAATGTGAGTTTTCTCTGGCAACAACAATTTAGAGACTCAACCTCATTGCAAGGCGATACATACTAATGAAGAATAGTCACTATGCCTCTCTTAGGGCAGTGGTTCCCAGTCTGGGGTCCAGGCACCTCTAAATCTCAGGGAGGGATGCGGGACCCTGTCTGCCAATATTAGATGAATGTATATTTTTGAAAAGCATGATTAGAAACATAAGATATTATGGCCAACCAAAAAAATGAAGAGAATTTGTTAATTTTTGTGCAAAAACAATTTTTGAAAAAGAAAAATTAAATTGAGATCATAATGTTGTATATTTACAAGAAATCAAACTCTGAATTTTTTTAAAAAGTCTGAAATTTACAGGAAAAAACTTTGAAATTTCAAAGCTTAAAAAGTCTTAAAATTTGACACAAGAAACAAAAAAAAATAAAGCTTTAAAAATCAAAAATGTATAAGACTGAAAATTAAAAAAAAAAATGGAAATAGTGGTTGGGTTTTTGACTTGATAGTCTAAAAAAACCCAACTTTTTGGTTTACATACATTTGCAACTTAAAAAAAAAACTTTTTAAACTTGAGAGTTATGAGGTTTTCTTAAAAAATTAGCAGAACCTCTTTTCAAGAGTGGCCCATCAAAATAATGGATAGTGTATTGCGTAGGTCTTTTGTCAAGAACAAGTCTATGTTTGCCTGTTATGTTTGGATTCTGTCAATAAAAAAACAGATGTTTAATTTTTCCAAGTGGGTCCCTAAGGAAGAGAACCACTTAAGGACACCTTAGGCTGCAGGTACTTACTCTGACTCAGTGGGTAACTTCGCTCATGGTGCAAATGTACAAAAAGAACAATCCACCAGAAACATGGGCAAAAGAACCCCAGCAGGGATCAGCTCTGACTATGTGTTACTGTATAGTAAAAAAAAAAAAAGTACAAGAACATTGTACTCAAGTAAAAGTTAAGTTACTCTGGTTTAAACTTGCTTAAGTAGAAGTAAAATCACCGATTTTAAAATGTACTCAGAAAAGTACAAGTATCAAAAAAGCTACTTAATTACAGTAATTTGAATAAATCAGTTACTGCCCATCCCTGAAAGAGGAGCTGGTTTAAAGGTAATGGATCTGGGATTTGCTGCTGATTTGAGCCAAATGATCCAGATCACTAAAGAGAGCTTCAACTCCCATCACCAGCCGATACCGAGTTATTATAGCAACTTGAACTATGCTCAAAGTTTGAAGAGGCACTTTGAATCTTGCTTTGCATTTAGAGAGGCCTGAAATGTGCTGAACGGTAAAGTAGCATTTAAATGAGGGAACAGCAGGCCCATTAATAGGCTCCTTTGATATCCAAGAGGAGGTGAAATAACTTAATTTAACCGTTTGTTGCAGCAGCTTTATTCCCATTTTTAAAGTCTTCTCCTGTTTTGGATCAAGACGCTGCCAGGGTCTCATTCACATTTGACTTAACAAGACCCCAACAATGACTTTGTAAGACTTTAGTTAGACCATTAAAGTGCCTCAGGTTCACTCCCATTCTGCTTTTAGACCAGAGAAAAGGGAGATTACCATGATTTTGCTTTATCCAGCACATGCGAGCCTCAAAACCATAAAACACAACCCAAAGGCATCCCCGTCCCGCTTTGAATGTGCACTTGTTACTGCTCTCAATTCAGCTTTCAGCCCCCTCTAAAGAGACAAGTCCCAATCACAATATTGTCAAGGCTCTGTTGGTTTTCTGGTTCAAATCCTTGTTCACGCTGTTTGCTGAGTACTCATCTGCTGTGACAGCCTTCAGACAAACAGTGAGTCCTGAAAGAGGTCTCCCACAACCAGATCTTTCCTGCTGGGCAGCGGCTGAAACGCTCCTTTCTCTCTCCATCAAGTGGAACCCGGGCTATTGAGTTGGCCCCTGGGATCCCTCCATTGAGGTGGGCTATGGGCCAGTGCTTCGCCCCTCCTCACTCGAGGCCACCCTCATTCTCCCGGCACACCTGTACCCCTAAAACCCCATCGTGGGAACCTCCTCGCCGCCTCTGCCACCTGAGCGGATCACTGTGCCAGCTGGGCACATCTGACAACACCCACTGGGAGTCAAAGAGAATAAAGATAGTCACAGCGTGCCAGATTGATTGAGCTCTTAGAACTTTTTATTCACAAATTGTCATCAGAGAGAGAAAAGGAATCTCTGCAGAAGTTATGAATCAAAGTTGTGTCGCTTTGTGATACACAAAAACGGTTCAAGATTTGCATATGTGGAAAATGCACTCACAAAAACACTTTTCCAGCCTCAGATTGCTGCTCTCCCTGCTTCCCTTACCCTCTACATCTCCATGGCACGCTGCAAAAAATGGCATCAATTAATCAACATTCATGAACCGTTTACTTGAGCTCCCCTTTGTGCGCTGCAGGGCCTAATCCAGACAGAGACCAGGCTGTTCTGCAGCAGTGCAGACTGCGTCACTCCACCCTTTGTGGGAGAAACCCATCAACTGGTGTTTCAGGGAAATGTCTCCCCCCACTGAGAGCCTAACCTTCCCCCCTCTCTCACCCTCTTCCTCTTGTGCCCCCTCGGCACTCAGGGCAGGAAGCTCCATCTCTTAGAGGAGGCCATCCATCCATCTTTGCCTCTTCCCATCCAATTCACACTCGCTCCACATGTATGAAGACATCTGTCCATATTTGATCAGATATTCCATTTTGCTGCAAATGATCCCACCCCTCCATCCCCACCCATGAGGGAGGCAGCTTTTTCAATGTGCCGATACTTTCCTGCATAATAACCTGCCAATTCTTTGCCCTTGCAGAAGAAGCAAGTTTAATTGGGCCGTGCATTTAGAGCTCTTCTACAATTACACAATTACAGCGGAGATGCATTTCTGCACGTTGCGATGTTTGCCCCAATTTGCTGCACTTTTCATACAGTTTAACTCTGGTTCCCTTTTCAGGGGATGCAAATTTGGCTCATTTGGCTTCCAATGAGGCATAATTGCTCATATTGAAATCTACACCTTTCTGCGAGAGGTTCCTGCCAGTTAGTTCTCATTAAACCTACGGAGAACAAAAATTCCCAATTCCATTTCAGCACGCATGCCATCTGTATCATCTTGTGTTAAAAGCAAGGAAATTGGACTCAAAGTGGATGCTGAGAGCATGGATGGAAAACTTAAAGTCAGTTTGTTCATGATAGTCCGTGCAAGAATAAGATTTTCTTTAATTCTGGCTCTAAGTAGAGAAAACGAGCGACAACCCTGATTGAATTTAAAGCTGTTTTCATTGTTTTCAAATAGAGTAGGTGTTTGCTGAGAAGGCTTTCAATTAAGTGCATCCTAATTAGTTCGAAGGGCATGCATGGCCGGCCTCTCTACTTTCAAAAAGCAAGAATAGTGTGTCAACCCTGACATGTGATCGCCATCAAAGTGTTTTCCACTCCTTCCTCTTCTTTTATACCACTGTCTGGAAAGTTATAGAAAAAACTGTGCTTCTAAAAGGCCCTCTGAGTGTGAAGTGGTGGCCTGAGCCACACTCCAAACAATGCCTTACAAGATACTGTTTAAATTCATATCCGCTCGTCCTTTCTTCCTGGGGGACAACACAACAAACCGCTGACCCACTGATACACAATTAGAAGTGATGCGGCAGTTAAGGCTACAAGCAACTCTGTTTAACCGTCTGTCTTTGACCCTCCACCACTGAATAAATATAATGCCCCCAATGAGAGTAAGACACTGAGGTGGAGTGAAAAGGGAGCCGGGGAAGATTTTAAGCCACACATAAGTAGTTAAAGACCTTTATAGAGTATAACACCATTATCCCTGCTGAATAAAAATAGGATTTAGTGTTTTTTCCACTTAATTTAAATCAAAAGAGTCCCCACCTTACATATTGCACTGGTAATGTAATGGAGAGAGAGCCACAAAAAAGGCTTTGTGGCTCTGACACCTCCTATAGTGGGACTGTGTTGTCCTGTGAGCAAAAGGGAGAGAAAGGTTTTTCTTCCCTGCGTTGCTATCTGCTAACGCATTCTAATTGATGCTGCTGCATTCCTCCACTGGATGCATTCAGTGAATAACGAGCCTTGGACTGAATACCCATGAATTGGTCCCCACCAAGCAAAGCAGTAAAGCCTTTGCCCCCCCCCCCCCAAACACACATCCCACCGCCACCATCGCAACCACCACCAAGCACCACCTCCCCTCCAAAAAAAAAAATCTTCCCCAAAGCTCTCCTCTAGCTTCACCACCCATTAAAGCACGACCATTGTGCGGAGATGCAGTCCACAAAAGCTGTCAATCTCTCTGGGTCCTCCAAAGCTTGGACTCACACAGACTGGAGTGACAGAACTCCCCCTTCCACCCCCTAAACCCACCCGTGTTCCCCCAAAAAATCCTCTCCCTGAAAACTTCCCAGCTAACTATCCCCCACCACCCTCACTCTCTCTCTCTCTCTCTCTCCCTTGCTCCCTCTCTCGCTCTCTCCAGCCCCAGTGCACAAAGCATCAATCTGTCTTCAGCCCCAGCACCCTTGGCCCTTTGTCCCATCTGCAGGTGCCTCTGAAAGCACCCACGGTCGCCCCAGCCTCTGCGCACGCCACGCCTAGTCCAGGGACAGGAACTGCTGACAAAGGCCCAGTGTGGGAATGAGGGATGCATGGAGGGAGGGGAGGGGGTGTCGAGGGGGGAAGCTGCTCTAAGACAGATGGCTGGGGAAGTCTACCAACTCCTCCACAGGGGCTGTCAGTTTAGATTCAGGACTACGAATGAGACACACGGGGGAAGAACCAGTGAAGGAATGCCCACTAAATTCTGCAGCTACTGTACATTTAAATAAGGGTGAGAGCACAGGACCAGCAGCACCCTCTGCGACTCAAATACAGCTGACTGATATCATTTATACTCTCAGAAATAAGAGAAATGTTGCACTAACATTGCATTTTAGAAAAAGCACCTTAAATGTTAGCCTTAAATAAATGTTGAGAGTTGACAATAACTTATCAGCAAATTTATCAGCTCACAAACAAAAGAACTTACACATTTTTTCATCTCTTGAGCCTTACATTCTTGTAATGATGATAATAATAATCATAATAATTTTCATTAATTTATAAAAGTGGTAATAAAGGATTTTTTTAGGGGAAAAATAGTTTCAAATAATTCACCATATTCAGTGCTTTCAGTCATTCTGGTTGATTTGAAAGTTGTAATTACGGATTGAAATGTGTTCTTGCACTTGTGCAACATCTTTTGCAACTGAAAGACTCACCTGCAGACACTCTGATATTGTGTGCATGTGTAAAATACTTACATGTCTGTCTTGGACAGCACTTTGCAAGCCATCATCATAATGATACTGTATTTTTTGAAATATCACTTTAAAATATCATTAAATATCTTTTTTTCTGAAATGTACTTGATACAGTAATTCTTTGAACAGGCTTTACCCAGCCCTGCAGCCTTGCTCTACCTTTCTCCTCTGTGCAACAAGTTGGTTACATCTCATTGATGTTACTGTGCCGCCCCCATGTGGACAAATCTTGCATAACCGCAACCAGTTGCTTTGTCAGTGTTTTGCAATGTTAATAATACGCTGTATCACTGATCATCAACCTGCAGCCTGAGGGCCAAATCAGGCCCCCCGAAGCTTCTTGTTCGGCCCCCAGAAGATCACTAAATTCAGAAAAGGAGGAAAAGATGTTGTGGTTTTAAGTTTCTTTTGGCTTTCATTGTCTGTTAAACCCACCCCAAAAATGATTAATATTGAAATAGTTCTAGTATGACTTAACATTTGTTTATAAAGAAATACTCTTGTCAGCCAATATTGGTAAATATTTTTTAAATATATGTTAAAAAATGGGTTAAGGCTGGCAGAAATGTTGCAAAAATGTCCAGATAAAATGATGAAAGGGGTTAGGGAGTGACACAAATGGGTAATAGGTGCCAAAATGGGTTGCTGAATGGCACAAAGGGACAAAAATTGGTAGGAAAAATTTGTGAAAAGAGGTTAAAATGAGGAAAAAATTGGTAAAAGTGAAAAAAAAGGGTTAAAAACTATCAAAAATGGTTTAAAAATTGGAAGAAATGGTGCAAAAAAGTAATGAAAAGAGGTTAAGCAGTGGCAAAATAGATGAAAAGTGGCAAAATGGATAAAAGAGTGGCACAGAATGGCAAAAATTGGGGTAGAGGCGAAAGGGGGTAAAAGGTATCAAAAATGAGTTAAAGTGGCAAAAATATAGCAAAAATAACCTGGCAAAGTAGTGAAAAAGTTAAAAAGTGGTACACAGGTGCAATAATTGGCAGGAAAGTGGCTTAAATGGGTTATATTGTGGCAAACTTTGTTTAAAGGTGGCAAAAATGATCTTAATGGGTTAAGAGTGGCAAATGTTTTGCAGAAATGGCTGAATCAAGTATTGAAAAGGTGTTAAAAAGTGTCAAAACTAGTTAATACTGGTGCTAAATCACAACTGATGGGGGGGGGGCATTCTCTGGGATTTGAAAGAAAATACAAATACTAATATAACAATATGTTAATCAGACCAAAATATTTGTTTTTTGTTTATTTGAAAGTCCGCCCCCCAGAGTCTCTGGCAGGACTAAATCTGGCCCTCATGCAAACCTACTTGATGACCCCTGCACTACATGGACAAAGGTATTCCGGGACTGTAATGAGATTGTATTCAAATACGTGTACTTTAATATAGAGTTGGACCCTGTTTTGTAGCTAGAACAGCCTCCATTCTTCTCGTAAGGCTTTCCACATGTGCCCATTCATTCTGCAGAGCATTCATGTGGCCAGGCACCGATGTTGAACGAGAAGGCTTAGCTCGCAATCTCAGCTCCACTTCATCCCAAAGGTGCTCTATGGGATTGAGGTCAGGGCTCTGTGCAGGTCAGTCAGGTGCTTCCACACCTAACTCATCAAACCATGTCTTTATAGTCCTTGCTTTGTGATCTGGTGGACAGTCAAGTTGAAATAGACAAGGGCCTTCCCCAAACTGTTGCCACAAAGTTGGAAGAATAGCATTGTACTGACTGTCTTGGTATCGTGAAGCATTAAGATTAAGCTTCACTGGAGATAAGGGGCCTAGCCCAAACCCTGAAAAACAGCCCCATACCATTATCCCCCCTCCACCGAGCTTCACAGTCAGGCAGGTGATGTTCTCCCGGTATCTGGCAAACCCAGACTTGCTCATCTGACTGCCAGTCAGAGAGGTGTGACCTGTCACTCCACAGAACACGTTTCCACTGCTTCACATTTCAGTGTCGGTGTGCTTTACACCACTCTATCTGACGTTTGGCATTGGAACTGGTGATATGAGGCTTACATGCAGCTGCTCTGCCATGGAAACCCATTCCATGAAGCTCCCGCCACATAGTTTTTGTGCTTACATTAATGCCGGGGGAAGTGTAGAGCTCTTTAGCTATGGAATCAGATCAGCTTTGGTGGCCACTTCATGGCTGAGTTGCTGTTGTTCCTAAATGCTTCCACTTTCTAATAATATCACTAAAAGTTGACAGTTGAATATCCAGCATGGAGGAAATTTCATGAACTGTCTTATTGCAAAGGTAGTATCCATCATAGTGCTATACTTGAAGTCCCTAATCTCTTCAGAACAACCCGTTTTGCATCTCAAATGTTTGCAAATAGCGACTAAATGGCTAGGTGCTTGATTTTATACACCTGTGGCAACAGGTCTGATTGAAACACCTGAACTCAGTAGTTAACAGATGTGGCCAAATATAATTTGGCCACTCCTGTATAATTAATATAATTATAGTGTATATGCACACAGGCTAAAAGCAAGTAAATTATGTCAAAGAAAATGTACCCATTTTCAATCATAAATCTCTGTATTTAATCCTCCATCCCTGCCATTTAGATGTTTTGCTTTGATACCAATCTGTGCACAACAGGACAGTTAGAGTAAGCTAAAGCCAAAATGTTCAAATAATCCAGAGAAATAAATAATTGGCAAAGGCAACAAAACCGCAACAATATTTAAATTAATTTATGCACTAGGGATGTATGATACTGGATTTTTGCTGATATCAAAAATGTTGATATTTACAGATTAATTTTTGCCAATATGCCAATACTGCTATATAAATGTAGTTCAGGCCTAAAACTTCAGTCCTTAGATCAGATCTCAACTTGTAATGAATGAGGATGAGCAAAGAAAACCCTGATATAGGTCTGATGATCCAGCCAAAAACTCCACAAACATATTCATTCATGCATGCAATATTTTCGCTGATATAGGCCGATGTATCATTTTAAAATTTTGGCTGAAATTTCCATATCTGCTACTGCAGATGATTGACTTTTTAAACAAATGTCTGCTGATACCATAATAAATAACATGCCAATAATATTGTGCATCCCTAATATGTGCTAATCGACTTGAGTCAGTAAAAGTAAATTCACTTCTACTGAATTATTCAGAAAATTAGGATGAATCATAAACTGAGTTGTTTCACAGCATTTAATTACTGCTGGTGAAATGATTCTTACATCACAGCACCCCGTTAGGTTTTCTGAGGAGGCTCATGGTTGTGCCCAACACAGACAGAGCAAACTGTGAGCCTAAAGCCTTTCTAGTTCTATTAATACCTGCAATATAGAAGGGGAAGATCATGTAACAAAGCTCCAGAAACTGAGTTTCAGCTAAGGCGATGGTGATGAGCTTACAGTTTATTTGCTATGTGTCTCAATGGTGATGATTTTTCTAAATATATTCTCACCCTGTTTTTAAATCCTGTCCTCCTCGCTCCAGCTAAGTCCAATGACTGTCCTGTAAACCATCAGAAACTAGAGTCATTAATCACTGTAGTAGAATAAAATGAACCAATTCTTCATTTGGCCACATGGTGGCGATAGAGTCCAGCTTACAGCTGTGTATCTGTTGGCAGCAGTGAGATGACTTGTGCTTTCTTATTATGCAACCTCCATCATTAATCAGCAGGTTGTAAGGACAAATTCTGAGCAGTTTGCAGGCACTTAGCATACATTAATTTCCATAGTGACTTAATCAGATCTGAACTGTAAAAGGTGACTTTATGCACAGCATCTTTTGCCAATGCTCTGACTTGTCTTGCAGATGTTTATTTATTTATTCAAAGTGGAAGTTGCTAGGCAAACATTTACTCCGGTATTTGGTCACTGTTGTTGCTTGTCAGCAGGGAGACAACTCTGCATGCTTTCTCTGCACAACACAAGCGCACTGCTAAAATTATTAGCATTAAAAGACTTTTTACATGTGTTTTTTTCTTAATTATCTTAACAAACCATGTATGTGTAGCTGATGTTGTGGGTGCTTTTCTGTAAAAGATCAATCTTGTAAAAAGACTGCTGGTTTATCATTAAGGTTGACACATGTTCACATAATCATCAAAGGTTTTGCTGTTTGGAGCACTAATCCAAACATCCATATACAAAGTCACAGTAACCTCAGATAAGACTCAGCCGGTGTCCTTGACGGCAGGGGTGATATCTGAGAGTTACACTCATATCTGTATAAAGATATATCTGTGCAATACTCATATGTAATTCCACTCTGGTTACACTTCCTGCTTTACTCTGCTCAGTCTTACATTGATTGCATGCCTTACCAACAAGGAAGTTCCTGAGCCTGACATGCAAACATGGTGCCACATGCAAATAACAACTAGGAGACACACCAATACATATAAGATGTGGGTAAGAGAGAGTGTCAGATTTCAAATTTCAGCCTACATGCACTTGAATATCTGTTTGTTGTTTCAGACTGAAAGTTTTCAATATAAGGTTTACAAGTTTAAACACAAGAATTTTCTTCAAAGTTTCTTTCTACTATTTAAGACTCTAAAAGGTTGAAATAAGGAATCTTATGTTGTTTTAGTGTCAGGAGGCAGAACCATTTGCATAAATTGAGCTAATTTTTTTGTGTATTTTTGCAACAAGTTCTTAAGAATGCATGCAATTAAAGTCACTGACCCTTACCAAGACTTCAGTCATAGTTTGTTCTTCAGATCGTGGGGACAGTCAGATGGTATCTTCACTTCCTTATTTTACAGGTTTTAGCTTCTCGTGCGTATCTTAGCTTTAATTTGTGACACACTTGCACAAATTTTCAGCACATGTGCACATTATAACTGATGACACTTTAAGCAGAGATGCTGATCGAGATATGTTTGTCAAAGGTGTCACTTGACTCAGCCAAGGTCAGAGTTCACAATTCAACAATGAGAAAGAGACTGGGCAGCAAGGGCATCCATGGGAGAGTTCAAAGGACAAAACGTTTGACTAAAACATCATGATGATCCCCAGAATTTCAGTGAAAATATTCTGTGGACTGACAAGACAAGAGTTAAACTATTTGGAAGGTGTGTGTCCCGTTACATCTGGCCTAAAAGAACATCATACTAACAGTCAAACATGGTGTGGTGGTGTGGTGGTCTGTGGCTTCTTTGCTGCTTCAGGACCTTCAGGTCAAAGTCCAGACTCAAATCTGATTAAGATGCTGCGGCATGACCTTTAACAGACTGTGGCTGAATTGAAACTCTTCTGCAAAGAGCAGTGTGCCAAAATTTCCTCTGCAGTGATATGAAAGACTTCATTGCCAGTTAATGCAAACACTTGCTTGCAGATGTTGCCACCAAGGGTGGAACAACCAGGTATTAGATTTAGGGGGCAATGACTTTTTCATCATCATCATTTAAAAAAAAACCTGCATTTTGTATTTACTCAAGATATCTTTCTCTTATATCAAAATATGTTTGATGATCTGAAACATTTAATAGTGGCAAATATGCAAAAGAAGAAGAAATAAGGGAGGAGGAAAAACTTTTTCACAGCAATGTATGCGCATGTGATAATATGATAATGCAATGTGGAAGGTTTTTGGAGGCAGAATACTTTTTTCTTATTTCATAGTAATAGCACTAATAGTAATAATGATGTTGAGGAATTAATATAGCAGAAAAATGCCTCATATATCATGTTAAAATGTTGATTCAATCTAAAAAGTAAAACTCAAAAGAATAGGCTGTTGTATTTTTTTCAATAACAGCAATATATGTAGGGCTATGCTGAGATATTGGTATAATATCCACCTAAAGCTTATTATCCATCATTCTATTATAAGGGATGAGCTGTCACTGTAGAAAATCCCTTCTGCATCATCGTCAATCCACAGAATGTATTCATATGAGGCTTCTACTCACTGCTCAGTGATGCTTGAAGTGGAATCAAACTGCCACCTCTCAGGCTAATCTCCTTCACAGAACATGCAAGGAAATAAGGAAGACACTGGCTCGAATTCAGACCACATTACCCAGAATGCCGTGTGGGAGCGAAAGTCGCCGCACCTTCGCCGGGTGGAGCTTGTGAACGTGGGAACGTTTGTGGGTTGCTGCGGGTTGCTTCTGCTGCTGGAGTAAAAATTGTTTGACAGGGAGGTTAGGCGACCTGTGAGAGGGGATTACACAAGAGGAGAGAAGTTCTTAGCGTGTCTGTGGCAGTTTCCGAGTCAGCTTGGAGGTAGACTTGAGCGCGACAAATGATTTGTACCAGTGTAAGCAACAGGGCACAGAGCGAAATGTCAGGGACTGTTTCAGTCTTGAGCAGAGGGAAGCGCGACTAGTACACCGCAACGCGGAAAATATTCAAGGGGGGTGAGAATGCGAATGGTGCGAAGATACCGAAATCAAACAAAATGGAAACGATGTAGCGTCGCTGCGGCATTTCATATAGCTAGAACTAACGGTAGAGTAGAGAATAGATAGCTAAGGAGCTAGCAGGTTAACTAACATACATGTAAAGTTATTCCCCGGAGAAGCAGAGCCCGGAGGCGTCTGTTGAAGCAGAAGAGTTCACCAGTATCACGAAATCACAGAAGATAAAGAAGAAGATGCTACGGAGAGGACTGAACCGACTGGTATGTGTGCCCTGGCATCAATACAACACTACACTACTCACACATAAACATTGTTAGCTTCTTACATTCTGCTGCCCCTGCTAGCGTTTTATTAACTGCTGGGATTCTTCCCTGGAAGAATGTAAGCTGGTATTTCCAGTCATTTCCCTCCCCCCTTTCTTCCCTGTAAAATTCATGAGAAAGTACAGAGCATAAAACAAACTGTTACTTCACACTGCCTCATAACACGAAGCAGCTGTTGTCTCACTTCGTTAGTCAGCCTGTTAGCTTAACTGCTAGTTAAGTTCCTGAAACAGCCAGGAAGTCACGACAGATGTATGCTGATGTTAGCTCAACTCAGGAGACGTTATAACACACTTTCAGGTCACACGTTTGAACTCTTTTATAAGGGAGATTTACCTCCAGTGTAACCGTATCATCTAAAACACAGTGGCAACAGCGTCTCAGCTTTATGTGATGTAAAGCAGCCTTGAAACTGATGCTAAATTAAGAGCGCATCATCAACCTGTCTCCAGGGACCTGGGCTGCTTCTCTCTAAGGTCCCCAAAGGCTGAAAGTATGAGCTCGTTTTACGTGCACGGACATGCATCAAACAATATGCCTTCCCCTGTAACCTGTGTGGTTAACGTTAGTCGATTTATATAGATGGACAGCAAATCAATAAGGAGCAAACTCGTCAGTTGATTAACTGTTGCAGCCATTTAACCAGGCTAAATATATCACTTGCTCCAGTTTTCTAGTTTCTTAAGTGACAGTAGGACGGATTTAACTTCTTTCAAACAGTATAAATTTGGACTTGACTGTATTTTCGAGGATCTTGTGAGGCCACCAAACTGGTTTTTCTCTCATTGATGACTTTATAGAGAAAAAAATCAATGTAAAAGACTGTGCAGCTCTCATGGGTGGGGGTGGAAATTAATCTGATTTTATTGATTTAGATTATTGCCATTATTGATTATTCTTTTCGATTAAATTCTTTATCAATTCCCTTATCAATTCTTTCCTGTGTATTTTCTTTTCCGAAAAAAGTCAACTATGTAGCAGTTGTCATCAACTACATTTGTACAAGTTCCAGCCTTTTTCTTGGAAGGGGCCGGACTTGACAAAAACTAAAATTAAATAAATATTTTTGTTAACTTAACATCTTTTTGTGTATTGTTTTTGTTTGTTTCTCAGAAATACAAATAATGTTTTGCCTTTAGCAGTGAGATCAGTCCCAATTACCTAAACTACAACTACCACTAGGGGGCGATTGAAGTATTTTGCCTACATATTTGAGGGGCTTGCATGATGTTTTCATTGTTAACTCAAATTTAAATAGGTCTCTTCCTCTTAACACAGAACAAGATGCATGCCACCTTCAGTGAGAGTCAGTGACAAACACACTGTAATTACTGGCTTTAAGAAACAGTTTTGATAACTAAAGGTGTTAAACATTAGCCTAAGTGTTTGGGAGGAAAACATGCTAAGTTCTCTTTTTGTTGGAAATGTCTCAGTTGAAATAAACTGCTAAAATAAACTTTGGATCTTCAGTCTCTGAATTTGAAATATAATACAATGCTGCTCCTCATTTTCTTCAAAAGATAAAACCTTAAAATAAATAAAAGTCTAGTCTCTAGATCCTAGATCACTGGACATATAAACAAATAAAATGAAATCTAGGAAAAAATATAAGCCATGAAATCACTGTTCGACAGGAATTGTCTTGAGAAATCAAGCCACACTTTCGACCCATTTAGCCTGTTTTGTATGAGGACCAACCCTGCCAACATGGGTTGGGTTGAAGTGTTCGCCTATTGGTTGATCGGCATGTGAGTGCAGAGATCTACTTTGCATGAAATACTGGAAGTGTGCTCTGTGAGGAGCAGGGAAAACGGGAGGAAAACGAACTAATATCTGCTTAAATTGGAAATATTCGGACGCGACAGAGATCCGAACTGTTTCCCAGTCTGTGGACATTGATATCTGGCCACAAATCAAGTTTCCTGACATTTATCTGGACCTAATTTTGTTTATTTATTTTTAATTTTGACAGGTTTGGTCCTCCATAGCTTTGTGGCCGTTGCCATCTTTACTTCCTCAACTTCCTTTTTCTTGTTCACTTCACTGCCTCACGTGAGTTTGTGGTTTTCAAGGCACGTGGAACAAAGGCATTATAAAGGAATCATCCCTAAGTATGATGAATTTAATTTCTTTTAAACAGTATATCTTTGGACTTGACTATATTTTTGAGCATCTTGTGAAGCCACCAGTGTTTTCTTCCTCATTGACGACCTTATTGAGAAAACAATCAGTATAAAAGGCTATGCAACCCTCCTGAGGATGCACAATATTTGACAATGATAATCTTTCTGTGCTTTTGTGTCACTTAAATGCAGCCACTGGATTATGTCAGTACAAAGAAAAAGTGGGTATTCTGCCAGCATGAACTGCTTTGACATCATATTTCTCGATTGGTCAATTTAATGTGTACCCTTTTAAAGTTCCTCCATTGGTTTCATTGCCTTCCTCATACGCTAATCAGTCATGGGCCGGCTAGTTGAGAGTGGAGTAACTCTCTGCAAGGCCAGGTTTATAAATGCTAAATCGCCTTTACTGCTCCTTTATCATCCTCTTATGCACCAGGAACCTGTTGTCACCGCTGGATTGAATCCCCCAAAGGCTCTGTGAGCAGTATAGATACTGACAGTGAATAAGGGGAAGCAATATAATAATTATAGTGCCTGACCCTCCTCCTGGCCTCCCTCTAAGTGTTGCCAGGTCAGCTGATTTTCCTGCTTCTGGAGAGGATTGCTGCTGTAATTTCTCTTCAGTGTGAGCTGTAAATAATATTTTGTGTGAAGCAGCCAGCCACACTGTCAGTAATGCACACAGTTCCGTTATCTCAGGCTCTGGCTCCCTGCCTCCTGATTCACACCATCCTCCCCTTGCCCACGGGAGGTACATGCGCATCATGAAGGAAGGGAGCGATACAGAGCGAAAGGGGGATTGCCTGCTCATGCCAGAAGGCGCAGAGGAGCCTCCACGTGTCTCACTTGACTCTCCCGCTATCCTGCCCTGTGCCACTAAATCCTGAGTGTGTCTTTGGGAAACCATTAAATATGGCTATGGGAACGATTGAGGCCGAGGCTTTTCACTGGGAGGGGGGAGCTCCAGTGGTTGTAATGCTCTGACAGGAATGCAAAATCACACACTTCCCTTTGATGTTCGTTCAAGCCCTTGAAGGCAGCAGTCTGATCTGTTAGAGGTGGAGCCTGGCGGAAATGTGATAGTATTCATGGTGGGAGCCCCTGCCTTGACTGCATGGAGAACAGCAGCGACCCATGAAAACACAATCACCCAGGCAGCACCTCGCACTATCTTTTTTTAGTCCTCCTCCTACTCTGTGGCTCGATGAAATCACACGTGTGAAGCTTATGATTTTTGTGTTGTAGTACTTTTAAAAACCCTCCTCCTACTCTGCACTGAAGTACGCCCGAGCTGTAGCAAAGTTGACGAGCCCTGCGCACAGTTGGAGACTCCACAGGTGCTCTTATCCTGTGTACAATGGCAGGATGTTGTCCCACTGACACCCGCGGCACTGCTTTATGTTTGGGTTATGTAATAGTAGAACATGGTGTTGAAACAATCATCCATTTAGTTGACTAAATGAACAAGTTCCTTGATAATCAGCTTATCTTTAAAATCCTTTACTAGGCAAAAACACCGGACATTCTCTAGTTCCAACTGGCCTCTCAACTCCCTGGATTTCCTTTGTTTTTGTTGTCATTATGGAATCAAAACTGCTGTCTATTTCATAATGATTAATAAAAGAGAACAGTGTTTATTTCATCAACTAAAACTATGACAAAAAATGTCTGTTGACTACCTTTTTTTTTCCACGATGAAGGCTAATACTAGCCAGAAGTAATAGTTATTTAGTGATTAAAACTCTGGCAAAAAGTAAGTTTAGTTATAATTGAGGACACTAAAATGAGACTTAAATGTCAGTGCTGGACTGCTGGACCTTCAAAATCTGTGATATGTCTCTACTATGCATACGAGCAAGCAAGTGACTATTTATAGAGCTCATTTAATTACAGGAAAGCTTGTTGTTCTTGACATTGGGGGTTTAAAAATGTCAAGAAGTATTTCCACAATCAAAAAAAAAAAAAAAAAAAATTAAAAAGCTTTTGAACAATTATGCCAGAGACGAGAAGTAGAAATTAAACAGTGGGAAGCATAAAAAAGAATGAAAAGGGCATAAACAGACAGAAAAAAGACATTCTTTGGAGAAAAGATATTTACCTCCGCAATGGAGGTTATGTGATTGGCAGGGTTTGTTAGTTTGTTAGCAGCATAACTCAAAAGGTTATGGATGGGTGTTGATGAAGTTTTCAGGAAATGTCAGAAATGGTATAAGGAAGAACTGATTAGATTTTGGGAGTGATCCAGATCACTGAAATGATCTGAAATAATAACAGAACATTACAAGACGAAGTTGTTTAACAGGAAAATGCAAAGCCGGAACTACACCGTTTACACGGCTGCTGGGCGGAGTGATTTCAAAAGCGGTAAAAGTGGTTTACTCAAGAAAGTAGTTTCGAGTATTTGCTTCATGTGTCATAATGTAACATAATTATACATTATTATTTCATAGCATGGTGAATGTGCAGGTCACAACTTGTCCACCAGAGCATTTTGGAGTTGTTGGATTGCGTATTTGATGAGTTTGATGAGGGAAAGCTGGAATTACCATAAGACTCCATTGTGTTGGCAGAGCAGCTCCCATCTCAGACCTGCCAATCAAAAAAAACAGCTTGCACCGACAACTAAATGTAACGAACCTATTTCTAAGACTTTAGGGATTATGGCAATGGGCGAATTTGCCAAAACGTTGAAATATCCCTTTAAGTAGATTTGCACGTCATTATAAATGTGTATCGTTCCAAATATAGGTTATCGGTTTCATGAACTTATAAATTGGTATGGGCCGTGAAAAACCAATATCTGTTGACCTGACTTTTGTCCACAGCAATGTACATCTGAGAGTAAGTTGAACACAAGCAATGATCTAGACAGGAGGAAACATCATCAGGAGGGGTTGCAAGTCTGATCGGGCACAGATGCTGCCATGCAGTGCTTGAGGCAGTGCACATGGTGCACAGAAGCATTTTTTTGTTTTCCTAATCCTATAAACCTCAGCAATGAAACAGCAAGCCATCAATGTGGGACCACTTAACATCATCATCGATTACGCTGTCTTCACCAACATAAAGCACCATATTACCAAGTGCTATTAACACAGAGCCGAGCCTAAAACTTTCAGAAGTGCATAGTGTGAGCCAACTGTATTACGGACACTCATTTCTACTTTGTGGCTAAAAGGAAAGACAGAAGGACTTATTTGACTACAACTGGATTAAAATGTAACTAGAACTGAAAGGTATTTTAATCTAAAGGCCAAGACTCAAACTAGATTTAAAACTGCAGCCCGAATTAAAACTGCAAGAGAATAATTGGCAGAGTAATTGTTTATTGTAATGATTTATATTAATGCTAGTTGGTGGCAGCTCCCTTAAAAACAACGGTGCTTGTAAAATATAATGCTAGATGGACCGTTTTATGGTTGGAATTTATTCACCCTGTATAACGTGTAAGATGTCTAGGTTGGTTTATTTGGCTTCATATGCCTTGAATTAGGCTTCACTTTAAAGCAGCCTCTTGACGCTACTCAGACATAAGTTGTTGACAGCTTAGTGAGTTGTGCGCGTTTGGCTCGGCAGCATTTGAAACACTACAATACATTCCAGAAAAAGGTTTTTGCTGGGGTTTAGATTTCAATTCATAGTCACTACAGAGATGTCATGGCATTACACAATTCATTTCCATAACATAGAACATCCACCTTTGAAGCTTTGTGTGTTTTTCTAGTGGCCTGATATAGCTTTGAAGTGCACCTTTGAGGGGGATTTTATTCTGAGTGTGAGGGGGTTTTCTGTCTTTCTCTCTATCATGCTAATCCAGTTATGTTCTGAGGCCTGAACAGTCAAACGTTTTCTGCCTCTGCTCTGGGTGCAGTGCTACTCGGGTGCTCCCCCATTTCAGTCAGGCTTCCCCCTCACCTCTATGCCCTCCTCTCCATTTCTCTTTAGTCTATCCACCCCGCTGCAGGGTGAATGATGCACTGAGGTCTGCCGGTGTCAGATGTGTCTCCACTTGACTGTGACCCAGGCACCAGTAAGCAAGCCCTCACCTGGCAGGAGATGTAGTTATATGTGAAGGGTTGCATGTCAGGTGTGTTTAGAAGCACCGGGGTTCTTTAAACTAGTTTCTCGGGTCAGCCAAGAGCACCCACAGCTCTAGGATGCACACACGAACATGCAGGCCGACAATGCTGACATGCACACACAATGCACTTTAAGGTGATTTGTGCAAACATAGTTTTTAATCACGCCAGATGCTTTAAAGACGCTCTCTGGTATCAGTTTTCCTTTGGGAAGCTAATGTTTTGTTAGCTAAAACAGGATTTTTATGCATCTCTTTGATTAATTAGTTTAATTTCCAGCATCCAAACCAGTGATCTCAAAAGAACCTGACACTTTTTTCATTTGTGTTCATAAACAGGCTGCTGAGAAGGCTCATTACTGTTGTCATGACAGCAGAATTTTTAACTTTAATATTAAAAATCAAATGACATTGATAGCTGTTGGGATACTGCAGCAACAAAAAAAAAAGAATTCCCAGGCACTTAATATGGTTTCAGTTCTGGAAAAAAATGCAAACACACTCCTACTAACTTCCTAAATTTCTCAAATAAATGCATGTTGGCAACATGTGGGGGCCAACAATCTTCCGGGGTCTAAATACTTTGTTATGCTCTGTGTAATCCCAGTCGCACTTTATTATTGCAAAATCATGTTGCACTACTATCATGCATTAAAATTAAAGGGAATATATAATTTAGAAATGAGTGATATTGGGAACTATCATACATTTTGACAGCCTTGATTCTAGGACTGCACAAATCTTCATGCCTTTATCATTGTCCCTCTGTAAGCCTTCGCCAGCTATCACAATTGATAAGAACAAAAGCCACGCCTCCTGAATACCTGCCCCCACTGTCACCAGTTAATTCAACACCAGTTAATATGGCACACTCTAAAAGTGAGTCACAGGCCAGTGCTGACATCCACAACTTGATATTACTGCATATATGAAGTATGAAATGTTCAGTTTATCATTAAAACATGCAAACACAAAACATCTGAGTCATGTAGGGCTTGCAAAAGCAGGAAGTAATGCTATATTGCAGCTAAGTTGACCTTTGTTTTGATGTGATGTTTCAACAAACTTTGTGCGAGCTTTAGTAGTGGCCGGTGCATGCAGGGTCGTGGCAGGAACAATAATGAAGAAGCTTACCTGTAGCTTCAGTAGACTCATGAGCCCGTTGTAGCTTCCGTCTTGTAGCATGTGGTTGTGTGTTTGAGAGTGAAGATTGTCTCCTCTTTGGCATGGTGGAGGGCTGAGTGAATGTGTTATATGGACTGAGAAGGGGGCAAACTGAAGCAAAAGGTGCAACAAATTGGATTTTATTGAAAATCTGTACATATTAATGATTTTTTTTGTGGCACTAGTTTCAAACCAGTACACCCAAAAAGTCTTCCATGAGATATCAAGGACAATTGGAGCAACGGTGTGGTGTACAAATCAAGACAGACAGACAGATGCCAATTGCAGAAGTAAGATAAAACATTTTGTCATATTAAAGCATAGTTTTCTCACTGAGCGTAGGTAATGATGTTTCTAGGCCTATAATTTCCCATTCTGTAAACCAACTTAGTAGGTTTGTGGAATTTGTAGGGTGCACAATAACTATCGGGCCGATAACAGGAAATTATTACGTCATTCTAATCAGTCCGATATCATTACGACGAGCCCCGATAACATATATATTTTTGTCAGCACGGCAGTGCTGGCGTTTGTTTTCTTTCTCAGGAGACTACACATTCCGAAACAGCAGGTGGCACCGCAGTACACGACCTGCTATTAAAGCACCAAAGAAGAAGAGAAAGTAGCAGCCCCTGTGCTAAAATGCTAACAACACGTTGCCGTTATTCAGCATTGACGGGGAGGATAACACGACCGTGTGTGTAGAATTTGCCTTGCAAAGGTCGCAAAGAGTAGAAAGAAGTCGTCGACGGATCTTATAAGTCACTTAAGAGTCATCATCCTAACAACGCTACAATGAAGCGGCAGCAGCCACTAGCCTCAGCCGTGGGCATTAGCAGGAATTGAAAACTGCAGAAAGCTTGCCAGAGCCAAAAGGCGCAACATTATAACAAAATCAGTCTGACAGTCTCCTGATCAATCGCTACTTTCATAGACGTATACCTGCCTGCTCTGTTTGATGTGGTTTCATTCAGTCTAATCGATATTATGAACAGAAATTTAACCACAGACCACGGTGGACTTTACATTCTTAACCTATCTCTGATGGGGCTTGTGTCAGTGCATATTTTTAATCTTTATGTCAAACATCAGCTTGCTTTAATTCTGGCTTAAGCAAAAAAAAAAAAAAACAGACCCCCAATTATCTCCATTTGTTCAGCATAACAGCCTGTTATCATTTGGTTTTATGGGAGAAACCTATGTCAGTCGTTTGTGTATGTTGTACTTGGTACACAAATGTTTAACTAAGAAAAGTGAACTATAATAACAGTTATAAAGTCAGAATGGTTCTTTGTTTTTTGAAAAACATGTGTGATATTAGTTAAAATGAGTTATAAATATTTTTGCTCACTACATATTAACCCCTTCTTACCCCCAGCTGTGCATAAACACATCAAATAAACTTCTTTTGTTAAATCAACAATTGAAAAAAATATATCGGTTATTATCGGTTATCGGCCATCAGGAGTAGGAAACTATCGGTTATCCGTATCGGTTCAGAAAAATAGTTATCGTGCATCACTAGGAATTTGGCTAACATTAGCAATGCTAACACCACAGTGCTTCGATCCTCTTTGCAGATTAACGTCCACGTTCTTGAACTGAATATCATCACTCGCTGCTTTGGTTAGATGTTAGCAAAATCTACTAGTGGCGGGCGGTTGTGTTACAGTTTAGTGTGTTTGACAGGGATTGTGGGCCTGAAATTATTTTTTTTAAAAAGTTAATTAGTTTTGGAGACTTGCGATTCTGGTGCCGACAACAAAAACATCAGAATTTTACTGATAAGCCGGCCAATTGCATTCCTAATTCCCATGCTTTCACACTATTTTGATGCAGTCAGATAAAGCTAAAACTGACCATAAGCTACCCTCAGATTAGTTATTGCCAATTAAGTGTAGGAAAAAAAACTGTTCTTAGGACTTACTCTGCATTCAGTAGTGACATGTAGCATGCAGACACGGGTGACTTGTGAAACATGATGATAGAGAAGCAGATAGGAACTGTGAGTTACAGCTGAAATGACCTCTGTATTTTTTGTTTATTTATTGCATTCCTATTGTTATTGCATTATGGAACAGTGATATTGCACATAGCCTTCTCTTATCCTGCAGACCTACTGTATTCATGTTTTGCTGCATCATCTTCTCTGCCTCTGAATGTTCCAAATGTGTTTCCTGTTTTGCATTCAGGTCAGTCTTGCTTCTATATCCTCCTCACGTCTGTGAGCAGCCGGTAGCACCTGTTGGGAACATATTAGGGGCTTTTATTAACTGATGAGATACAAGAGTCTTTGAACAGACTTGTCACTTTTTGGGTGAGTAATTAGAGTAAGAGTACATCTGAAGGCCACGGACCACACAAAGCATGCAGGGCCGTTTGATTTATCAGCCTCTTTTTGATTAGGAGAGATGCGTATTGATTGGGAGCTGTGCTCAGTTTTGCCGCCATTAGTCTTGTATCGCAAACAGGCTGGCGAACAGAATTGCTTACTCTGATTTCTTTCTCTTCCTTCCTCTCTCTCCGTCTGGTCTCCTCCTGCATTCTGCCCAGTAATGGAAACCCAGCCAAAGGAGCTCATCTGCAACACACAGCAGGATAATAAATATATTTAGTGTGAGGAGGGAGGGAGGGAGGGGGTGTGAAGGAATAAACGGCTGGCTGTGGGGTTAGCGGGCTGATGAAATAAAGTGGGGGAGTATGGAAAGCCCTGCGTGACTCAAACCTGAGAAACTAGAGTGAAACCAGGAGGTGGGGTATGGACCTGTAGCCTCTTTGCACCTCTCCATCTCCTCCTCCACCTAATGGACAGGCTCTATTGGGCTTCCTGCGGTGGTTAACACTGGAGTGGGCGGATTTGCTAGGATACAAGGGGACCACGGATGGCTTTTTGTGGCAATTTTCCACTTCCCTTTAAAAGCTTGGTTGAATTCTCAGTTTGTACTTCTAAATAATTCAGGTTGCTTCATTTATTTTGAATTCTCCTCACGTTGCTCCTCCCTTTTTCCTGACCCCACGTATCCTCGCCAGGCTCGCGGCACTCAGAATGCATCCTCATCATCCATATATGTATAAAGGCTCATCCAGAGAATCTCTGTGCCATGCTCCAGCTCTAGCATTACCCAGAGAGCATCGCAGTAAGATGTGAAGGGAATGCTGAGATGTGTGTGGGTGTGGGTGTGTGTGTGTGTGTGTGTGGGGGGGGGTGATGTTTTCTCTCCTCTTTTTTTTAGGTCTCTGTCTGTCTCAATCTCTGTGTCTGAGCACACAGGGAGAAAGAGAAACGACTGTGATGTTTCGTCATCCCAGTTTTCTATTGTCACCTGAAATGATAGGGTACTCGCTGACACCGAGAGGAGGAACCGCAAGGTCCCTGAGAGGATTTAACGAGTGCTGGAAGGCAAACGAACATGCCCCCGCCCAACGCACAGGCTTGTATGATCACCTCAGTTAAGCATCAGCATCAGCCTGCAATTATTATCTCCATGGTGAACTCCCAGCCAACCAGGCAGGCAGGCAGACAGGCAGACAGGCAGGCAGGCGGCAATGCTCAGTCACTGGGAGAAAAATAAGTCTCTTAAAAGTGGTCACAGTTCAGTGGGAGGAAACGCTCGCCGAGGAAACCCAAATCAACCGTGCCCCTGTGAGTAAAAGAAGGAAAGAGCCACATTGATTTTTGTCATTAGTCTCGTTAGCCTCCTTTGCAGTGTCTTTGGATAATTAATTGGAAAGCAATTACAGCCAGTGTAGCTTGGTACATTATTAAAG
The DNA here is from genome assembly GCF_018320785.1 of Cheilinus undulatus. Lineage (NCBI taxonomy): Eukaryota > Metazoa > Chordata > Actinopteri > Labriformes > Labridae > Cheilinus > Cheilinus undulatus. The sequence continues at coordinate 8,623,270 of NC_054874.1, read as the reverse complement.
ATAATGTCATCAGTAGGGCTGAAGCTGAGATGGAGAATTTTTTAAAGCCTGTCAGCATTAGGATGTACTGTTAATGCCTTTCTGTTGTTAGTGTGTGGCTCTCTGCCAGGGGATGAAAGCCATTGTAGCGCGTTTGCAGTTAAGTTACAACCCGTACAATACTAAAAAAGAAAGAAAAAGCAGCTAAATTAAGCATCTGAATAGCTGAATCTGGTGATTTGTCGCGCACATGCACGCTAAAACAGAGTACAGAGAGTATGTGCACTTGGCTGGAAAAACCATACTCCATTTATGGCTACACTACTTTAAATTCTCTTTAATTATAGATTAAAGTGTGACTAGGCTGCAGCTCGGCATGTGTTCACTTCTCCCTGTCTTAAAACACAAAGTGTCTCAGTTAGAGGAACCCTCTCCACTTTTGTCATTTGCTCAAAGACTCACTAAGCTAGAAGAAGGAAGCTCAGGGGACAAAGTCTGAGCTAGAGAAGGTGGAATAACGTGATCAAAACCCAAACCAGAACCTCTGTGAATGAGTGCTTTAAAACTATAAACCAGTTAAAAAAAGACTTGCTGGTTGAATTTTAACTTGTTTCTGTTATGTTTTGAGAAGTCTAATCTACACTCACTGTTTCCTTTTTTTAGGAACTTCATGTCTACAAAACAACATATACGACCACAGACCTATGTCAGCAATATACAACGTGCTTACACATTTCCTGTTGTAAAGTCTACAGCCGTTTTTTGGTGTTCCATTGCCCTTTTTAATCTTCTCTGCTGTCAAACACTAGCCTAGGGCTACAGGTTTTCCACTGATGATTTGCACATTTTTTATTCACATTGTGCTCTGACAGGAACCAAGAGCAGTTCAGCCCTCAGTTCATACAAAGGCTTTTCATTTCACAGCTACTTGTTATGTAGTCACAAAATGTCAATGGGTTTTAGATGTCACACATTTCAAAGCTGTCAGTAGGCCATGGGCGTCATAAAACTGGTATGAAAATTATCTGTCTGTGTTTCTTTTTTTGAGGCGACCGAATGATTGAGGAAGCAGCTCCCAGTGCGAGGTCTAGATGAGTTTCCCCTCCTCCCCATTGTCAAGGGACACAGCCTAATGTAGGCCAGTACCAGCCCATGGTACAGTGCTCTCTGTGTCTCCTACAGCTGCGGGGATGCAAGTTGAACAATGGGCCTTTGCCCATCCACAACAGCTCCTTAGGATCAGCCCTCAGTTCAAGTTGGACTATTATTACGCTGTGGGGTCATTCATCACTGTGAGCAAACTGAGCGCACAGGGGAGAGAGTGGATATGGGGTTCGTAGACTGTGGCGTAGGCAGAGAGCTGGTGAGCCCATGATGGAGGTAACTTCCGTTTTAGTTTGGCTTCAGGAGAAACGTCTCTACTCTTACTTGGTTTGATAGTAGGGATAGTACAGAATACAGATATTTCAGTTTGTATATTGTTAAATGTCTTGTGTGATATTAGCAAATTGTTGGTGCCAAATATGGATATTTCTATTAAAATGAAATACAGCTCTCTAAACAGATTTCCTTGGAAATTTGACTCACTGTCATGACTCCAGATTGAAGTGAATGAATGCAATAATTCTGTTTTTTAGAAGCATTTTGTATTTCTCTGTTCATTAGTCACTGTGATGCAGGATTTGGATTATCTTAAAATATAGCAGTAATTGTATAGTGGCTTTATCGTGACAGTATTGTTAATGTGGGCTACGTAATGTTATATATACTATGATAATGCATTACAATTGTCGTATCAAAAATAAATATGATTTTTCCTAATATAATGTATAGGGTTGTGTTGTACTCAAGGCCACACTATCTGAGACCTAGACTTGCCTGAGACCAGAGTGCACCGAGACCAAGAAAAGACCAAGACTTTTTGGGGGTCGAGACTGTGTCAAGACCAAGACAAGACCAAGACCATAAAAATCCATTTTAAAAACCCATGACAAGGTTGAACAGTTAGAGAGCATTCTCTCTTTAATTTTAGTTTTCTTTTTAATAAATTTGATGGATAAAAAAAAGCTGAAACTCTGTCAATGCACAACTTTCAAAAATCTCAAATCCTAACAAATTTTTTCAACTAACTTCTTATAAAAAGTAAATCATTGTATGTATTTGACATGTCCAGAATTATTTTAAATATGAGAAAATAAGATGCTTATCTAGATTTTTCAGGCGAATAAGGCCTAAAATAAGTTTTCAGAGGTATTTTTGACTAGAAATAAGATGGACTGATGTCCAAGTTTTTGCAGGTGTAGCTATTTGTTGTTTTAGCAAGTGCTTCTACTTATTATCACATTGATGAAGTCGAAGAATAGCAGATCAGTGTTGGTCTCAACCGGTGTTGGTGGAAAATCCCGAGTCCGTCCAGTCCAAGACCATGACAAGGCCGAGTAAAAATGCACCCGAGTTTGAGACAAGACCAAGACATTAAAAATGTGGTCTTGAAGAATGGTCCCAAGACCATTCTCGAGTACAAGAACACTAGTATTGGGCCTACCAAAAGTCAAATATTTCCTCTGAATTATCATTAATACACCGGAAAAAGTGTCTGATTCTGATCTCTGTAATTTCTAATTTTTCCTTAAGCCCAAAACACACCTACACCAGACCGTCTCGTCATGATTTATATTAAGCCTCAATTGCTGTTCCTAGTACAACCAACAGCAGCATGTCAGCATCAAATTCCTTTCCAGTCACTGCTGGGTCTGGTGCTTGATACGAGAGCTGAAAGCCTGCTTGAGTCTTGCCTCCCCACCTCACTGGGTAATTGGAAAAATGATAGGAACAGTGGTAATTCACCACTATTTATTCTACATCTTGAACAAAAGTTTGATATTTCTTTTTCTGTGCTCTCAAACAGAGCTGCTACTACAGCAGCCGAGATGGATAAAACAGGAACAGAGCAGTGTTGTGCAGCCAACACAACACATCAATGCACGTCTGGCAGCTGCAGGTGTGGTGTTGATTATAGAAAATAACAGGGGCAATCTCTGGACAGCCCGGAGTGTTTTGGCTTTTTTAAGCTTCTTTGTGGTTGTCTGTGTTTGTGCAGGGCTGTGAGGCTGTCAAGTCAGCCGGTCGGGATTAAGGAAACTTTAAGGGACCAGGAGACATCGCTGTCTGTCCTCTGATCTCCATCCGTCTGTAACAGACCATAAAGTTAGCATATGCATCTTTAAAAAAATGCAAGAAAGACTCACTAAAACATACCTGCTGACTGGTGAATTAAAGGATTAGCAAGGATAGAGGCTGTGACAGAGGGCAGCGCAAAGCGGCACGCCGCAGGCAGAAAGTAAAATGTCTTCGGCACCAATCAAGCAAAATCCTGATGCTTCCTTCATGTCTGTGCAGAGGTTTTGGTGTGCTACTAACTTCTTTAGAGCGTAACTGTGAAATAGGGCTGTTGCAATATACCGGTATTGACGATAATCGTGATATTAAAAAATAAAATTTCAATATCGTGTTAAAAATGTGCATATGATAATATCGTGTAAATGATCCAATGCCACTTGAACACAGTTTGGAAACAGAATGGAAACAGAAAAAGAAAACATGCCAGTGATTGTTCAGTAGACATTGGATTATTCCAAAGTTATTAGTTGTCATTCTTCAGTTGCACACAAATGCTGTGTCCCCTGCTATCCACTAATGATTTGTTTCAGTTAATATTGTAGTTATAGCAGATGTTGCACCTTCAGTTTATCTGGTTACCTTTTAACTATCAAGTGTAATTGCACTTTTTATATGCAGTTTTACAGTTACTGTTTTCATATTGTCTCAATACCTCCTTAGACACGTATTTTGAGTGTAATTCATCTGCCAACAGAGAGAACACAACATGAAAAAAGGTAAAGATAAATTTGATTGATTGTCCCATTATTATTTAAATTTTTATTGATATCGTGATAATACCGTTAGTGTGACATTTTTTGCCCAAGATAATCGTGAAGTGAAAATCTGATATTTTGACAGCCCTACTGTGAAACAATCAGAAAATAACATCTTCTCTCTGTATGACTGCATTGTTGTAGCAACAGGACACAGGTACTGACTCTCAGTTGATCGCCCGCCGCTGTCTCCATCTTTCTCCATGCACAGCTTTTTCGGGTTGAATGTTTTTTTGGAAAAACTTTGGAGCTTTTGGTGCAATGAAACAAAAACATAATGGATATTGTATTTTAAAGCATGTGGTATCCAAAAACTATCAAAGTATTTAATATTTTGACAACCTTGGTTTCTATTGTGACCCTTTGTATTGTGAGTAACCCTGCAATCCCCACCCCCCCGGGAGCCTGAAAGAATGAGAAATCTCTCCAAACATCACACTAAAAAAAAAGGCTCCAATGCAGATGCACAATGACCTTGTGTTGTTGTTCATTTCTCTGGGTTTGAATGTGTAGAAAGTGGGCTAAAACCGAAAGCAAATATAGAAAAGTCAAACTTTAACTCAAAGATTCAGTTTGATTAATGGCATGAAAACTTAATGTAATTTCCCCTTGGGGTAATATAAATAATTCAAAAATGTTAGTTTTGCTGTGGTAAGAATGTTTGAGAAGATTTATTCAAGATTATATTATACTTGACTAAAACAGAGTCTTTGTGCTGAAATCATACAAATTAATGGTGTGAAGTCGCTCTATCAAGGATTCCTTTGTTTGAGGGGAATACATCAAAAGGTGAATACTTTTAAAGCCCCTGCGGTGATGAACTTTTAATTTTTAATTTTGGTTTGATGTTAATGTGTCTCAGTGCTATATTTTCCTCAAAAGATAACCTAGCTTTTATAAACTCTGCTACCTGGGCTTTGAGCTCTTGGATGTGTAATCAAATCTGAGAGACTAACAATTAGTGAGACAGAGTGATCATGCTGAAAGAGGACAGGCAAGTGGGCTGACAAGAAAAGACAAGAGAGAATAAAAAAGCGTAGAGTGCCGGATAGAGTACCGCAGTGACTAACAGCATCGACTCACCGCGAGCATCTTTCCCCTCGTATTCAAACATTCATCACTCAACGCTATTCAGCCTGTCATTGTACCAACTTTATGTTGCAGTTAGGCTGTTTTACTGTTGTCATCAACATTTCTCCGAGCGGTTAGTGGCAGTTAAGCATTTTTCTTTGGCATTCCTTCTTTACACGACTCTAAGACACCATTTTAAAGTGTTCAGACCTTGCTCTAACGCAATTTATCTTCTCTTAAAGCTTCCTCTGTTATGGTTTGTCCTGTGTTCTCAGGGAAAACTGCTAAAAGGTACTGCATTAAGCTGCAGATAAGGTTGACCTGTAGTGAATCCACTTATGCTGAGAGCAACATCATAAAAGCTGATAGGAGAGATAAGATGCACTCGGAGCAGATGTTGTTAAGTCGTAGAAAATGATAAGGGACTGAGGCACTCTCACACGCAGCCCACTCTCCTCATGTACTGCTAAAACTGAATGAGTAATTAGACAGTGTGCGGCTTGGATCATTTTTGCTCAGAGACTTACATGAAATGGATACCGAGGTCAAACACGAACATGGTTTTAACAACGCTTCTGTCGTTCTCTCTGTGCTGCAGAGTGTTATTAGTACACGTGCAGGACAGAAAGAGGTACAAGCGCAGGTCCCTGGCGCTCTCTCGTCTTCACACAGCTCCCTCACACCTCATTAAATGTGTTTAAGTAGATTTTCTAGGAGGGTTTTTTCTGTTAGCTTAATGGCACAGCTCCTGCATTCCTTACTGAATGAGCTTGATGTTTTTTTGTGCTCTCAATCCAAGTTACAAAACCACAATAGCAGACTTACCAGAACAAAGAAAAACCTCTGTATCCTTTTAGGAGCTTACTATATTTTCAATTTGCTTTGGCATCTTCCTAGAAAAAAAGTAACGGCATCCATTCTGCGTGACCACAAACTGTAGCTGAGTAAATGACTAATCCTTCCTTGCTCTGTCATTGCCTAACTTGTCTTTTACCTTATTTTCCTTTACACATCATGCTTTTATGTGTTTTTGCTGTTTGCTTAGAAATACTTGTCTGGTTAACTTGCGTGACAGCAAACAGTCCTCGCCTGTACATACACATGCAAGGAGCAGCAGGAGCCGGGCTTCATTTAAAAGCTAAACAGCTAAAGATGCAGGCATTAAAACATACTTAACTGTCCAGAGCAGACCTCAGATCAAGAACCACTTAGAGTGGGCCTCTGTCAGACCTTAAAAGGCAGCAGGTTTATGTCTTAAGAGAAGGAAACTGGAGGTACCTTATAATTCTTATATGATTTAGGTGTTACCAATATAAATTTGGATAGGATGCATAAGATACCTTAGCAATCAGGATATCTTATAGATGCCTCTCCAGCTCCTTTGACACATGCAAAATTCCTGAAAATTCCTTAATTTGTCAGGACGAACTGCTTGTCCACACTTTTTCCTGCCTTATCCTTTCTGTTAGAAGATGAAATACATGTGCCCTGCAACTGCTGTAACACTGGTTTGATCTTGGTGCCTCTGATAGCACTACTTCCTCCTCCCTCCTGCATGCCACCATGTTTACTGTCACTCATATTTACACCCCAAACATGTCCGGTGTCCTGCAGTATTGATACGAAAGCAAAGCCGTCCCCGTAGTGTTGCACTGTGCTGCTTTGTTCGCCATTCTGAATATGTTGTAAACGTTACAGACTTTGACAGCACTCTCTTTAGATAATGTCTTGCCCCCTGAGACCCCGGCCGATCAGACCGTAAAGATTTCCCGCTGTAAGGGGGGGAAGTGTGAAAGAGCAACTAGGCAGGTTTCAAGGGCAGACTGCTCTGGAAATTCCTGGAATTTTCAGGAGTGCCTGTGTGAAAAGGGTTTAATATTAGTAGATGTCTTCAACATTTCACGTCTTAAAGGAATGCTTTAAGCTATGTCGTAGATGTGTTTAAGGGTGCACTCACACTAGGCGATCTGTACCATGCCTAAGCACGCTTGGTCCCCTAAGTGGAGTGTGAGTTCTGTACAGCGCTTAGGTATGGTTCACTTCCTTTGCCCTGGCAAGGATGGAAAAGTTGAGCTTCAGCATGGTACGATTACTCTTACAAGAGCACAAGCACGGGTGCACAGCGCGGACATGGCATACAATCGATGCAGTCTTTCCTCTAGAGTCTAGACCAGGGGTAGGCAATTTTGATTACCAAGGGAGGCACATGAATTTCATTCTTACAGCCAGAGGGCCACAGTGTATTGTCAATTACTCTCAATAGGACAACTATAATAACTTAAAACTCAACAAAAAGAGTAAATATATTGGTTTCATTAAATGTATTATACCAGTATTTATGGTTTTTAAGTTCAAATGCAAAAAGAAATGCTTAACTGAATGCATCAAACATGGAATTAAAGTACATTTAAGCTATTTTTTATATTGGTGTGCGAGGAATACAACTTGAGAAGGCATATCAAGACACCTCATGCTAACTTTGACACCAGTTGACTCTGATTTTGGCTGCAAGAAGATGTTGGTGTGGAGGTCATGTTAGGAGCACCTGTTTTGCTTATAGATCAAGAGAGAGCTAAATCAACATCACTACTGGTGGCATGCATTTTAGCCAAAAAGAAAAAGCCGTCCAAGGGCTATACTCTTGCATATCTATTCTTTTGTCAGTTCAAGAGGTTGTTACAAATGAGATGACCTAAAACAGTTTATGTGATTGACTGAAGCTTTATTTCAAATGTAAGTCATGAAGTGTTTTTTAGTACTGGGCAACGGGGTCTACTGTGAGTGTGCACTATTTATCAATCTATAAAGCAGTACCTAGTCCATGAACATAGTCTTTCCCTCAGTCATGTCAGAAAGTATTTCATTAGCAATCGGGATGCACAACATTACTGGCATCATATAAATATCTACGGATATTAGCCTAAAAAGTTAAATATTTGTATTGGCAGATATGAACATTTCTGCCCTATAACGGATATACACTATATTGCCAAAAGTATTCACTCAGCCATCCAAGTAATTGAAATCAGGTGTTCCTATCACTTCCATGGCCACAGGTGTATAAAATCAGGCACATAGGCATGCAGACTGTTTCTACAAACATTTGTGAAAGTATGGGTCGCTGTACTTTGATAGGATGCCACCTGTGCAACAAGTCCAGTCATGAAATTTCCTCGCTCCTAAATATTCCACAGTCAACTGTCAGTGGTATTATAACAAAGTGGATGTGATTGGGAATGACAGCAACTCATCCACGAAGTGGTAGGCCACTAAAATGACGGAGCAGGGTAGTGGGCATAGTGCACAGAGGTGGCCAACTTTCTGCAGAGTCAGTTGCTACAGACCTCCAAACTTCATGTGGCCTTCAGATTAGCTCAAGTACAGTGCTTAGAGAGCTTCATGGAATGGGTTTCCATGGCCAAGCAGCTGCATCCAAGCCATACATCACCAAGTGCAATGCAAAGCATCGGATGCAGTGGTGTAAAGCACGACGCCACTGGACTTTAGAGCAGTGGAGACGCGTTCTCTGGAGTGATTAATCACACTTCTCCATCTGGCAATCTGATGGACGAGTCTGGGTTTGGCAGTTGCCAGGAGAACGGTACTTGTCTGACTGCATTGTGCCAAGTGTAAAGTTTGGTGGAGGGGGGATTATAGTGTTGGGTTGTTTTTCAGTAGCTGGGCTTGGACCCTTAGTTCCAGTGAAATGAACTCTGAATGCTTCAGCATACCAAGAGATTTTGGACAATTCCATGCTCCCAACTTTGTGGAAACAGTTTTGGGATGACCCCTTCCTGTTCCAACATGACTGTGCACCAGTGCACAAAGCAAGATCCATAAAGACATGGATGAGAGAGTTTGGTGTGAACTTGACTGGCCTGCACAGAGTCCTGACCTCAACCAGAAAGAACACCTTTGGGATGAATTACAGCGGAGACTGAGAGCCAGGCCTTCTCGTCCAACATCTGTGTGTGACCTCACAAATGCACTTCTGAAAGAATGGTCAAAAATTCCCATAAACACACTCCTAAACCTTGTAGAAAGCCTTCCCAGAAGAGTTGAAGCTGTTATAGCTGCAAAGGGTGGACCCGACATCATATTAAACCCTATGGATTAAGAATGGGATGTCACTTCAGTTCACATGCAGGTGAGCGAATATTTTTGGCAATATATTGTGTATGTAAGTTGAGATCGTTTTCATTAGTCAGCTTCATTCTTTAAACTTCAAAGTGTATTTTGAGAAAAAAGTTGTTCTTTTTTCATCCTCAGACCTTAAAATGTGTTCAAAGGATGGAATTTTTAGTTATGTAAAGCTTGTTTAAATATCAGTATTGACTAAAATGAATTTGTAAATATCAGCATATTGGATATTGGCAAAAATCCAATATTGTGCATCTCTGATTAGCAGTGTTTCTTTAATAAGGAAGACAAAAACTTGTCTTGCAACTTTAAATCATCAAATGAATTATTTTGCTGTTGTGATGAAGAGATTCTTAGGAGCCTACTTTCTACATGTGAGATTATAATTTGTTTCAGACAGAAAGTTACTGCTGTGGCGGACTGTATCAGTGTATGTGGTTGTGTATTGCTCTAGTTACCCATTCAGCTGACAGCATGCAGCCTGTGACAAAGCGGGATAGTCACTGAGTAGTGAGATGGTGTGACAGGACGCTGTGTCATAAGACTGGAGTCATCACTGGGAGTTTGGCAGAGCTGAATGCTCTCTCACAATCCTTTTGCTCTCAGTGGAGCACCTTTCCCCTCCTCATCCTGCCCTGAGCTAATTTCTCAATGTGTGTGCATAATTCAATTTAAAGCATAATTTAATGTAAAGTTTCAATCTTCTAATGCACCGTTTATGTCTGACTGAGCAGTTACATCTAAGCTCAAATGAGCATTGGATGTTTGCTTATCGATCTCCAGTTACCATTTGGAGCTGGAGCTCTCTGCCATCAAGGATGGACCTAATGTTTGTTGTTTAAAATTACCTGCACTAGACTCTCGGCCACTTTGGCTTTATTTGCCAACATCATCGGCATAGAATGGTTTTGTTTGACCTTTGGCAGTGAGGCAACAATAATGCAATCTATTCTATTTTTTCCTTGCATTAGCATTTCTTGTGTGGCCTTTAGCTCACTGTTTTTAGATGAGCATTGCGATCACGTACCTGCTCCAAAATGAAGCAGGCCCTATGGTCTGACCCTCATTATGTTTTACTGTGAATCTGCCACTAAATCAATGGCCATTCAATAGTTTTTTTTTATCTTTGGCACCTGAAGGCATGGAAACCTTCCTCATTTTGTGTACAGTTTTCAACTTTAGTTATGTGTATGTGCAACATTTCTTAGAGAGAATCATTCTGAAGCATGCTTTTATATTGTTGCAAGTATAACCTTATCTGCACAAGCTTCTTTCATAGACCTGTGCCCTTGAACCATGTGCATAATCTTTGCCCATATGCATAATCAATTGTAAATAGATGGGCACAGGTAAAGGATTGGCACAAAAGGGGAAGCCAGCCAACTATTCCTGTTGACCGTCTGACCTGTAATCCTGAAGCTTGAGCTCTTTGCATGTCTTTTTCCTCAAAGCTAATTTGCTTTGTAAATTCTTCTGCACTTCATGTTTTGTCTGCACAGCCTTTTTACATGATTGCATTCTCCTCCTACATTGCTTTTTCTAATGTTATATTAGGTGTTAGCAGCATCACAGATCCAGAATGCTGATATTAAATTTGTAGATTGCACAGAGGAAGTATAACTGCCAGCAGAATGAGGTGGTCCAAGGGGTTGTTTTTGGCTTCCATCTCCTCCTAAGGGCTGCTGCTGCTGCTCTTGTTGTTGTTTGATATTGAAAACCTGGATATGCTGGTGTCCTTGGATCCTGTTTTACTTCCCTGCTCTCACACTTTTTCTTCCTCCCACTCTCTCCCTGCCTTCATCCTCTGGCAGCCAGGTCTGTCCGATCCTGTTGAAGGAGTGTCAGTGTGTGCTGAGCGGGTAGGGGATGGTAGATTTGACAGACATACTGAGGTGCGAACAACACTGCTTATGCATAAGGGACACTGTGTAAGCCTGTTGGCCTCCTCTTCGAGCCTGAACCCCAGAAAGAATAGGAGATGTTTCAAATTAAGACAGAAATTTGGCTTTTATTTTGTTTTTTGACCATTAATGAGAAGCAAATGGTTGCACTAGTTGGAGTTATGTAAGCTGTGTTGTGCCCCCATATGCATAAATTAGATGTCTTAGTGTTGGAGGCCATTCTTTGATCTAACCTCTCGTCACAAACAAACTTTGGGCAGCTCCCCGTCCAGGTGGCCGTAATTCGCACCGCCCCTGGCTGGCATTTGTCCAGGATTAGATGGTCATGGTAATTTGTCTCCTCAACCCACATGTTGTTGGCCTTTATGTTGAAGAAAACAGATCCCCTGCCTGCAAGGCCTTAATAATTTACAGACCCAGTAAGAGCTGCACAACTTGCTTTCAACCTAATAGCAGAACTCCTTTTCAGAACTGTTGGGAAGGGTCGGGTCTTGGGTAACATTTGGACAAACAGAAGAGAAAAGAATTCATTATACAATGCTAATCTTGCTACTTTTATAGGAAATAGTCTTATCCCAACTAGAGAAAAAACATTCTTGAGGATAGGGGAGAAGAACTGAAAGTAAACATGGGTAGAGTAGCTCTGAATAATAGCCTTGATTGCTATCATGAACCCTTTGCCCTAGAAGCTACCCACTTACGCAACATCCATCTGAAAAAAATGTCTATAATTCAGCTTTTCCATTTTTAATGGGTAAACAAAAATGCACAGAACACATTTTTGCTGGATGCTATGGCCTGTCAGAGCAGAGAAACCTCTGTAATAGCAGTAGGCTGCTGGTTGAGCTGGCACCTATATTAGATAAGTGCATAGCATAAATAAATGTAAAGGGAAAAAACTGTTGTCATGCATTTCTTGAAGTTCAATGTTTTATATGTAAATATGTTGCGTAAAAGTTATGCATTCACTAAAAATTTTAAGAATGCATTCATGAAGCATGCCTGAACTTGCAGATTGGATAAAAACATCTGCAAGTAGTTGATCTTGTCTCCTAGATAAAACCTTGATGCTAGAACAATAATGAACTGGATTTTATTCTTAGTATTGCACTGTGAAAGAGAAACCTTTTTCTAAGTAGACAATTTTTTTCCAAGTATCCTCTCTCCCCAACCTGACACAATCAGTATGTTTTTGCTCTGTTAAAAAGTGGAGAGGGGTAAAAATGAGAGAAAAACAGAGAGAGAGTATAGGTGAGCAGAAAACAAAAACAAAACTCAGACTCAATTTGGTCCTTTCAGATACACTTGCTATTAATTTTTAACAACACCAGATGGGGATCTCATCAGTTTCAGTGCAATGTTGAAAAATTTATGGACTGGAGAAATAAAGTGAGGAAAAAAGTGACAAACATCAGGTATTTTCAGTATGGATCATGCCAGTGTTGCAGCTACAGAGCTTGGTAGCAGCAAAAGCGAACCACAACACCTTGCTAGTGCCTGGTTGGAGCCCCTTTTGCCTTCAGAACTGCCTTTACTTTCATTGCATGATTCCAACAAGGTGATGGCAACATTCCTCAGAGATTTTGGTCCATGTTGACATGACAGCATCACACAGTTGCTGCAGATTTGTCTGCTGTACATCCATGATGTGAATCTTCTGTTTTTCCACATCCCAAAGGTGCTTTGTTGGATTTAGATCTGGTGACTGTGGAGGCCATTGGAGTTCAGTGAGCTCATTGCTGACATAACGTGTGTTCAGAGATGGTGTTCTGCATACCTCAGTTGTAATGTGTTTTTTTTTTTTTTTGAGACACTGTTTCCTCTCTATCACCTTGAACCAGTCTGCCCATTCTCCTCTGACCTCTGACATCAACAAGGCATTTTCTTCGAAACAACTGGACCTCACTGGATATTTTCCTTTTTCAGACCAGTGTCTGTAAACCCTAGGGATGGTTGTGTGTGAAAATCCCAGTAGATCAGCTGTTTCCGACATACTCAGACCAGCCTATTGGGCGCGACAACCATGCCACATTCAAAGTCACTAAAATCCCCTTTCTTTCCCATTCTGATGCTTGGTTTGAACTTCAGCAAGTTGTCTTGACCACATCTACTGGACTAAATGCATTGATTTGCTGCCATGTGATTGGCTGATTAGCTATTTGTGTTAACAAGCAATTGAACAGGTGTACCTAATAATGTGGTTGTGTACTTTACACTAGGGTTTCACTAATTTGCCTAAAATGTATACCAGCATATTTTGCCTTTTGCAGGAACATTGTAATGCAGTTTTACAAAACTAAAAGACATGATACTTTAAAATGCTTAATCAGATATTGCAACCCCCATTTTCTCCCTTCATGTCCGAGCATAAGGTCACAGAAAAATGTTTATATGTCTGTGTTCACTTCTTTGTAACTACACCTGTAAGGCATTCACAAAAAAAAAAACTCTCAAGAAAAATAACAACTAGGGACTTTTGGTATGAGGAAATAGCGTGTCAGTGATTGTATTGAGCAACTGCCTTTACAGATGCCTCTCTGACCTTGTTAAATGCCATAGCCTGCTTCGTTGTATCACCTTGGACTTAAGTCATCAGTTAAAACCCACCCATGAACCATTGTTTAAGCTATTTATACAAACCACTACAGCCTTGGGTTCAACCAAGTTGATCCATTGCAGTTCACAGCTTGTGTTAAAGCCCCAGACAGACCAACAGAGATGCTCTGCGAAGTGAACTCACTCTGTAAGTTTGCTGTTAGCACAGACATCAAACTTGGAGAGGAAAGAACATGTTTTCCCTGATTACACTGGCATAATACAGGTGGCGTTTGCCTTGGCTGCTCTTCAGAGTTGGAGTAAAAAAGACTGATAAATGGACCCAGACTGAGCCGTTGTCCATCACATATCACTCTGCTTTGCTAACAGCAGCATCAGTTTCGCCTTGTGTATGAACTAAAGCATAAGGCATGTGATGACAGTGTTGCAAAAATTCATTCTGCAGCAGAAATTTTACTGGTGACGGTATTGATATGGGTTTGATAAGTAATAAGGATAGACAGAGAAACAAACCTCAGCTGACGTGGGCCTGTTGGCTCTGCTTAAACTACACAAACTTAAAAGGTGAAGCATTTTGGTATGCTTGTACATGTTAACTTTATGAACAGTCAGTATATCAGCAGTAGATATAAGAAATTCTGATCATCTGCCCATGCTGATAATTCACTTTTTAATTAATATTATGCCAATGATATCAGACATCTTTAAAGTTTAATGCCAAAAATTTCGTCCAGGAGGAGCAAAAAAGCTTCAAACTGAGGAACTATCAAAATCTATGATGCACAAAAACATGGCCAATCTTTGATCCAGCTTATTTGCTTTATTGATGAGTAATAGTGAAAAACACACACATGAACAGATAACATCAATACTAGATAATTTAGTACCTTTTAAGGAACAACACAACAGCATATAATTGCACATCTTTAGTATTTTTATTGACTTCTCTGTTAGTTTACCCTTGAAAGTGAGACTAATCTTCATCCCCACTGCGATAGGGAACATCCTTGAGGATAAAGAAGAAGGAGAGGAGGTGGAAACAAATATGAAAGCTGTTACTCTGGCTGATGCAGTGCTCTGGCTCTGTTGCTATCATGATTATCCAGCCCTCGCTTGTGGCTGTCCACCCAAAAGCTAAAGTCAGGACACTAAAGAGGCCATTGAATGAACAGAAAGGCTGCACTCTTTAGGACAAAAAACATCTGTACATGTGTACAGGCGGGATTCATCTAGTTCATTTAAACTGAATTGTAATTGTATTGTGCAGTAATATGATGCACTGTTTGTTTTTGCTCCTTCATTATTAAACAGACTGAGCAGTGTTCACATATGAGCTTTCTGCACAAATCCCCTTACTTAGTCATTATTATAAAATTGTAACAATGCTGCTTTATAATCTTTTGTAGAACTATATAATTAAATCTTTCACAAGCCTTTAAAGAATGTTAATGAATGGATTTTTCCATTTACAGTTAACAAGTGATGTTTAAGAGCCTCCAGTACTTTACATACAGACGAATAGAGCCCAAAGGCTGCACACAGTATGAGGGAAAATGGTTTTAAATTCTTGAATCAATTTTTAATTTATAATTTACAAAAGAAAATTATTAACAAATCAGATGTAGAAAGTGAGACATTTAACCATTTCATGAAAAATATGATCTCATTTTGAATTTGATGGCAGCAATGCATCTCAAAAAAGAAGGGACAGGGCCATGTTTACCATTGTGGAGCATCCTCTATTCTTTTAACAACAGTCTCTAAACTTCTGGGAAGTGAAGAGACCAGTAGCTGGAGTTTTGGGAGAGGAATGTTGTCCCATACTAGTCTGATTAAGGATTCTAGCTGCTCAACAGTGCTGGATCCTATTTTCTGGATTTTCTTTTATAATGCAGCAAATTTTTTTTTTTTTAATCGGTAAAAGGTCTAGACTGCAGGCAAGCCATTTCAGGACCCATACTCCTCTACTGTGAAGCCATGCTGTTGTGATGGATGCGGTATGTGGTATAGCATCGCTGAGCTGAAATATGCAAAGCTTTCCCTGAAAGAGACAGCTCATTGGACATCTGTTCAACCTGAGTCTGAAACTGGGAAGGGTGCCACGCCTTGGGCGACGTCCTGCATGGTACCAGTGCCAAAGGCCCTGCATCCCAAGGACCCTAGCTGCTACAGGCCGGTGGCCCTAACATTCCACCTCATCAAGGCCCTAGAGCAGCAAGCCTTGCCACCTGCGGCCCCTGATGAGCTCGTCCATGGACCCGTGCAGTTCGCATACCAGCCCAGCATCGGATTGGACAATGCCATTATCTTCCTCCTCCATCGAGCTCTGTCTCACCTGGAGTACCCTGGGAGCTCTGTTCGGGTCCTCTTCCTGGACCTCAGCAGTGCTTTCAACATCATCAGCCCAGACATCATGAGGGACAAGCTGGAGCTTTTGGGGTTGGACCAACACCTCACATGCTGCGGAGTACCTCACCGCCCACAGTATGTGAGGACCTGGGACTGTGTGTCAGAGACTGTCCTCTGCAGTGTAGGGGCCCCCCAGGAAACAGTGCTGGCGCCACTACTCTTCACCCGCTACACTGCTGACTTTTCCCACCGGTTACCCACCTGCCACCTGCAGTTCTCTGATGAATCTGCCATTGTTGGACAACAGGTCATACAGAGGACTCGTCCAGGACTTTGTGGACTGGTGCCAGCAGAACCACCTCCAGATTAACGCTGGAAAGACCAAGGAGCTGGTTGGATGTTAGTCTGGAAAGATGTAAACTCCATGGGCACGCTTCCTTTGCAGTCGTTGAAGAAGCAGTCTCTTAGACACATACCTCAATAGGTAGCATTCAGTAGTCTCCTGTTTTTAAGGTAGCCAAGAGTTGTAGTTGAGACTGCGGTCTTCTTTTTTTATCTTTTTTGTGTTTTTCTTGATGGAAGTTTCCCATTCTTTCTCTCAAAGATGTCCTGGACTATCTATCTTCTTGTTGTCATTGATTTCAACATATGTTGTCAACTTAAATGTGAAATAAAGCTACAACTCAAAGATATAACTCAAGAGTGCATCTGTCCTGCTGCCAACTGGTCTGGTTGGCCATCAACATATAGATTTGTGTATGTATATATGTGAGTATAGGTGTGCATATAAATATCTCCGCTATCCAATCCGTTATATATCCAACATGTACATAACAGCTATAAATACAATTTATAATTTTTTAATTTGTAAGTTACATTTTTTTATTTCCTATTTTGTAATCATTATACTAATTGAATGCTCTTTTTACTCTCTTGCGTGCTTTGTTTACACCACTCTTGCCGCTGTAAATTTGGAATTTCCCCTTGTGGGACTAATAAAATAATATCATATCTTATCTCTTATTTTTATGTTCTATTGTGTTTAAAATATGGGTTTATGAGATGTGCAAATCATTACATTCTGTTTCTATTTACAATTTGCACAGCATCCCCAATCTGGAATTGGGGTTTTATAAATTAAAGTGAAATCCTGCTTCCCAGCTTCTCTCTGTCATTCAGCTTCCTATTATAGAAAAAGAATATACCAGCCTCCCAATGGTGAGGCATGTGTGCACATATATCTTTGCGTATCACCTTGCCATCTGCATCACAACAAGATAGCCCAACCCATAAATCTGAGCGCAGCATTTTTCTCTTGGCTGCTCACATTTATTACTCGTTTATTATCGATGAGTGACCACCACATAGAGGAGAAATTAAGTTATAGTCCTTGCGTGATCCCCATTTTGGCCCGCTGACCCTTGTCATACTTTTTTTTGTCCCCTCTCTGAGGTATTGGCTGACGCTCAACTGTTTTCCAGTAGAATGCTCTCAGCCTTTTTTAATTTTCTGCACCCCAGTAGAAATTTTAATCTCTTAATTCTTGACTTGTGGGTGGACTTTAGGCTTCATCGCACTGTAAAATGTTTTATGGTCTCTACAAATCCTTGGTGGTTATTGTGGATTTTCTGCAGCTGAAATAACAGGGATCAGTGTAACAATTCACATGTTTTATTGATTTATTCTACATCCCTCTTGGTAATTATTGGCAAGACAATTTAAGCCTTTCCTCTTAGGTTAGTTTTTATTTCCTTAGATTCTCATGCAGGTTCAGTGTCTTATCTGTGTTTATTTGAAGAGAGGTACATTAAATGACTAACACATCCTCCCTTTTTTTTCTCTCTCTTTTCATCTTCCTCCCCTCCCACCTCTGCTGCTTCCTCCTCCAGCTTGGTGGCGATGAGAGAAGAGTGGACAGTCGGACTATCTACGTTGGTCATCGCTCATGTTCAACCAGTGAGGCTTTCATCCCACCCAAGTTCTGTGATAACAGGATCGTGTCCTCCAAGGTGAGAAAGACACTCACACTCACAAATCCCTGCGCAGCAGTCTGGCCCTGCACTGAGATGAAATTCATATACCTCTCAGTTTGTTTCTCTGCTCCTCTGCATATTACATTCCAACTGCCTCCAGGCTATTTTTTTTCTTCGCTTATCTAACACTTGGAATTCAAAATGAACTCTTGAACAGTCCTGAGCATTCCCCGTGTCTTCCTCTTTTTATTCCTGCCACTCCACATGCTTGTCCTCACTCCCTACGGAAGGAGATTATTTGTCTGTCAGGGGAGCAGTGAAATACACCACTGCTATTAATGTACTAGCAGGGTGGGCACTTTGGTCCTACCCCTATTTTAGTCTGATAGGCCTCACTTCCTTTCCTGCCACCTAAATCTCACCCGTCAGTCCGGTGTCAGCGCTAGCACACAGGTTATGGATATGAAGGGTGATGAGGGGAAGGAAACGCAGTGTGAGAGTGAGACAGGAGTGGGATTTATAGTGGTGCAGAGGGTCCTGGTGAGGATGGGCCAATCAATCGGCTCCTGCCAGTATGTCAGGGTAAACAGCCTTTAATTACCCTGGCTGTAGTGTTTATGTTCCCCCATGCCTCTACTCTCCATCATCCTGTTGCTTTTGCACTTTGCAATGACCAATCTTTGCTTCTCCTCTTTTTCTCTCTCAGTGCTGCTGCTGCTGCTGCTGTTGCACCGCACCGCCGCACTCACCCACCCTTGCTCCAGCCCACCCCCCTTTTCTCATTACTTCCACTCTCTTTTCTCTCTGGCAAAATGAGATGGACCATTCTGCTGCGGCTGCATTTCAACACTATCCCCATGCAGACATTTCCCCCTTCATAAATGCCGGCTTATTGCCATTTCTTTGTGATTCCCTGTGTGTATTTGTGTTTTTCATCCTGATACTTTGTTATTTGACACAAAGTTACCAGCAGAGTATTGCTGAGCTGCCTCTCAGGGGTTTAAGTAGATAAAAGTTTCGCTTCAGCCGCGATTGTATCAGCAGTCATTGCCACTTAAAACAACAAAACACACACAGAAACAGTCACCAACCCTGATAAGTTCATTGGCTCAGCGTTCAAGGGGAGCCAAATTAAGCAGATAAATCGCTAATCTGAATCAATGGAATACCTGCGCTCTCCTAAGGCCCTTCTCCCGAGGCGATACAAAGAACAGAGACTACGAGCTATTGAAGCTGCCTTTCCTCTCCCCTTCCTCAGTTCAGACAGAATGCACACATGCAAGAGATTGTGAATATCGAATGCCTCTAATCTCTCTCCTTTTCTGCCAAGCCTTTCTACAACCTCCCAAAGTTTAGCAGAAAAACATCTTGCCTGAATGGGAAAATTAAACCAAAAATAAAGAAATAAAGAAATAAATAACAGAAAAAAGCAGGCTACAGAAACTGTTATATCTTTTTAACTTCTCTGTGACTAACATGAGTGTTTTCTCTCTTCCCCTTTAGTATACAGTTTGGAACTTTCTACCAAAGAACCTGTTTGAACAGTTTAGAAGAATTGCCAATTTCTACTTCCTTATCATCTTCCTGGTGCAGGTAAGAACAAGAATTCTGTGTGCTCACACCCAAACAAAGATTTTTTCATACTTAATGACAATCTCATGGGTGCATTTGGGGTTGAAGTGACACAGGGCCTGTGTATGCACGTTTGATAAATATTTTAGAAAACATAAAAAAAACAGGTTAGGACCTGTTTATGATTGACCTGAATGGGTTAATGTGTCTCAGCTTCCTGATCTCTGGTATCAGGTATCAGCGTCTCTGATTACAGTGTGAGTGTGAAAATGTGACCATTTGCATGCTATGAAGGCATGTGTGAAACAGTTGCTGCAGGGGTGAACTACGCCTGTGCTTGTAAGTGCTTCTTGGAAGTTGATCAAGTGCTGGCCTCAAACCACTCAGATAACTTAGCATATAGCAGCTTTTTTTTTTGAGGGGGAGGGGGTATGTTGTCTGTGTTTGGTAGAAGATAGGACAGTGAATAGTGCATGAAATCATTAAGAGAGAGTGGAGGATGACATTCGGCAGAGTGGCCACAGGTCAGATTCAAACCAAGGCTGCTCACAACACAAAACAGTTGTGATTCTTTAATAAATAAAATATTTGTACTTAGGAAGCACTTGTAGAATCACAGATAACTGCCATTAAAATGGAACTGCCTAACCAAAGGGCAGAAGGAGCCACTCATCTTCATTAAACATTTAGTCTTACATAAAATCTCTGTGAAGAAAAGTCACTCTCTGACAAATGTTGGAGTGAACTTCTTCAAGATTAGGCATGTAATACATCAGTCCAACCTTGTATCAAATAACTATAATTTTAACACAATGTATTTATTGTTACAAATTATGATTAAAATTTGAATGCTGTGGGGTAGACTAACCCTATCACAGTTGCCATTAAAATTGGTCACCGTTCCACCCCTACATGATATTTGCAGTTTCTTAAAGTGAAGGAAGGATCCTGGAATAGCAGTTTTTCAAAGTCCTGCCACTGGAGGACTTTCCCAATGTCTAGGATCCTTAAAATTATTCAAAAGACTGAGTCCATCCAACAGAGGATTCTCACATATGCATCCTCTGCTCACATGAATTACCCACAATCCAATGCACATTGTTTTCCTTCTCTTGAAAATAAAAAAAATGGCGATATCAGGAGGAAGCAAGGTCCACTTACACACTTTTAGATGTATTATCCCGTTTTCACCGTAAATCTGTGATCATTGTAATTTTATGGCATTAAAGCAAGTAGTAAAAGCAGTGCCAAAGAATATCATTGTATTATATTACATGATGAATATGGTTATGTGATTTTATATACACATTTTTTATTTTTTATTTGAAGTCATACCTAATAGACAATGATATGATGACTAGCAAAAAGACTTCCAGCATAATTCCTCTTTCAAGTTTTCCTTTAAAATAGAGATGAAAAAAGGGAAAAGTATTAGCAAGAAGATTAAAAAAACAAAAACAAAATAAAACAAAAATTTAAAAGATAAGAAAAAAAATTGCACTTTATATCCATTTGTTTATATATTATATAAAATATGATTTTATGATGATTTGATTGCTTATTAGACAGTGTGCTGTTAGGACTGTATGTCTATAGGTTCATTTATGCTCTACACACATCCAAAAATAGATCAGTACATTTTTAACTTTACAACCGACATTGCTCTCATACTGACATGCATCTATTATGTCGGGGTGGACATTGCAAAACTGGTCCACTAGAAATCCCTGCCCTTCACGGAGCTACTTTGAAGCTGCTCCGTCTGTCCCATAGACTGGAGAAAAAACGGTCCGCCCTCTGCTCGGCTGTGCCCTTGTAGTTGTCTGTCTCTGTGCCCAGATAAGCTAACATCATTGATATGTTTGCGTTTTCTAAAAACTCATTTAGTATTCTGCAATATTTCCTTAAAAAACTTGTTTAAGTTCCACCTGTTTTCAAATTATCCTTCGTTGTGTTTTGCTAGTCTGGGTTGAACTGTTGGCTGCATTGCTTGACACTGCCCCTCACAATGGGCAGCAGTATTACAACATTTGGTCCGTATCCATAAGCTTCGAGAGGACAGACGAAAAATCTATGAAATGAACGCAGAGTAATGACAAAAAGGTCCGTCTGTATCCGTATTTGTGTCAAACATAGAGCTCTTACCTTGCTGAATTTGAGAAACAGCTACCTAAACAGATACCTTGGCCTGCCACAAAAGGCTTCCTGTAATCACTCAAGTTTTCAAATACAGTTTAATCAGTAGTGTGTGGGATGGTTACCTCTCATTGTCTGCTGATCTCTACCTATCTCTCTCTATCACCTGCAGCTGTCCATCTATCTGAATAGATGAAAGTAATCACACAACTTTCTCAGTTATAGCGCCTACAATTGTGATAAAGAAACTCTACCTTAATAGTGTCCATAATAATCATTCTTCAAGTTTCTCTTGTGCAGAGAGAGAGTCTGAGTGAAGCAGAGTAGAGACTGAGATGAGCAGGGGTGCTGGCAGTGCGGTAACTGTTTTACATTTGGGGCTTCATTCAAAATGTTGAGGGCTCATAAACCCCTTGCATTTGCCTCTACTGCCTATGCCTAGGGCAGGCTCTGCTTGTCACCTGCTGCTGTGGAAACAGTGGAAGTTTTGATACATAAAGTGGGAACTGCTTTTGGAAGCTACCATTGGGTTTGTGCCATATCCGTGTTTTGTGCTGCTTCTGGATGATTGATCATTGTTATTTTCTGCAACTAGCTTATGATGCATACCAGGAATGACATTTCTAAACAGCTTTTTCTCCTCATTATTGGGAATTAGGGCTGGGAATTAGTCACAAAATAGATTAAATTGCAATATGGCCTGCTGCAATTTTCAAATCGCAGAAGTTGCAACATTTCTTTAACTTGGAATGTGTCAAAATACCAGTTTAATAAATCTATTTTTTGCAGTGGCAGAGATTTAAGCACATTATGCAAACATTCAAGTGTCAGTTTTTTTATAATGTGAAAAAAACTCCTTTTTGTGTTTTATGTTTGTTTTTTTTTAATGACAAATGCAAAGCAAATCACATTTGCAATATGAACAAAAATAGTTAGTTCATTCTATCTAAAACTGATGAAGCCTAGCGTTACTTACCTCCCCCACCCCAGCCGCCTCCGTTATAGCTTAAAACTTGTTGCACCCCCATATTCAGATTCATGCTACTAAAGATAAAGTCCTCTGTATAATTTCAAGAATAATCACATATTAAATTGCAATCCCAATATTTAGGAAAACATCCCAATTAGATTATTTTTTGCAAACATTCAGCCCTATTGAGAATTCATCCAAGAAAAGGAAATGGTTGATTACTGCTTTGTAAATTACACCTTATGAAGTTCAATTTTTATGAACAAAGTCATCAATCCAAACAGGAATTATACAACAGAGGTGGTTTGAGCTAAGCAGTGCATCTCTACTTCTACTCCTTTGCCATTTTTTTTGATTCAGAGCTTCCTGTTAGCAGAATTTACTTAGCTGTATTTAAATTGCCACCTAGCTGTATGCAATACACCTTCATATAATAGGATAGAAATAATCAGCTGCACACAGAAAGTTACTTGGCTGTGACGTTATTGTGAGCCACAGTAAAGTCAAAATAAAGTTTCAGCGTGCAGCAGATTGTTCCTTTTTTGTTGTTGCCTATATTCCTTGAAACCACCTGAGTAGTACCTGGGCTGCGCAGAGGAAGTCCTGTTTAACATCACACCCTTTCTACCATTATGTACTTTATTCCAGGCCAGTTCATATGTAGCCATGTTAATGGATTTTATTACAGGCTATTAGAAATTACTCAGGGGCGTGTAGATATCTTTATAGCACGTCAGTACAGAATTACTTTAGAATAAGATCACAGGGTTCAAAAGATGAATCAGTGTTTGAGAATCAGTTCAGCATTTAACCCCAGAAAAAGGGGCTACAGTGCCAACAGTTTTTGGACCAGCAGAAATGATATTCTAATTGCATATCTTTTTCATCCCATTATTTTTATGCTATTATAACAGTTTTGCTGGGGTTTTAGTGGCATCGAAATTCTTTCTGTCTGTCTTTGGTAGGTTGTATTCTGTTTGTTTCCTGTTTTCCTATCCATGTAAGTGGAAACTGTCAGCTGGCCAAGAGCGCTGACAATAATGTATTGACTGGCATCTTTATTCCCCTGTTCTATGCTCTGAAGTGACCCCTCCTCTCCTCTCCTCTCCTCTCCTCTCCTCTCCTCTTCTCTCCTCCCCTCTCCTCTCCTCTCCTCTCCTCTCCTCTCTCTCTGCTTGCTCTTCTGTCATCTTTTCCCTTTTATGTTCCCTTTCTGATCTATGAAGATGGAAAATAATGTCCCTCCTAACCTAAACTATGGCAGCAAACAGCCCTCTAGTGTAAACAGGTGCCTGTGATGGGTCTGTTCAGGAGGGATGTGCTTTCTGTAGTCACATACAGACTGAATGAGCTCACAGAGTGACTTCTCCCAAAGGCCCAGCACTGTGCGAAACTGAGAAATATCACTAGGCTGCTGTCACAAAGTAATACCATAATTCTTGAGTCAATGGCATTGTGTTTATATTTCCCCAGGCCCTTGTTTCTTGTTTCTTGTTTCTTGCTGTATTTACTTTTCACTTTTCCGACTTTATTCTCCAGTCAGTCTAGTTCTACTTCATATTGGAGATATAACAGTCTGAACATTTTCTATTACAATTATCATGACCTCAAATATCATATTTATCAGTATTATCACAGTATTGTTTTAATTAGATAGATTTACAAAATGTGCAGATTCATCATTTCAAATCAATTCATCAAGTTTGTTTTTACCCCCGCCGCCACCACCACCACTTTGTATAAAACTAGCAGTATGGGGACTATACACATTATATCTGTACCAAAATTAAAAGTAAATATGAAAATAAATGTGTCAATAAATTTACTTTTACAAAGGTACTTTACTGATAATTTTTGGTACTTTTTTAAAACACATTTTATTGAAATTTTGAAGTTTTGAACACATCACACATTACCCCTTTCCAATGACCAGACAGCATAGCAAGACAGAAATAAATAGCATGCATAAAGGAATAACATATCAAATTTTTAATACTTTTTTGATACCACATTTTAAACAATGTATTACACATTATTTTTTATGCTTGACAGGAAAATACAAAAGTTGTTTAACCTTATATTTTTCTTTCTTAGCTGTGCTATTTTTTAGCATTACAAACCAGAAATCAGTGCTTCTTTGCTGCTCGAAAACACAAGCATGCATTTTAGAGCAGCAAAGCAGAACCAAACAATGGACCCACTGCAGCAGCAAAGTTTGAAGGCAGCATGACATTCACTATTCTCTGTGTATATTTGTTTAAAACCCTTGTGGACTGGTGTTGTTGTGTATGACAGGAAGTGGCAGGTTATTAAAAGTCAAATGACTTTTGAACCATAAAGTGTACCCTCTTACTTTTCCCCCTCTTGAAGCTAGCCATTGCGCCATTCCAACGCTGCTATCTATGCCCTTGTAGCCCTTTAGGGAACTTTTCTAGCAAGCCTGGAACTTGGGTCACTTTCCAGGGTATTTAAAAATTAATTCCACACCAGTAAATCAGATATTGAAAGGGTTACTATCCATTTTTAAACAATTTTGGTTCATTCCTGCCTCTAGCTTTGAATGCTAACCACCATATTGTATCTTACAATGCTTTGTGACAGGCTGACAACCGATGGCAGGCTGCTCTGTCATCATGTTATTCTGTGTCAAACTGTGCATGCTTAAACATGCAGATCATTGTGGAGATGGCCTGAATAGCTCATAATGGAGGGAAAGAGAGACAGAGAGCCTGTGATGTGGCTCTTTGTGTGATTGTCATTTCAATATTTAGGTGTAAAACCCACAATAATTGGCAGGAAATGCAACTTTAAGTGTCACAGAGAGGCTGTGCATTACCATTTTATCTGTTTAACCATGTTATGAGCTCACTTTAGAGCTAAAATATTTACTGTATATTGACTCTGTATCAACCGATGCCTTACACTCTGATATTGTAATTGGTATCAGGAAGGAAAAGATGGTATTGGAACCTCTCTACTTCCTGTGCAATGGATGAGCAGCTAAAGCCAGTGAGTGCATGCTACTTCAACAGTCGGATTTTTTTTTTCTTCAAGCCAACAGTTAAAGGTACTGCATTTTCGTTTAATTTGATTCATCATGCTGATGTTTTTTGACCTCATGAATTGCTAAGCTTCTACTTTAGAGGTCTTTAGGCTTTATTTTGTCGGTGTCTATGCCCTGAACTCCAACAGACAATGTCAGTGAGTGCAGTGAGAGAGCAGAGGAGAGAGACAGTGATGTCTCCTCCTCACTGAGATGTCTCTTTACATCTCTGGTACACCTATGGATGTTTTTTTTTTTTTTTTTTTTTTTTTAAGATTTATTTTTGAGCCTTTTCGTGCCTTTATTAGATAGAGGACGACAGTGGATAGACTCGGAAACAGGGAAGAGAGCGGGGAGAGACATGCAGGAAATGGTGCCACAGGCTGGACTTGAACCTGGGCCGCCTGTGTACATGGTGCGTGCCTTAACCACTTGACTACTGGCGCGCCCCACACCTGCAGATGGTTTTTTCCTAATTCACCTTGGCAAACAAACTCAAGATGCATGCTATCATTATTTACATTTATAATTAAAATATTAATGGTATGATATCAATGGGGGAATTTTATCAGCTATCATTATAACCGGTAACCATTTATTTCTACTCCCATGTTATCCTCAGCAAGGATAAAGGTCTGGATTATGAGCAGTAGTGGTTTAAAGTGTGAAATTATCATGTGGTAATGCCAGAGCAAACCATCAAGCATGCTTGCATCATACACACGGACACATGGATTTATCAGCGTGTGTAAAGCGCACAGCATGAAATGTTTGTTTGTGTGTAAGCACATTGCATGTATGTGTGTGTGCCTGTGTATGTGATGCATGACTCAGTGGGTGTCCTGGGTTTGCTGACGGTGTTTACCCTCGCTGCAGCGTGGTTGGCGTTTCTCCACTAATCCAGCCTCTCTTGAGGGGCTCCTTATCCTAACCACTCAGTTCTTCCCATGCAGCCTGCTATTATATCACAGAGCAGGGATGAGAGGGAAACAGGTACACAGTTCACTCTCATTTTTTGCACTCACATCACGTCGGCAGGAATAAAAATCTTGCCACTTCCCCTGTGAGATTTCATGCAAATGCTCAAGCAGCAACCAAATACCATGCACCCTGCATCTTGCCCTACCCTTCTTTTGTCTCTCTCTTTTGTCATTTGCTCCCTTTTCCCCTTCTTCCCCCCCGCTCTCTCCCACATTCCACCCACCTCTCTGCAGCGCTGCACTGCTGACGTCAGCAGCCAGGAAGCCCTCTGTACTTCTGAGAGCCACAAATAGACACAGGCTGATAAAAAAGCACCACTGGGCTATAAATAGCTCTGCATGTCTTTGCTCGAATTTGATCGAACGGGAATAGAACAGGGGGAGAGAGTGAGAGAAATGGTGATGAGAGAGCAAGGTGGGGAGGGGGGGTGAAAGGGTGGGAGGACACGAGGGGGCCCCATAACGCTGCTCAGGGACTCACGGATCCTGCTGTCTGTCGCTCACTCTGACACACTTCCCCAGCACAGATGAAGGGCTTTGTGCTGCTTTTCTCTGCAGCTCTGATATCACACCAACACATCAGCATCAGCAGCACACAGTCATATCGCTGAGGGTTTTTGGCTTTGCATTTGGTGCAGAGGAGGAAAGGTATCTGACCATCTGGAAGTTTAGCAGGGATTGTTTTGAATCAGTGCAGATAAACAGTGTAAGACGAGCTCCGGGAGAATTATGTGTTGTTTGGCTGTGGTACAGTATCTAAAGGTTTTGTGAAGGTTTTAGTGTTCTTTGGAGTTTGCTGCTGCAGTATTTTCAGTCGGGCAGTTTTAACCCCTTAGCCTGTTCCAGAAACGAGGCCTGTCCTTGGTGCGGTTATGTTTGTGCAGCTTGTCGAGTCTGATTTCACATGCTTTTGTAGCGTGAGATGAAAGAAAGCATTTTTATAGAATCATTGTTGATGAACACTAAAAAAAGACACTGAAAGATCTGTCTCTTTTTATAGTTCTCCGCTGAACAATCGCCATCAAAATTGTCATAGAGGAGCCAAAGACATCACAATCAAACAACATTTAGGCAGAGAGTCAGCTTTGTGAAGCGTTTGCTGTGTGCTGTGGTCACACTTTTTCAAGTCTGGCCATCTGGCTGCTGCATCAGAGGGACATGATGTCCTCGATTGCTCTTGTAGTTCCTTTTTTTTCTCCCTGTGATCAGCCAATCTTCGATCTAGGCAGGTGGAAGGATTTATATCAACTTAAAAGCAAAAAAGGAGTGCTCCATTGCCATCTGTAGTCAGGGAAGTGTGCAAGTGTGAGGATTTAGTCCTGTAGAGAGTGGAGGTTTAACATAACCTGTTTAAAGGTATATAATTATTTTCAGAGCAGACGTTAGAGCTGGTTTATTGTGGAAATATCATAATCATGATTATTTTTGATTGTTGTTAAAATTAGAACTATCATATATGATTACTAATTGGTTTTACATCTGCATCTGTGCAAGAGTTTCAAATGATCAGGCTCGAGAAAGCCGCTGTGTTGCCTTGAGAGGCCTAAATTATAACTAATGCACATCAATCAGATATGTTAGTCACTTATTTTAAAGGTATTTGTCATACCTTTAAGGAGATGGTTGAAGTTATTGAACAGATGTCAGGGATGCTCCTTTAAAAAAACTATATTAAGAAACACAGGTGCAGAAAACCCTGCACGCAGAAGTGAGTCATAAAGGGAGGCAAAACATTCAATGAATATTCAGTTTATTTCAACAGTTGTATTAATCCCTTAAGGGGCAATTGTTACAGACATAAAACACAGATGAAAACACAGTGACACAGGGAGCAACAACATGCAAGCTAAAAAATATGAAACAAGACCTAAAACAAATACAGATAAAAAAAATTAAGCTGAAGAATGAATGGACTAAAAATAATAGGGATTAGTCTAATAAAGGGATTAAAAGGGTCTGTGAGGGTAAAAAGACAAAAGACTGTAAGAAATGTAAAATCCTAAGAAGCATATCACCCAGAACCTGATCATATCAATAATTTGAAAAGCATGTACAAGTTACACTTGTGATTTATGGCTGTTTTTTTTTGGTGAAGAAACTTACAACTTTGCAAAGTGACTTCAGCAATAAAATAGCCCTGGAAACAATTTCAGAATTAAAGCCTTGTATGAAAATGTAAGTAGTCCTTTCATCAAAAAATCAGATTACACTTTCACTAGGGGTTGGCAGATTATCTGCCTAACGACTATTTATGCTGACATTTGGCTGATTATTGATATCAGCATTTAATTAATATATAGTGGATAAAGTTAGTTAATCAAAAGGTACATTACTTTTCTTGCATGTCTCCTCCTTTAGCCTTGTTTTTACTCACCACAGTCTCAACGAATGCCCTTTATACAACATAATCTGATTGGCTAGATGTCACATGAGTATTATCCAATCGGCACTTACGACAGGGTGCTGCTGACAAAGTGAGAATATGGTATCACTTCCTGTTTTCCTACTTCTACTGTGCTGCTTTGTGTTGTTTCTAAAATTGATAAAGCTGGGACTCAAATGTTTTTTTTTTTTCCTTCATGTTTTTGTTCACGCAATTTTACTTTTGCCACATGAAGCATTTTTTTTTTAATGTTTTTGTTGAGTTTTTGGTAGAACAATGTAAAAAGTAATCACAATGATAAAGCTCTCCTGTGCACTTGAATATGGTATAACTTAGGCATATGTTACTCATCTCACATGGAATACTTTTATTTGTAGTAACAGCAAGGTGAACATATATATAAAAAGATTAAATAATATCGGTCAACAGCAAAGATAAAGAAAGTAATAGGGGAAAGAGTTGAGAACAAGTGAGAAGGGTGTCGATATAAAAAATTAGAAAGAGGAGCCAAGTTTAAAAAACAAAAAATGTCTTTACTGAGCGCTTCACAATAAGTACATTTTGCACATTATGATAAATGCATATCAGTTTCAAATATCGGTTATCAGTATCCATAACTTAGTATTTCTGTATCAGTGTCGGCTATGAAAAACCAGTATAGCTCAAACCCTTGCTATTACTCTGAAATGCATCCCAGTGGCCTACCGTACCTGAAGGCTCATTCATCAGCTTCAGATTGAGCTAAGCTCAAATTGCCACACATGACTTGTAA
This sequence comes from Cheilinus undulatus, assembly GCF_018320785.1. Classification (NCBI taxonomy): domain Eukaryota; kingdom Metazoa; phylum Chordata; class Actinopteri; order Labriformes; family Labridae; genus Cheilinus; species Cheilinus undulatus. The sequence continues at coordinate 8,593,510 of NC_054874.1, read as the reverse complement.
ATTCAACTGTTTAATTACTGTTTACTTTTAATTATCTTGTTTTCATGATCATGGGAGCTAAAATTATAACCATAATTGAAGTAAATTTATCAGTATGAGTAGATGTCCAGTGGATGTTGAACTTTAACACCAGTCTCACACCAACATTAATTACACAGTTCCCCACTCCCCCCTCTGTATTCTGCCTCCGTCCAGATGCAGCCATCTGTAGATCTCTTTCTCTTTCTAACATACTTTGTCCAAATTTGATTAGGTTCCTATTTTTTTAAGGTCATCAAGACCAAACAAAGTATTGTCTTTGATTTGGAATGTTAGTTGGTACAACTTGAATTGCGCTTGACTGATGAAACTTGTGTTACAACATACAGCATCCCTGAGTGGGCGGGGTTGTCATTCCTCCACTATGTGACATGGATAATGGTTGGCGAGGGACGGGTTCATGAGGGAAAACAAACACGAACACAAAAACCAACTTTTGTAACTTCTGTGTAAATACAGAGCTGAAAACAACAAACCCAAAGCGAGTTGTATATATGTTATATGCTTCGCCTTGGTGCTTCAAAATTTTAGATACAGCATGCTTTAAAGTATACAATATCCTTTAATTTCTAAACATGTTTTTAACTCATGAAAGTGAGTGTTTCAGCCCAAAGATGCTGTAAGTGAAGAGACAGCACGTGCAGCAAGAATCAGATTGGTGATGCAGAGAGAGGAGATGTTAGTTCCTGATTGTTTCACAGTGGTTACACTCACAAAAATTAAAAAACACATCTAAAACTCTGCATATTCAGGCATGAAGGAAGATCCAGGATTTTCTTTATTGATGCAAAAGATGTACCTCTAAGGCGCAGATGTCCTAGGGTTAGGTCACACCCATGTAGGCGGATGGCCTGGGTCCAAGTCCAGCCTGCGGCTTCTTTCTTGCATGTCTCTCCACCAGTCTCCCATGCCTGTTACTGACTCTTTACACTGTCTTCCTGTCTAATTAAAGACATTGAAGGCCTAAAATATATATCTTTAAAAGAAATAGATATACCTCTTTCTGCATCCACTCTGCCCTTCATCACAGCCTCTGTCCTCTCTAATATATATAATTCAGCAGTCAGCAAATACGTTTTATAAGTCTCTTTAGTGTTGCTTAAAGATGCACATGCCAATGTCAGAGTCTCTTACAGGCAGAAAGCAGAGGAGAGAGACAGCGATGTCTCCAGATCCTGACCTGCAGAATGAAGACCGCCTCAAACCCTGCATAAACATTGACACCCAGAAAATGATCTAAATGTGAAAAAAAATGAAAGTATAGAGAGAATCACAGCACACGCTTCTCTTTTTCTTTTAATGATAATTCAGTTTTTAATGTTTTGTGATCGTCTTCTATGTGCTGGTTGAAAATTTTAAAAAGTACCTGAATTCCCCAGTTTCAGGTTTCCAGGAGAGGATCTTACTCTCTATGGTATTGAAACAGGTATCCATATCATCTGATTTGAGCAAGTGTCATATTGAAATGTAAAATTCTCGTATCTTGAATGTTATACCTTTAAATGGATGTGTTCTCCAGAGGAGCTCTCTAATCCTCGAGCTACGCCTACAGAAATGTGTCATGTGTAATGGGTGTTTAACACAGAGCCCCATTTGCAATCCACATGTGCACACTCTGCTGTTTTTGAACACTGAGTAATCTTACCCCTGGCTCTCAACACCTGAGGCTTTCTACAGCAGAATTATGACTCTGCTTCTGTCTTAGCAGAATCGCCAACTGCTACAAATACAATACTCACTCTCCTCTGTGTCTGCTCTCCTCTAAATGGTCACACATCCAAGTCCATCTCTGCCTTGTAATTGATTTATCCTCCAGTTAATTGTAATCACAGTAAATCTGGGGTAGTCTAGTAGTCCGCAACTTTTGTACTTAGTGTGTCTATGTAGTGAGAGGAAGGGTCCTTATGAGGACAGAATGTGACAGCATGTTCAGGTGTGTTCGTGATTACCCGGTGCAGCAGGTTTGTTTTTATTCTCAGTTCAAGCACAAGTGAGTAAGAACACTGGAGACTGCTTCAAAACGCATCTCCTGCTTTTCCTTGAGCTGATGTGTGTCTGACGGCGTGTAATGCTCCTGGTCAGAATACCAACAAGCTGGATATGTCGTGCCTGTGCTAGCTGGAACACACACGCCGGCTCAGGGGGAGGCCAGCGTGCTTTCTGCAGGATCAGAAATGCCAGAGTAAATCCATCTTATGATGGTTTTAAGGAACACATAAACACACAGGGGCATTTTTGTGCTAGGATTTTAGCTGTGAGCCTTGGTCAGGTGCTGCCCCTAAACTGGTTATGAGGGATTACGTGATCACTGGGCCCACACTTGATTCTTTTTCTTTTTCTTTAGGATTATTATTGTTTCCTTCTTATTAGGGCTGAACGATTTGGGAAAATAATTTAATTACAGTTTTTTCCCCAGTATTGCCATTGCGATTTGATATGCGATCATTTCTTAAGTTCCTTACGTTATATTTTTTCACCAACAAACACGAGCAATAAGTCATTCTATATTATAACCAACACAATATTGGATCAAACTAGGGCTGAACAATTTTGAAAAATATCTAATTGTGATGATTTTGACTTGTATTGCAAATTGGATAGGAATTGTTGTATTGAAGGGAGTTATAATTTTATGCCATTTTCAAATTTAATAAGAAATATGTACAAAAAAAATAAGCATTTTTGTAGACAATTCTTAAAGAAAATGCCTGTGGATAATTTTATGATGTGTAATGCATAACATCTCTGCTGCAAAAAAAGTTTTAAACTGCTATATTGACACAAATTTCAGGTTAAAGAAATGTTGCATCTTATGCAATTTGAAAGTTGCAGCAGGCTATATGCGATTTAATCCAATTTTTGATTAATTTCCCAGCCCTACTTTTTATACCAGAAACAGTCCTACTACACATGTTACAAACAGGCACAGAGTCAAAGAATGATAAAAGCTGAAGATAGAAATAAAAATGTTAAAAGTATTCCAACAGTCAGTAAGATTTCAGCCTTTAAAGCTCCAAACAGCAACAAGCATGTATTTTAAAGAAAAACTGAGGACAATCAGAGATTCATGCCATCATCACAAAGCCTGCAGTGTTTCCATAACAGCACAGTCAAAGTTGTGCCATTTGTCTTCCCTTCATCAGATTTCAACAGGATGTGGTTTGCATTTTTAAAAGACAGTTTTGGAAGACTCTAGTGAGTTTTATCAGGATTGATCCTTGTAATGTCCCTTTTAATGGGCCATGCCAACCTTTACCAACCAGGATGGTAAGATATCTGAAAAGAGCTGCGATGAAGTGAAAGATACAGAAAAAAAATCCTAGTTCTACACCTCTCTCTGCTGAGGTTTACCTCCTAAGCCAAAGCCAAAGCCAAAACTTTTAAAGAACACAAAGAAACAGCTAGGCAAGTCAACAAAATTGCAACCACACATTGCAACACACTAACAGACAAACTGATCAAATAAAATCACTCTTGGTCACACCCTTTGTCATTTCATTTCAAAGGGCGTCACCAAGAATGAGTCCAAATATGTCATCTTTGAAGATTTGCCTAAGTTTACAACATTTTTAAGTGTTCATTTCTTCTGTGCAGCTGTTCTGTTACTCCCTTGGTTGTGACACAGTGCAGTTTTTCACTGGTCCTTACTGCATATTTTTAAACAGATATACAGGTGCATCTCAAAAAATGAAAATGTCATGACAAAGTTTTTTTTTTCCCATCAATGAATTCAAAAGGGAAACTTAAATACAATGCACGCAGAAAGTATTCAGACCCCCTTCACCTTAATTTTGTTATGTTGCAGCCTGATGCTACTGTCCAAAAACAGTAAATTATGGTAAATTAATCTACTAGGGGTGGGAATCACTAGTACAATATTATCACGATACTTATGCCACAATTTCGATATTAGTATTGCGATACCATATATTGTTATATATGTGCTATCTTACCATTTTTTTCAACTGCTTAGCTGATTTAGCATTAGCCTTACCTTCATTTTTATCATATTACCGCAGTTTTTTATTTTTATGTGGCACTCCTTGCAAACCCCATGAGTCATGTCCATGTTGTTCATGCCCTGCTTGCTTTCCTAATGTCCTTCCGCTGGTGCTGCCATGTTGGTTGTACTAACTTTCTCCGGCTGTAAGACCGTCACCTCTGCAAAGCAACTGATGCTATTTATCCAGTATCATAGACTTCAGTTCATATTAGCAACTTATTTGAAGAAAAATCAATACTTGGGGATAGATACATTATGATATATCATAGTGCAAAATGTTGCAATACTATGCTGTATTGATTTTTTTCCCTCTCCCCTATAATCTACACTCAGTATGCCACCATGACAAAGAGAAAGCAGAATTCTACATTTTTGCCAATTTATTAAAAATATAAACCTGAAATATCCCATTAACATAACTATTCAGACCTTTTGCAAACACACTTGAAATTTAGCTCAGGTTTCTCCCATTTCTCTGGTTCTTTGTGGAGATGTTTCTAAACTTTGATTGGAGTCCACCTTTAGTAAAATAGAATGATTGGACATTATTTGGAAAGATACACACCTTTCTATAGAAGGCCTCACAGCTGACGATGCATATCAGAGAAAACCAAGCCATGTGGTCAAAGGAACCACCTGCAGAGCTCAGACAGGATTGTTGACCAGCTTCAGAACAATTTCTGTTGCACTGAAGGTTCCCAAGAGCACAGTAGCTTCCATAATTCTCAAATGGAAATGACTGAGCTCCGGAGATCCTGTGTGGAGACAAAGGATAAAGTTCCAGAAGGACAACCGTCACTGCAGCCCTCCACTGATCTAGGCTTTATGGCAGAGTGGCTAGACAGAAGCCTCTCCTCAGTGCAAAACAGTGGAGCTTTTTGTAGACTCCAAGCAGGCTTGCCACATTTGCTGGACAAGTCCAGATCAGCCTCTTATGTCTAGATATCTCTTATGTCTAAAATACACCAAAATAAAACCCAGTTTGCTCATAATAAGCACAGAAAAGCTACAAATGCACAATAAAAGGATCTAAATCAGGGCTGTTCAAGTCCAGTAAATGCCTTTTCAAACGTCAGAGACTAAACTGATGTTAAATGTCTTGCTACACTTACCCTGTAGCCTTTAGCTCTCTTGCCCCATTGCTGCCATTTTGAAAAATAATGCCTAGTTTAGTTATTCAATCTAATCTTTAGCAAAATGATTTACATGGTTTTATATGCTTGCAAATCACCATGTATGATGTATTTTTAGACCTGGACGAATTTACTTTGACAGAGCAGTCATTACTCCTGACATGTAAAAAATTGCTTTGAAAGGCAAAGAGTGAAATGTGTAAAAAAGTAGTCACGACTTCTCCTATGCTCTCTACAAATGCAGCAAGATAGAAAAGATGGATGATTTCATGGTCACATGACCAAACTTACGCACAGTCAGCTAAATACAGGGGTTAGATCAGCTTACCCACTGGCTCATCTTTACCCCTATAGTTATCAGAGTTGTCAGTACATCCTGGCTTTGGCTCAACATTGAAACATGAGTCGACTACATTTATCCTATTTTTGAATAACATCACAGTTGCTGTTAATTAGATCATTTAAATGGGTGAAGGATTTAATTTAGCTAGTGAGCTAAAGTTAGCTCTCAGGACCAAAAACCCTGCCAAGAGAATTAGGGAAACTTTGATTTTTGCATCAAGCTGGTTTTGTGATAGTTCAGGATTTAATTAGCAGCATGATTGCTTTGAAAAAGAGAAGACTGCTGCTTTACGCCTCAATGTAAAAGAATCTATGTGAGCGATGAACACTAAATGCTTCCTGGCTTGAAAAAGCTGAGCCACTGAGAAAAAAAGCTAACAGCAGCTCAGCTCACAGCCCATTCCGACATCTTTTGTATCCTGAGAGAAGCATGGATTCTTATTGCTTCAATCATTGCTTTTAGTGTTTTTTTCACTCGTTCTGTTTGCTTAGGAGGACATTTTTTCAGATAAATCAGCTCATTGTGTCAATATTAAGCACTGAAGGGTTGTTTGGCAGTACAGTTATTCCTGCATGAGTTGCACTGCTCTTAAACAGTTGTGAAGTGGAAATATTGGACTAAGAAAAAGGCTGTCACCTCTGGGTCTTCTTAATGATGATTTTATGCCTGAATTTCAAGGGGAAGCCGTATACTATACATAAAAATACAACACATACAGTATAGATCGACTCACACACAGCTTAGTCAGGTAAGGTGAGTCCAGCAAAGCTTTGTGTTGGCTCTTCTCCCATGCCTTGGCAGAGACACAGAAGTGCTGGCATGCCTGCAGATTAAGCACTCCGTCCTTTGCCCACTTGATTAAAAGTTCTGTGGTCCAGAACCTCTCTGGCTTCCTTTGCAAAATGTAAATGTCTCCCCTGTTGTTTCCAACGGATGGAAAAAAAATGGGGGGATAGTAGGACTGCCTCACAGAAAGAGACTACACCCAGCATTTAGAGGGCAAACCACTTCCAAGAAACCCACACCACAAACTCCTCCCTCTGTAGTCACAAAAAAACACATGTGCTGCAGTAAGCCTTTGTCTTCTGAGTTTATATAGGAGCATGATTCCACTTTTTTTCTGAAATTAAGTTGTTTCTTTTTGTCCCAAACAGGTGATAGTGGATACCCCCACCAGCCCAGTCACCAGTGGCCTACCCTTATTTTTTGTGATCACAGTAACCGCTATTAAGCAGGTAAGGATCTGCTTAAAGTTGCTAATAAGTGATGGTATTAAAATGATTTCTATTCTCTGCTTCCTCATATTGTCTCTTTGCATTAAATTCTTCTCCATCTCTTTTAAAAATAATTAGTTTCTCTCCCTTTTTCAATCCCTTGCTGTGATTTTTGTACAAAGTTTGTGACTACTGCTGTATTAATGTTCTTCTCTGGTGGAGTCTGATGGTGGAAAGACAAAATAGGCTCTGGGGAAATTGGAGAAAAATGAGTATGAGAGAGAAAGGAGTCTATTTCAGAGATCCAAATGATCAAGCTCAGTGTCGTTTTCTCTTACTGTGTTTCTGCTGCGTCTCAGCTTTAGATGTATTGTTTTAGGATTGGCTTTTTAGTAAGTCGACTGCTGGGGCTTTGAAATGCACAATAGTGGGTGGACTTCCTCCTGAAAGTATGTGCCGCACACTGATAGCATCAGACCGCCTTCAGACAGGCTTTGAAGTAGGACACCAAGGCGACCTGCCCGACTCCATTAGTCAGGCAGAGGTGAACTGTATAGTTCGACTGACCATCCGTGGAATGCCTCCCTCTGCGTCTCTCCTCCTTTCTTCCACCTGCCATCTCTGCTCTGTATCACTCAACAACATTTTTCTCTCCTACTATCACCTTTCCTGGTTATCCAGCTTTTTGGCACAAAATCTACCTTGGCACACACTGTGGTTTCTCACTCTAGTACTGTCTGCATCTTTTACCATCTCTGAAGTATGGAGTCATTATTGTTGCAAAACTCATGAGCACATTTTAACATTTTGAGGCATGACTTGTTGATCTTGGGCTCACATTTTTTCTTTCAAACTTTGCACTGAAACCTGCCTTTGTGCTCAAAACTTCCTCCAAATCTTAAGTTGCCTGCTAGAATTTCTTGTGCTGATGCTGAAACAATTTTCCTCTCATTCAGGTTGCTTCTTGTTTGTTTGTAAAACTGCCACTCTTTGATTTTACTCTGTGCATGCACTCAAAACTTAGTCTGCCCATTGTTAAAACTTTTACTGTGTATGTACAGATTTCTCTGTGCATGAAACTTCCTCTTCACATGCTCAGTCCTCTGCCTGTTTGTGTATAAAACTTTCTCTGCACATGCTTAAAACTTTCTCTGTGCATGTGCAAAACTTTTTCTGCAAAAGCACAATACTTTCTCTGTTCATGTATGAAATATTCACTGTGTATGCTTTAAACTTTCTCTCCATGCAAAAAATATATCTCTGCTATTATATTTTGATAAACCAGCAAACGGGATACAGGCACAGTGGGGACCAATTATTTTTGCTCTGCCTGTTGTTGCTGTGCTGTTCCCCAAGACACATTTAAATGGTTTCAGATTTTATCACATACACATTCATTTTAAAAGTTTCACATCTAATAATCCTCATTAAACTTTAACAGTAATATTAAAAATCTGTGAAAAAAAACAACAACAAAAAAAAAAACGACAGGAAAAAATAGTGTCTCCTAGAGAACAGCACAGCAACAAGAGGAAGAGCATGATTGGCCAACCCTATTTTTATATCCTGTTGGTTGGATCATGAAAAAGCCAAAGAGTGAAAATATATGTCGAGGGCGCAGAGAACATTTAAAACTTGTACGGATTGAACATTTCATCCGTGTAAAAAGAAAGTTTTGAGCACGGGCAGAGAAAGTTTTGAGCACAGACTAAAGTCTTCATCACTATCCTGGAATACTCATAAATTTTGCATCAGGCACTGTACCTTATACTGCTGCTTTGGTAACCCCAGGAAATATGTTATTACCCTACTGAGTATTATTTCATGATATACTGTTTCAATTCAGTGCTGGACAATTGCTTTCCAATTCTGCTGCTACTGCGGGCACATTTTTTACATAGTAATGAAAAAGTAATTATATTACTTGAATATGTGCAGACACCATGTTTCAACTCGCATTTTTACTTTCTCTGTTCTTTGGATTCTAATACCACGAAGAACAAATTTAGCATTTTTGGATTACTAAGCAAATAATGCAATTCTGATCATGTTATGTTGCTGCAGGGATATGAGGACTGGCTACGGCACAAAGCTGACAATGAGGTGAATAAGTACCCAGTGATAGTGCTGGAGGACGGCCGCAGGATACGGAAGGAGAGTGAGAAGATCAAGGTACCTTTTATATCTCCTTGGAGACTTGTCCAGAGAGAAGCTGCAGGCAGGCTGACATGACAGTGTTTGGAAGAAATGCTCAGGGGGGAACATGCTCTGCTGAGCTGATTACATGTTCAAATATGGTCGTGATAGTAATTATGTATCCAGGGTGTGTTGTGCAGGGGATTTCTCCAGTGCATTCTTATCTGATGGTTGTATGGTGCAGGTTTTCAAAGATTTATGCATGTCAGTGAGGTAAAAAGTGCATTGAATATTAGCATGAAAAAGATACCATGAATATTACTCATATCATGAAATATAAAGAGTTAATAGGTTTGAATATTTAAAATGAACATAGTTACTCCTGGTCATGCTAGAGGGCTGTTAGTGCTGTTGAGACCACTGAGACTCAACATCCAGCTGTCAAAACCAAAACATTGTCACTCTGTGTGAGTCTTTGGAAAGCTGCATCCAGTTAGAGAGCTCACACAACTGTTTGGTGCCACCCACCGATACAAGGACAAGAGCTCAAGTAAACATTTAGAAAGCCAAAGAGTGCCAGATTTTTTGTGTCTGCACTCAACCAATAGGAGCAAAAGCTGAGCGAATATTCATGAGGCTCTATTAATGTTTAATCTTTGGCTAAAGCAGGCAGTTGTTTGCTTATTGGAAATCGGTAGTGATTGATTTTGATTTGGAGTCCTTCTACTCCCTAGTGGTGACAGCATTCAAATATATGATTGTTTAAACCTCTGCCACTCATCCTAAGACAAACTCCACTGATCTGGCGACTAAGAAGAAGAAAGCAAACTGTGATCGCTGCTAACAAGTGGCGTTTGGTTGTGTTTATTTGATCAGGTTGGAGATGTTGTTGAAGTGGAAGAAGATGAGACCTTTCCCTGTGATTTAATTCTGCTGCAGTCCAGTCGAGATGACGACACATGTTTTGTTACCACAGCAAGTCTGGATGGAGAGTCTAACCACAAAGTAAGAAGACACCCCCCTTCCCTTTTCCAGTAGCATGTTTTCCTTGTTTGTGGTTTATTATTATAATCTAAATTTTGACACTGATTATTAAAGTGAATATTACTTTTAAAGTTAAAGAAGGTACAAATGAGGACAAAATTATTTGCCCCCATGACAATTTCATTTTTTTCCCAAGTATTTCCAAAGTGCTGTTACATGAAGCATCGACTTGTGAACACAGCTTTCCAAACATCCTTATTTTTGTTGCTTGGATTATTTTATTTTGCACACAGAAACAGAATTATTTCACAAAGGGTCTGAATTTTAAGCTCCTTTCAGAACTCACCTTTTTGTTGTAACGCTTAAGCTACTGTAAAGCTTTTAAAGCTTGTAAAATCAAGTTAAAACTATATGTAATCTTCTTATTTACACACAGTATGAAAACTTCAGTAAGGTTTTGAGCTTTGTGCTGTCACTGGAGAAAGTTTAATGGCAAAAACGAGAAATCAGTATAGACTAGGGATGCGCGGTAATGGATTTTTGCTGACATCCGATATGCTGATATTTACAGATTCATTTTAGCCGATATGGATATCAATACGATACTTAAATATACTTCTCGGCCAAGAAATTTCAGTCCTTTTGGACCCACTTTAAGGTTACAGGATGACCAAGGAAACAAACTTTAGTCCTTAAAAACCAAAGTTTAAAAACTTTAACTGAACTTTGAAGTTAAAGTTCAGTGCATCTGGAATTGGGAGTCTCATAAAGGTGGAAGGAATCATGAAGAAAGGAGGATATGGGAAGATTTTGAAAGAAAACCTTAAGCACTTACCAGCAAAACTGGGTCGGAGTTGTCACTTTGTCTTCCAACATGCAAACAACCCAAAACATACGTGTCTGCTTATGAAGAGCTACCTCCAGAAGACCAAAGGGAACGCTATTGCGTGACCTGCACAAAGCCCTGACTTAAATTCCATTGAAAATCTGGGATGAATTGAAGACCAGGGTCCATGCCAGAAGACCATCAAATGTGGAGGAGCTTGAGTGATTGCCCGGGGAAGAATGGGCTGTGTTTCCTTAGGAGACATGTCTGAGGCTTGTTGAAAAACAAACTATTGGAGGCTGTTGTCCCTCAAAAAGGAAACACAATTGACTATTAGCATTGGGGAGGTGAATCATTTTGACCCTGGTAGTTTTTTTAAAATATTTTTGTTTCTCTGTACAAAGTAAAATAATGTAAACATTTAAAATAAAACCAGCATGTTTAGAAAATCTGTGTTAAAAAGCCCTTGCTGTTTAACAGCACTTTGGAAATACTTGGGAAAAACAGAACTTCCATAGGGGATGCTAATAATTTCACCCTCATCTGTATGTTGGTATAGAAGAGCATTCTTATTTTTATAGTCTATCACAGTTGTCTCTGGTAAGGTTATATTTATCATCGTACTTTGAATAAAGCTCTTCGGCTTTCTAGTTCTTAAAAAATGCATATTTCTGCCTTTTTGTGCTCATGTTAGACTCAGAGATATCTCGGTGTCTTCATTTTTTCATGAGTGTCTGTAACTGTTACTTAGAGGAGAGCTAAAATGATCACTTGACCTGAGCTGGCCATCACTCATACCGTCTCTCTTCGCCTCCTCCACAGACACACTACACAGTGCCAGACACAGAGAAGGATCTGGAATCTCTCAACGCCACCATAGAGTGTGAACAGCCACAGCCTGACCTTTACAAGTAGGAACTCATCATGTGGCTCCATCAAGTTTACACCACAAGCGTGCGTTGCCATGCATTAAGTCAGTGCCGGGTGTGCTAAATGACACTGATAATAATGTGTGAGAGCTCTCACAAGCCTTAGTAGGCTAACTGGTGTTTGATTAGCAATAAGAAAGTAGGCCTGGTATTTTCAGTTTGTCTGGTGCAAAGCCTATCTCAAATCTGTCCACTGACAGCCTGTTGCTTCCTCTTTATGCAAGCAGGACTATTGCAATTTAGCCAGGCTGGAATGGTGTTTGAGGTGCCAAATAAGTGCTATTCAGAGTCAATAAAGCTGACAGCGTGCTGCTGGCTAACTACCAGTAATTAGCTGGCTCCAAAATTTCTGCAACTGATTTAGGTTAAGTGTTTATTTAAAGTTTTGCTTGGTTAATATCCTTTCCATTTATTTGGGTAATGCATGTTAAAATCGGCTTTTTTATAATCACATAGAATCCTACATGAAGCAAATATGAGATTGAACATGACTTCCGAATGCTTTTGTAATATCATTCCAGGTTTGTTGGCCGTATGCACATCTACAGAACCAATCAGGAGCCTGCAGTAAGGTGAGAGCACTCATGCACAGCTGTCTGAGGTAAAATCAAAACACAGTAGCTTAAGCACTCATTTGCTTCTCTTTGAATTACCTACAATTCATTATTCCATTGATCCTGCATTGTAGACAAGCTTTAAAATTAAAATAGCCTGGCATGGCTGCCGCCACTGCTTCCAAAGCTCTCCCAAAGGCATTTATCACTGACTGTTTTGTAATGGCCGTATAAACAAATGCCAGTGTCCTTCTCAAGAACACTGGGAGCCGTGTAAGCCCAGACCGCAGTCGTACTGTGTATTGTCACTGCGTATTTTAGAGTGGATGCCAGCTTGCCTGCCAGGTTTCCATTTAGAGAATGGGGGAGTGTGTCGATTACACAGCTTCTGTGTGCCTGAACTGTTTGATCTACTGATGTGATTGTGCAGGTCTTTGGGCCCAGAAAACCTTCTGCTGAAAGGAGCAACTTTAAAAAACACTCAGAAAATCTATGGTGAGTCAGATGGCTCTGACTTTATTACAATAAGTTATAGAAGTGAAGCTCAGCATCTTAAAACTTTCTCCTTTTCTTTGTCAAGGTGTAGCAGTTTACACCGGCATGGAGACAAAGATGGCCCTGAACTACCAGGGAAAGTCTCAGAAACGCTCTGTTGTTGAGAAGTAAGTTAAGAGGAATTGTTGTGAGCATGTTTGACAGGGATTGGACAAAATATCAGTATGACCTTGTATTAGCTTACTGACTTATGCGGTAAAATGATCAAATCACTGGTGCAGCATATTAACATTCTGGTGTGAAAAAAAGGCACTTCAATCAGATTTCCCTGCCAATTTTCCTCACTGGGCCACTACATCATGATTCTTCATGGTGGTGGCTCATGACATGAATGAGGATAATTTGGATGATATTAATAAGAAATAGTAGATCATAGAACAGGCGGAAAAGATTATAAAAGATCACTTGTGCTTTAAATACATGAAATGCCATTAATGCTCATTAATTAATTGTTTTCTAGGTCTATCAATGCCTTCCTTCTGGTTTACCTTTGCATATTGGTGAGCAAGGCCCTGGTGTGCACTACACTGAAGTACGTGTGGCAGGGCAAGCCTGGACAGGACGAGCCATGGTACAACGAGAAAACCCAGAGAGAGAAGGACACCAATCTGGTGAGAGCATTGAGGAAATGTGTCTGTCCTTCTTGTTAAAGTTTAAAACTGTATGAAATGATATAATAAAGCATAGGCGTGACCTTTTGTGCTTAAAAACTGAGGTAAGACAGAGTAATACTGTGGAATAAGCACTACTGAAGGAAGGCTATGTAAAGTAATAATTTCCGTTATTACACTATCGTGTGTTGTAGAAATGTAACTGAACCTCGAAGGCCCTGGTTAGTACATTTAACACTGATCCTGTAGAGGCTTGTAGTCATAACTTCAGAGCTCAAAGTTTCATTGTAAAAAAGCCTTTTACCAGCCCTAGCCTCTCCTGATTCAAACTAATAAAACTCTTCTCAGGGAAAAGGCCACTGCAGGCCTATAATGTGATATGGTCCTTTTCATTGGCTGTTAACCTTCTGCTCCAGCCCTCAGTGAACTGCAAACACTCTGCTACAGCATAGCTGTTTCTGAATTCATATATTTGGATAATGTAGACTCATTTCTCTTAACTGTTCAAAGAAGTAGTGTTGTTACCCTTAAAGCTAACTGACAGAGAAGAGTGATCTGTTTTCAAACTTTAAATGAAGATTTTTCCATCTTTGTTTTTGTTTTCCCAACAGTACTTAAAGATGTTCACTGACTTCCTGTCCTTCATGGTGCTCTTCAACTTCATCATCCCCGTGTCTATGTATGTGACTGTTGAGATGCAAAAGTTTCTGGGATCCTTTTTCATCACCTGGGACAAGGACTTCTTTGACCCTGAAATCAAGGAGGGAGCGCTGGTCAACACATCAGACCTCAACGAGGAGCTGGGACAGGTCAGGCACAAAGAGAAAACTTGATGACGCCAGTTAATGTCTGGGTGAACCGATTTCAGTCAACTCAGCATTCCCATTTATTATTAATTCATAAATCTTATTCATCTTTCAAGGGATTTAAAGATCCTGAAATTTTACAAAGTAGAACAAAGCGTCCTTGAGTTCTGATTGAATTTGAATAAAATGTTAAGTGGCACTGGGTTTTAAGAAATGGGAACTGCTTTCTTTGTAAAATCAGAAAATTAACCTTCATTATGACATCAACAACTTTCCTGAACTCTTCTCCACATTGTAAAATTTCCTTTATTGTGAGTAATGTTATTATGCAGTACTATGAACAAGAGCTTGTGCTGCACAATTAATACTCTTGAAAACCATGCATCTAACAGGTAAAAAAACCCTCAGATATTCAGCAGCTTCAGATTGATCTAATCTTCCGTTCATGTTTTCAAAAGTCAACTGTTTTATCTTGCTTACGCACAACACTGGCTCCCATTCGTTGTGGATGTCATCATTAAAAACCTGATTCAAACATGTTTGATATTGTTGGAACTCGAAAACTGAAGAAGGACTGCCTTAAAACTGCATTGGTCGAGTTTTATGACCACCTTACAATGACTGAGGTTACAGGAGCACGCTGCAACTTTAGCAAGACTCTCATGATTTTACTCCAACTCTGGAATTCTGTCTGTGATTTTGAAATTGCTTGAAAAGTCAGTAGGTGAAAGACGAGCATTAATTGGGACCCATCTGCTTTCACAGGTGAGAGCTCACTAACTTGGTGGATAGCTTCACTCATGGTTCAGATGCGTCTCACATTAAAAAGATAAATAAATACAAACAGTCCTCTAGTAACATGCATTCATGAATCCCAGCAGAGCTCACTAAACACATATAAACACTGCTAAACACTCTGCCCAAGGCATGATTGGAAATTCCGCACAAATATCCTGCAGATTTGAATTATAAATATCATTCCGGTATAAGTCCATGATATTATTGCTTCCGCCACTGGGTGAGTACATAAGGAAGTTAAAAGGCTAATGTTTGCTTAAAGAAACTGTGGTTTTATCTTAAATTCTTTGGCTAGATATCTTCAGAAGTTAACCTTTTCCTCGTCAGTGGTGCCGTTGCAACTCTGTGTCCCACTGACCTCCCAGTGACCCTTTGCTCTTGCTGCAGGATGAGATGTAATGTTGATGTAGTGATGATTTACAATTGGAAGTCTGTGCATTGTGTTGTATTTAAAAAAAAAAAAACGGATATTCTACGCTTGTGACTTGCTTTTTGGAGCTTTCTGATTGACGAGAATTGATGTGGTTTGGCAGTGGCCGGCACTGAAAATACACCTGCAGCGTATCTCGAATGGAGCGGAGTGGAGTGGTACTCCAGGGTGTGGTCGCTGTATGTGGAAAGTGGAGGTCAGAATGGAGTTAAAATTACACTATAGGAGGTAAATTCAACTCTAAAATGGTTAACCTGGAGATATCAATACTCCAATTTGTGCTGTGCAGTTGAAGCAAAAGTGAATAACTGCAAACCAGATTTCTGGACATGGTGTTGACACTGGTTATGAATTAAAATCAACACTGTAGTTAATTGGAAAATTTGACTTTCGTAGATTGACTCTCATGTTGTTTAATTAGACTTTGCAAGAGTTAAATTGACTCTATATTCCAATTGTAGCCCTTTTTTCTGTGTACAGCACTGGTTCTAAGTCAGTAGGTCTGGACCCAAAAGTGGGTCGCAAGGATATTTTCTCTGGGTCATGAAGGTGTGCATGTGAAAAATAATCACGTAAAAAGCACATGAAATACTTTACAACAGGCTTGTATTTTATTTTTTTTTTTGTTGCATGGTTTTTTACCTTCTGAGTGCCAAACTGTGTAAAGTAAACTATATATTTGTTAACTAAATCTGATTCATCAAAAATGTTCTGAAATAAGGGTCTGGTTTTTTCATGAAGGAGCTGATGTTTGGTCCTCAGGCTAGAGCAGTTAAAAACCACTGGTCTACAGTGATTTCTTCTGTACTGCTGTTGATAAGAGCAGCCTATAATAAGAGCAGATTGCCTGCACTGTCCTGACTTCACCTACTTTATCTCCTTTCTGACTCAAACAGCACTGCCATAGATCAGTCACACTTGGTTTGTTAGATGATTGCTTTAATTAAAGGTGATGCTCCGTTAAACTCATGAATGCAGTGTAATTCTTTCTGGGAGTAACTGCTTCGTCTTATTGTTGAAAGCTGTTAAATGGACAGGCTGGATTTTTATGTGTTTGAAAGAGCCTGTCATGTACCTTTATCACGTCGCCTGCAGGTGGAGTACGTCTTCACAGACAAAACAGGCACCCTCACTCAGAACAACATGGAGTTCATTGAGTGCTGCATCGACGGTTTCCAGTACAAGTACCGGGACGCGAGCTCCGAGCTGGACGGATTCTGTGTCACAGATGGACCTGTGAGCAAACTGCAGCAGAAAGCTGGCAGGGTGGGTGTTGTGGCGTCCCTCCATCTGTTGTTAAAATAACCACACACACTAGCAGCAGCATATGGCCATTACATAGCTCGCTGCCCAGAAAGACCCTTCATAGGTCATCCGCATACATCCTCCTTGACATGTCAACATTAAGCACTCAACATGAAGGGGGAGCAAATTGACTGTGCTCTTAACATGAGCACCTGATGACACTTGACAGATTACCGTTCTTCAACACATATTGATAAGAAGTCAGTTTGGAGAAATGGTTGAGCTTTGAACTCAAGCTTCTGTATATGGCTTTTTATCGTGCTTTTAATTAATTAATAGAGTAAAGGTTAACGTGGCTAATGATTAAATGTGTTGAAACAGAATTTCCAGTCTAACCCATGTTTATTGTGTTAGTAGGAGAGGGAGGAGTTGTTCCTGCGTGCCCTGTGCCTGTGCCACACAGTCCAGGTGAAGGAGTCTACAGAGGAGGGTCAAGGCCAAGGGGATGGACTCATAGACCAGGTGGATGGCTTAGGGGTGGACGGAGGGGTGCTTCATTCGCCACAGGAGCAGAGGGGCTTTATAGCATCTTCACCTGATGAGGTTGCTCTGGTCAAAGGTGCCATGAGGTAAGAGAGAGGCTAAAGCCATGCAGTGAATTTAAATGACATGTTGTGAAACGGAAAAACACATTAGAGTTTGAATGTTCTTTAGAGCAGTGATCATCAACTGGAGGCCCGGGGACCACATCAGGCCCTCCCATATCTTCCCATCCGGCCCCCAGAATATTATCAAATTCAAAATATGAGCATAATTAAAATTCTAGTGAAAAAAATGTTGTTATTATTATTTTTTTAAAACTCCCTACTACTATTAAAACAACTCCATAAACAACTGACTGAGATTAAAACAGTATAATCAGGAATTACTTTGTTTCATCCATTTTTTTAGAAAACCACCTATAAGCCATTATTAGCAAATATAGTGCATGTTAAACATGTATGTATCAGTTCATTCTTGATTAAAAAAAATGCTGGTTCTATTGAAACTTTCAGCTTAAGGTGTTTTGGGAGTGCAGTTTTCCTGCTTAGGTTCTTCACTTACCATTACACAGTATATTAGCATCAAACCAAATGATAGACAACATGACAGCCACAGAAATAATTAGCTAAAATTTCTCAGTCGCCCCCTTGTGGCTGGCTGTGATATACGTATTGATCCAAATACTGAAGCCAAAAAATTTAGTACATTTGAAAGAAAATGAAAATAGATATTTAAAATAATATGTTAATATGACAATTTTCTTTAGTTTATTTGAAAGTTTGGCCCCCAAAGTGTCTGTTTAAGAAAAAGCTGACCCTTGTAAATGTAGTTGATGACCCCTGTTTAAGAGGATGTACAGCCTATGATTTTTTTTTTTCTAAGACAGTGTATCCTATCCCTTAATTAAGACTGTTCTTTTTATTTTTTGTATCCCATATGTTCATTTATTTTCAATCTGCTTAACATAAGTGTTCATTTTAGTTTTAATCTCATATTTCTGCCCTCATACAGTTGTGTTTAAATAATAGCAGCATGCACAACACTGCACATTCTATTCCAAATCAAAACATGAAGAAAAATATACCAAGTTTGTCATTGTTTTAAAAAGTGAAAGTGAGGAAAAAATGAATATTAGGCAGTGCAATGTCTGCATTTTTCTTTACAAACTCAAACATTTCTGTATTAACTAAGAAAGAAAAAGATTTAGCTTTCCTGTGAATCACTGTAATAAAATGTAGTTGCATAACCACTGTTTCTAAGAACTGCTCCACATCTGTGCTGCATGAAATCTGGCAACTGTGAAAAGGTATTCCAGGCAGGGATGGCTTGACTACATTCCACAGTTCCTCTGCATTTCTTGGTTTTGCTTCAGAAACAGCATTTTCATGTCACCCCATAAGTTTACTATTGGATCAAGGTAGGAGGATTGGGCTGGTCACTCCATAGTGTTAGAAGATTCTGCTGGCTTACTGGTGTGTTTTGGGTCGTGGTCTTGTTGAAACACCCACTTAAAGGGCACTTCCTCTTTGGCATAAGGCAACATGACCTCTTCAAGTATTCCGATGTATTCAAACTGATCCATGATCCCTGGCATTCAGTGAACAGGTCTGACACCACAGTATGAGAAACATCCTCATATCATGATGTTTGCACCACCATGCTTCACTGTCTTCACAGTGTACTGTCAGCTTGAATTCAGTGTTTGGGGGTCATCTGACAAACTGTCTGCGGCTCCTAGAGCCAGAAAGAGCAATCTTGCTTCATCAATCCAGAAAATGTTGCACCATTTCTCTGTAAACTAGTTAGTGTGTTCTTTGGAAAATCGTCACCTCTTCAGCACATGTGGGTTTTCAACAATGGGACTTGGCCGAGGCTCCTTGCCAATAGCTTGGCGTCACATAGGCGTCTTCTAATTGTTAACAGCAGACTTTCTTTGATAGTCCTGGAGCTGAGTCTTTGCTATTTTGGCTTTATTCGATCCATTCCAGCTGTAGTTTTCCATTTTCTCCCATGTCTTTCTGGTTTTGGTTGCCATATGAGATCATTTTAGCTGAGCACTTCTTTATATGTTTTCCTCTCTCAGTTAACTTTGTAAACAAAGTACGCTGTTCTTTGGAACAATGTCTAGAACGACCCATTTTACTCAGATTTTCAGAGAGAAATGCACTATAACCAGCTTTTAGAACACTCACTGCCTTCATCCTTAAATAAAGCCACCTGTTTGACACCTGTTTGTACACAGAATGAATGACCTCACTGTGATTTAACTCCACAGTGCTGTCATTTTAAACACGCCCTTTCAGTTAATGATTCAGTTACACAGAACCAGCAGCACGCATATCATGACTGTTGACTACATCAACTAGTGAATTATTTGCCATGCAGAAAGATACTTTCTACCAAAAAAAGTGATTTACCTGGTTGAACTGCTGTTACTTTGAAGACAACTGTATAAAACTTCTTTTGTCTGTAAGTTGCTGTGTTTTGTTTGTATTTTGTACGCAAGCTGCTTCAAACAAACCACCTTTAGAGCAGTGGTTCTCAACTGGTGGGGCATCAGGACCCACCACCAGCTCCTTAAAAGTCACATATTTTACACCTTTAAGACAAGTTTATATTGGTCTCAGAGGTCCCCAAAACATGCCTGTGAAGTTTGTTGCTGTAAAAACACTAAAAACTAAAAAACACTAAAAAACCCCTCTGTTAGCACTGCTCGGAACGGGCTGTTTCTGTGTCTGTGGCTTTAAATGTTAATGAGCTGTCTGACTCCGCCCCTGACTACGCCGCTCTCAGGAAATGGATGTGGCTTAATGGGTGAGGAGGGTGGCACTTTCTTCCAAGTGGGGAGGGCCAACCAAAACCTGGGGGCAGTGCTAACTCCCCACATGACATCATGAGGGGAAAATCTGAGAGCAGCTTGTTTTAGCACACATTTTCTGAAAGATGGAGAAAGAGAGGGGAGGATGGAATGGATTTTTTTGATTCTTGGGGGAGTTGTGGACAGGCAAGGGGCACATAATTTTGTTAGAAAAGCCTGAAAAAGTGTGTTTTGCATAAAATGTGACCTTTAAGAGCTTGTGACCCAATTTTTTTTAAACTTCTGATCACTCAAAATTTTTCAGTGAAAAATGTTGCAGTTTGGACCTCAAATTGAATTGAACATCCTTAGAACTAAGAGACAGGTCTGAACATTTAAAAAGCACACCATTACAGAAGGAGCTTGTATACATCCTGTTTTAATTGCCTTACCTTGCCACAAACACTGAAATGTAATCTTTATCACAGGACAACCTAAAAATACACGTATGAATTTAGTAGATGTCCACTAAGGGCTTCGGTATAAACGTTTGCTGCATTTCTTTTTCCTGGCACACATTTGCAACCCACTAGAAAAGGCTTTGTGACCCACTTTTGGGTCCTGACCCACCAATTGAGAACCACTGTTTTAGAGGGATTAATAAAGTTATGTGAATTTAATTAAGAAGTGCATTAAAGGCTCATTTGTGATGATTTGTTTCCATCTGCAGGTACGGCTTCACATTTCTGGGTCTTGAAAGTAAAAACATGAAGATTCTCAACAGGAACAATGATGTAGAAATGTAAGTTAGCAGTTGCATTTACATTTATATTTGCTCTTTAGCTTTAATGTTGTGATTAATTTTAGTATCTTTTTCGTTCCTAAAGGTATGAGCTCCTCCACGTGTTAAACTTTGACCCTGTAAGAAGGAGAATGAGTGTAATAGTCCGATCCAAATCAGGTGAGCTCAAGTTTACTGTCAGGTTTGTTGCCTTGATGTTGATTTAGTGTTGGCGCTGAGTCCTTCAACAAGCATTGTGTTTGTGTGTCGATATGTTTGTGTCCAGGTGATACACTGCTTTTCTGTAAAGGAGCAGACTCTTCCATCTTTCCCCGCGTCAGACAAGAGGAAGTCGAAAGGATACGCATGCATGTGGAGCGTAATGCAACAGTGGGTGGCAAAACCTTTTAAAATGAAGTACTTTGGATGCTTTTACTGTTATGATAAATGATTCTGGGGTAGGACAGATTTAAATTTAAGACTCTAATGCTGACACGTTTTGTGCTTTCTTTGTATCACTTCTCAGGAGGGCTACAGGACACTCTGTGTGGCCTACAAATATCTGAGTGCAGAGGAGTACGCCCAGGCAGATGCAGGATTGAGGGAAGCCCGGCTCGCTCTGCAGGACAGAGAGGAGAAGCTCATGGCTGTTTACAACCAAGTGGAGACTGGCATGAGTCTGATAGGAGCGACTGCTGTGGAAGATCGGTGCGTGCTTACACAACACAACCATACATGTCCCACTGGAAGCTGCTGATATTTGAAGTTGTCCATACTCTTTCCCTTCCTCTTATCCTCCCCTTCCTTTCCTTTAAAGAAATCTTAAAAAGGGATTTAAATAGATGAGAGAGACCCAAATTTTAAAAAAAGCCAGCAATAGAAAACCTGCCAGAAACATCCCATTCTTATGAGCTATTCTTAAAAACATCACTCCTGCTGCTTATACAATCTCAACACTTCCTGCTGCTCTTTTATCAGACAAGGTCCTCCAGCACCTTTTTCCTGCTTTCATGCATTTCGCAGCAGGTAATAATTAAATTAGAAATTAAACAAACATTAAATATTCAAATAACATTTTTTTGCAAGTAGTAGCAGCTTTATTTTAGGGCAGTTATGGCAAAAATCATAGTCACCATTATTTTGAAAGGTTGAATTGAGATCATGATTTTTAAACAAGATTACTCACTGATTTTGCAACACTGCAATGCTTGCAATAATTAAACTTAAACACTCTTTAACACATTGAAAAACAAACAATAAATTAAAATAAATGAGAAAAAAAATATAAATTTATAAAAATGATATGATATAAGAACAATTAATAGGCAAAAATAATACAAACACTAAGACATCAACCACATGGAAGACCTTATGGAAAATTAAGCTCATACACAGCAAAATCGGCAGTGTTAGATTAACACTGAGAGTGTTAAATCTAACACTAGAAAAGTGTTTATATGTGTCCACACTTTTGAGTGTTAATTTAACACTTTTCAAAGTGTTACTTTTTTCACACTGAACTAGTGTTACTCCAACACTATATGGTGTTAAAAATTTACACCGAGTAGTGTTGATAGTACTCTACACTGGTGTCAGTGTTAAAAAATTCAACTCTACTGGACTTCATGTAAATCTGTTGTGATAACACTAGTGAGTGTATTACAATTAACTCCAGTGGGTGTAGAAGATTATCTATAAATAACAAGATACAAGACATGCAACTCTCTCAAAACAAACACAGCTAGACATCTGAATACATCTAAAACATCTAAAACACATCTATACATACTGCCCAAAGGCATGATGGGAAAACTCTGCCCTCCAGATTGAAAATGCAGTAGGCAGGGCTTGGATCAATTGACACTCTACAGTGTTAGAGTAACACTGGTCCATTAACACTGTCAAATAACTCCAACACTAAAGACCATTTACTCTGAATAGAGTTAAAATAACACTCTGAGTGTTAAAATCAACACTGAAATGTTTAACACCGAGAATTTAACACTCTAGTTTTTTGCTGTGTACACGGCCCTTGACGACCTGGCTCCTACATATGTAACTGAATTACTGAGCACTTATTCTAGCAGTCGCCATCACTGATCATCTAATCAGGGCCATTTAACAGTCCCTCCTTTAAATTTTAAATCCCAGGTGATCGTGCATTTGCAGTGACAGCTCGTAACATCTGGAAGTTTTTCCTGTATTATCAGGTATACCAATCTGGAGTTTCTACTAAGTTTGCTACTAAAAACTCAGTTTTATAGAGTAGCATTTTTATAATTCTTACATATTTTACTTATGTTTATTATTGATTGTATGCTAATTGTATGCACTGTGTAACTGTTTTTAAAAATGCTATATAAATAAAGTGAATTATTATGAATTATTATCATACAAAGCCAGTTGTGATTGAAATTGAAACTTTTGTAACTGCCCCAACTCTTAACCTCAACATCAACAGATTCTTAGTAGTTTATTTACTAATGGTGACAGCAAAAAGCCCCCTCTTTTAGGTACTTTTAAAAGCGATGTTAGACTGCCATCTTGTGGTTAACTTTGGGTACTCTGTCACACTTCAAGAGTTGAAAAACTTTGGGACATGTATTATGTGTAAAACACAAATAAGAAGAGGTTTTGACTACACTTTAATAGATGTATCTGTTTATAAGACATTAAATCAAATTATTGAATCTAAAGTATCCTAAGAAAAAGCTAATTAACATACATTTTCAATCATTGGCTTCTTAAATAGTTAGATGAAAAGGACAAGGGTGCATGCTTATTTAAGAGCAACTGTTTTGTTGATGTTACATTTCTGTATCACAGAGGCTCATGTTTGAGCATTTGGGCACCAAGTGACTGCACTTCAGCACATGTCTTCATATTATGCACTAACAATACGTCTTCAGTGATAACCTAATGTCTTTCCTGCCTGTTATGCAAACAACAGCCCATGCATCATTTCCGTGCCTCTTTTACGGTGACTTTGCAACTCTCTTTGCTGGTGTAATGCAGCCGCTGGGGAATTAGCCACAAGCTAAGAGGCTAGCAGGGTCTATTTAAGAGCTTTCTCTCTCATGTTACGATAAACATGTTTTTAAAGGACACAGTAATTTAGATAATAAATATTGTGGGCTACTGATTAAACTGTAATGACAGCTCAATTCAAGATGACAAGCTGTGAGGGAGTCGTGTTGTGTAATTCACAGACGAGCTGGTTCTAGGGCTGGCTTCTTTTGTGATCGATGGGAGTAAGCTCCCATTAGAGAGATGGTGGTTCTTTTTTCCACTTTTGTTGTTGTTTAAAGTGCATAAAGAAGGCGGATGAAAAGCTGTTTTAAAAATGGAAGACAATCTGTTTTCATTGAGCTGAGTTCACTCTGAGCGAGGCTGGACAGACATAAGTAAAGACATACTTTTGTTTACTAGCTCAGCACAGCAGATCATATCAGTTGATGGGGCGGTCTTCCAAACTAATTCCAGTGGAGGCATCCTAGACCACCTCTGAATGCAGACTAAGCTATTGGACATCAAACTGTTTTAGTATGCATTGAAGTACAATCACACAAAGCATTAAGGATTACCTCTTGGTGTTCAAATGCCCAAAACACATATAAATCCCTTTTAATGCGTTGTCTAGATGTGATAAAAGAGGGATGCATTTTACTACAGCCTCATCAGTGAAGCAATGAAAGTCTTATTTCTGTTAAACTTCCATTTGCTCTTCTTAAATATGATTTTTCCTGTGCTCTGTGTGCAGCAGTCTCCTTTTACACTAAATCTCTTGTGAAATTCAACCTTGAAGCCTTTAAGAAACCAGCATTTTGCCCTCTTTGAAGTCATGATCTTACTATTAGTGTAGTTTAATCTTTCACTTGTTTCATGTCTCGTATTTGTGCCCTTTTCCTCAGGCTTCAAGAGGAGGCAGCAGAGACCATGGAGGCGCTGCAGGGGGCGGGCATAAATGTTTGGGTCCTAACAGGGGACAAGATGGAGACAGCAAAGTCCACCTGTTATGCTTGTAGATTGTTCCAGAGAAACACAGAGCTTCTAGAGCTGACTGTGCGTACTCTGGAGGACGGAGGCAGGAGTCGGGAGGAACGACTGCATGAGCTCCTGCTTGACTACCATAAGAAAGCTGTGCAGGATGCTCCACCAGTGAAAGCAGGCGTCACCAGGTTTGTACCTTGACCTTCAGGGTAGAACATTCTTTGAACTGAGATTATTTTGTTATGTTTTTCTTTTGAGTTATGGCATTTATAACCAAATCTATTTAATGATTGATAGAATTGTCCTATTTTGAATTATAGGAGCTGGTCATCGGCAAACCAGGACTATGGTTTTATCATAGATGGAGCCACCCTGTCGATGGTGCTTAACAACTCCTCTGAATCCAACGAAAGTCGCTACAAGAACTTGTTCCTGCAGATTTGTCAAAACTGTAGTGCTGTGCTCTGTTGCCGCATGGCACCTTTACAGAAGGCACAGGTTGGCATCGTCAGTTATACTCAAGAAAATGTTAATCACTGTAGAGTGTAAATGATTTTCTGTCTAATACTTCCATTGCTGTTCTCTGTGTTGCTGATTATAGATTGTCAAGATGGTGAAAAACTCCAAAGGCTGCCCGATCACACTGTCCATTGGAGACGGTGCCAATGATGTCAGCATGATTTTGGAAGCTCACGTTGGTATCGGTAAGAAATCTTGTTTTGAAGCTGGATGGTCTTTTTCAGTTTTTCCACTGTAGGAATCTGCATTAATTTCATTGATTAAAAATATGAATATGAATATGTTCATTGGCAACCTTTTTGTCCATAGGTAAGTGTCCAAGGTAGATGAGACTAAGAGTAGCTAAAAGAGATCTTCAATAGTCAAAATCCAGGACAACAAAATGAGACAGTATGTCTGAACAGAAGCAGATAATGTATCAATATGAATATTTTACAGTTTTATTAATTATACAATTTGATTAAGTCAGGTTAAAGAGAATAAATATTTTGACTCAAAGTTTTGACTGATATGTAAGAACTTTTTATTGCCTAAAACTGGACTAAAATGTTTTCGAACTGTTGTCAACTAAATCTGGACAAAAAACATAAAGGTTAAAATTGACTAAAGTCTAAATAAAACTGAAACGTTTTTAAATACTAAGACTAGATTTAAAAAAAAAAAAAAAGTTGCTTAAATTAACACTTGTAAGAGTAACATTTTCCATGCAAGAGAATATAAGGCTGACACACTCACACCCTGTGTCTAAATCCATGCTTAAAGGTTGCATATTATGCAAAATATACTTTGTCAGGCTTTCAGAAAATGTATGCTGAAATATGGCATTTTCAGATTTTCCCTTCATGATGTAGGGAGCTAGCACCGCCCCCAGGTTCGGTTGGCCCTCCCCACTTGGGAAAAAGTTCCACCCTCCTCTCCTGAACCCCCTCTCAAGTAGCAGCTGAGAGGAGGATCAGGAGAATTCAATTCATTAAGCCGCATCTATTTCCTGAGAGGGGCAAAGTCGGGGGCAGAGTCAGACTGCTCATTAGCATTTAAAGCCACAGACGAGAGGCATCTGGCTGCAGCCCTCGAGCAGACCTCTACGCTGGGGTGTTTGGCTGGAGACCTCTATGGTGGGGCGAAACCTCTGCGCTGGGGCGTGACGTACATTGCCCAAGCCATGGACCTCTACGCTGGGGCGTGACGTATATTACCTGCGACAAAACTTCAGCTCTATCCGCTTGCCGACAGGCTTACCCTAAATCTAACCAGTCGGGTTTTAATGCCTAAATCTAACCAGTCGGGTTTTAATGCCTAAATCTAACCAGTCGGGTTTTAATGCCTAAATCTAACCAGTCGGGTTTTAATGCCTAAATCTAACCAGTCGGATTTAAACGCCTAAACCGAACCAGTCGGGTGAAGCCCCAGCGTATGGGTCGGGATCTGCTACTGCACTGTCAAGTGTAGACCCCTACGCTGGGGCTTCAGCGTAGGGGTCGGGGTGTGCTGCTGCACGCCCAAATGTAGCCACTATGCACTTTACATTGTAATAGGCTGTGTCTAGCAAATATGGAGGATGAACAGACCAGATTTCTCTCCACTGGATGTCAGATACAGATCTTTTAACCATGTGTCTGGACTCAAGAGGCCAATTTTTCTTATAGATGACAGATATTAGTCCTCAGAACTGATCTGTTTCTGCAATAGCAACATTCCTGACAGTAGTATTGTTTCTGTGTTTCAGGTATAAAGGGTAAAGAGGGTCGGCAGGCAGTGAGGAACAGTGACTACGCCATCCCTAAACTCAAGCACCTCAAGAAACTTTTGTTAGCTCATGGGCACCTTTACTATGTTCGCATTGCACATCTTGTGCAATATTTCTTTTACAAGGTAGGAGAAATACACGTCTGTCACACTTTGACTTCACATTCTCAGACTAAGAACTTGTTTTGACTATCAACAAAGGCTGTCTCCCAAACAAACCCACACGTTCACTTAAATTAGCTAGATAAATCCACCTTACACAGGGAAAAGTTTTCTTTTAGGTTGAGCACCGGTTCATGTTCTGCATTATTCATCATGTGGGAATCTTTGATATGAATGCATTTCATGTTTTGACGCTTTCATCTCCCATTGTGAGCCTGTTCTTCTCTGTTTGCTTGCAGAACCTTTGCTTCATCTTACCTCAGTTTTTGTACCAGTTCTTCTGCGGCTATTCCCAGCAAGTGAGTATGAGCTGAGGCCTTTAAAGGTTCAAAGATGCTGTGAAGATGAAAGGAGGCAGTGTCCCTTGAATCCACATGTCCTTGTTGTCCTGAATGCTAGACTCTTTCCCTCAGATTGCCCCTACCTCACTGCCCCTGGGATGTTTGAGCTCTGATTGATATGTTTTATACTGACTGTGACTGCATAGCACTGCTACAGATGTTTTTTCTTCACCTATGGTTTGTTGTGTGTGAGTATTATGCAATCATGAGTCATAACATAATGATGCATCATAGCAGTGTATGTATGGAGTAGCAGTTTTAATAGTAATATCATATTTCTGTCATTTAAAGGTGAATATTTCAGTGTCCTTTATCTCTGTCCTTTAGTGTAGCTCAATCATAAGGACTTTAAAGATGTATATACACATGTATACTGTTAAAGTGTGAGTGAGTCTTGTCCTCTCCATGATATTAACCCCTGGTTGCCCCATCCCTCCTCCTACCCCTCCCTCCCTTCTTCTCCTGTTCCTCCTCCCATCCTCCCCAGCCCCTGTATGATGCGGCCTATCTGACGATGTACAACATCTGCTTCACCTCTATGCCCATCCTGGCTTACAGCCTCTTTGAGCAGCACATGTGCATTGAGGTTCTGCTGGACAATGCTACCCTCTACAGGTAAACCTTGGAACCTACAGTTATCAGCAGTATATTCAGGGCCTGCTAAGCTGCTCACTTCAGTTAAGGATGAGCAATAAACAAATCTGGTCAAGTTTGCCTCTTAGTTTTTAGATGTAGGTGTTCTGGTTTGAACCAGTGTTAATTCTGGAAGCTATTTTAAGATTAGTCTAGTTTTAGTAGATGAAAACTCAAAAACATTAGAGTGGAAAGTCCTTACATCTTAGTCTTTACTTTTAGTCAAAACAACTTTTTTCATCTAAATAATATAATTAGCCATATTGTATAACTGATACAATAATAATAATACGTTTTATTTATACAGCGCTTTTCAAAAACTCAAAGACACTGTACAATAGTTGAAAGACATTACATACCAAAAAATAAATAGTAATAAAAAATATGTAAATGTAAAACAGTAATATTAATGAGAATGAAAATTAATTGAAAATACCCCACTGAAAATACTGACATACTTTATGTGCACAGTTGAGAAGTTCTGAATGTCCAGCACTTACATTTTACCCTGATTTAGTCTTACTGGGAACGAGAATGAGATGTGATGAGAAGGGATTTTGCACTCTTTTTCTAAACTGTCATAACATATGACTTGAAATTTTGTTTTATATTTAAGTGAAAGTCATAAAATGCAAAGATTGCAAGTACATTTTGACAAATTTAACCATTATATTTTTTGCACTCAGTTTACATATAGTTTATTTTTTGTCTAGTCATGACTCAAACATGTGTTTTAACAGCACTTCATATCAAATATCTATGCATGCAACAGAGGTGGACTAAGCTAAGCCAAAGGCAAATCCATTGCTCCCTTTTTTAAAAATTGTATTCATCAAAGGAAGAGCTACTTGTAACTCGTGCCCAACAGATGTGAATGTTTGAGGACCATTGCTGATACCGATATTAGGGAATGAAAAGTATCAGCCGATTAAATTTTACACTTTTTTTTTTTTTTTTTTAAATTAATTGACTGTTTGAAAGCTGATAATTCTTCTGTATGTTTCTTATTGAGGTGGTAGTGGGTGTTTGTGTGAGGAACATCATATTGAGGAATCTGATATTTTACCAGCCTTACTCACGTGCACCAGAGGGTCAAAATATAAGGAACACTTCTTCTAACAACAGCAACACATACTGTAATCTCAGAAGAATGAATTATTTTTCTCAGTGTCAGCAACATTTATAAAGTAATATTTATTGAAGTAGAATTCATGGTAGAGATGTTGTTATTGGTGTGGATTACATTGCACAGATGTGTCTAATGAACTGGTCAGTATCAAGGATATTATAGTTAACTGAAACTAACTATATGACTAAAACTAAAATTCGAAAATCATTTTAGTTAACTACAACTAAATAAAAACTATGCTTTACCAAAAAAAGTAGAGACAAAATATCCTCAGTTTTAGTCTTTGACACAACTATACTGACTGGCACCTACACCCAAGCCTGGGAAGTGTAAAATGGCCTGATTTGATTGGATAAGACTTCACACAGTAATTTTGTATCTGGAATTGTATTCAAACATCATCTTTAGGTAAATGAAATGATAAGTGGAGATTAGCATGTTTGAATAGGTTTTTAAAAAAGTATGACATTCAATCAGCCCCGACATCTATCCGAAAAAAAATAAAACTAATAGAAATCAAACTACAACGAAGCATCTTTGCAAAATAACAATGAAACTAAACTAACAAACCAGCTGTTAAACCTAATTAAAACTAAACTTAAATTGAATGCAGAAAGTGAAAAATGAAAAATAGAAAGTAATGAAAAATCCCAAACTATTATAACCTTGGTTAGTATTTTGGACTTACTGTAGGAGTTGAACTGGAAATAACACGATCAAATAAAAATACACAATCTTGCCAAAATTCACGCTGTATACATGAACAGCCAAAATTATCAAAAATGAAGAATGAGAAGTGTGTAAAATGCACACAACCTCCCCTAAGGATTAAATCTGTGATTATTTGTTTATAATCTTGTGTTGGACAAAAGTCTATGATCTGGCTTAACATTTTGACAGGTCTACTGGTTATAATAAAAAAAGTAGTTACAAGAACATTTAATTAATTGGTGTGTTTTTGTAGAATTTATAGATTTATAGATTCATAGATTTATAGAATTAAGACTTCATTTATGACATTAAATATTATAAATGTGCATTGTAGTTCCTTTTTCCTCAGTAGGTAAATCTGTTCCTTTTCCTTGCCCAAATATTTTATGTTTTTTACCTCCTTATGGTTGAGATTTTATTTTATTTTGTTTTAGAAGTTAACAGTAAAACAGCATAAAGAGCAGAAAAAAACCCCCAAAAAACACATCAGTGGGATACATACAGAAGCTTTGTTAAAACTGTACACATCTTTGTGTCTTTCATGGAGTGGTGGCAGTGTCTCTGAGGAGTTTTTTTACATAGTCCATTTTTCCCATTTCTCAGAAAATTCTGATTGTTAAATCCTCAGAATATGTGTGAGTCTTTCCATTTTGTAGAGCTCATCTATGGTTTTCATCCAGAGTCTCAAAGAAGGAGGATCCTCTTTGCACCATTTCCTTGTGACTGCTTTTTTGGCTAATTTTTACCAGATATCTGTCCTCATAATGCACTTTATTCATTGTCAGATTACCAAGATGCAACACTGTAAACTTCTTTTGTAATTTATAACCCAACATTATGCCCAGCTCCTTCCATATATCATCCCACTACCTTTCAATTTTCACCCATTCCCAGTAAATATGAGTTTGGTTTACATTTATATCTCCACACCTATATTTGAGATTTTATGAAAAGAGACAGAAAATAGTAGGATATATGTAAAGAACAATTCGGTCAATCTTTTTTCTTTCTTTTCTTATTCTTTTCTGCAATGTTCTTTAGAGAGATTGCCAAGAATGCCATGTTGCGGTGGGGACCGTTCCTTTACTGGACTGTACTTGGAGTCTTCCATGGCTTGCTCTTCTTCTTTGGTGTCCGATATTTGTTCAGCAATCCTGCACTGCAGGATAATGGCCAGGTAGGATTTTAACCCCTTTTTAAAATAGAATTGCTATTAAATTTCTTGTTTAATCTATGCCTCTCAAGTACATTTGCTTGTCTTAATTCAATCCAGGTTTTTGGCAACTGGTCGTATGGAACAATTGTCTTCACCGTTCTAGTCTTCACTGTTACACTAAAGGTAAAATATTGCCCTTTTTTATTTATCTAAAGTTATGCAAGGTTGGAATGCATTAGAAGAACCTTGAGATCCCAGGGTTTGTTGTAGACTGTCAGATATTTGACATATTTACAAAAAACTTTTCCTTTTTTGATCCCAGCTTGCACTGGACACACGGCACTGGACGTGGATCAACCATTTTGTAATCTGGGGCTCCTTGGCTTTCTACGTGTTTTTCAGCTTCTTCTGGGGAGGAATAATATGGTGATGACTGAACCCATGTAGTCATTTTAGCTGACCTGTTACGTTGTTCATTTTTATTCAGTCTTCTTGTTCTACAGCTTTTTAAACCAGTGTGTTTCCTCTCCTGCAGGCCTTTCCTGAGGCAGCAGCGTTTGTACTTTGTGTTTGCCAACATGCTGAGCTCCGTGTCAGCATGGCTGGTCATCATCTTGCTCATCCTCGTCAGCCTACTGCCAGAGATCCTGCTTGTGGTGTTCCGCAAGCCCCGAGGGCCCCACGCTCGACAGGTAAGAGCTGAAACAAACACACACTTGACCTGACACACACATTTGCTCTCTACTACTACTCTTCTCTCTTTTTCAATATTTTCTCACTCTGTCCCCTCTGCCTCATCTACTACACATTTGTCCCAGATTTATAGCAATCAAACCATGTATAATTATGTAAAAATTGAACCACATCTTTTCTCAGGGGTTCTGTTGCTAATAAAGCCGTTACTCTATGGATTGCAATGTGAAGAAAATGAAGTGTTGGTGTTTTAGTTATAAGAAGGATTTAAGTTAAATCCCTCAAATATGTTTAATTGCTCTTTTAAAGGATTTTTTTGCCTTCACCAACAACTTTATTGTGTGTATTGTTAGATGTGGACATATAGGACAAGGGGAAATGGAACATTTATATGCCGACCTCATGTTTGTGATAAAAGTACAACCTTTACCTGACCTCCAAAAACACACCACCTGTATTAGCACAGCTGGCTAACATGACATGAGTCACATTTTGAGAATATATTGCATACAGCATAATGTTCAGGATGAGTCTCAAAAAGTATTTAATCTAGGGCTGTCAGCTTTAATGCACTAATAACCATTAAGTAACATCCGTAATTGGTGGGTTTTCAAAAAAATGTTTGAATCAAATGCTTTATTGTCCCTGTAAACTACTGCAACAGCTTTACATGTCTTAGTCTCATTTCTGTTTTAAAAAATGACGGCAGCTCAGCGGACAAGTCAAACTTCATCTGCACCTCGTGATATCAAACATTTGCCTTTCTACTGTCCCCTTATTTCCTTTTCAATCCATAGCAAGTTAATTTTTCTGTAGTTACACTGAATCAGAAAAGTGCGTTTCACTTTTTCCACATTTTGTTATGATAGGTCATTTATTCCAAAATGGATTAAATTCATTTTTTACCCTCAAGATTCTACTTCTCATATATTATCTAATAAGGCAGCATGTGTCCTGCTTACAGGTGGAGCTGTAAAAAAGAGAGCCTTTTCAAAACTGTATTTTTTATTTCCATTAAGTTTATCTGCACCTTGTAAATGATTATATTTTTTTTTTTCTTAAGTTTTCCCACATAGTATCTGACTGTTAGCTGTCTTGTCCCCTCCATCAGCTGTGTATTTCAGCATAATTTGTAGCTGATGGAGGAGACAAGATGGGACAGAAAACAGGAGTTCACAGGCTGAAGTTTCCGTGTTAAATCTTTAGAAAGGTAGATGTAGGCCTAACCATTTCCAAGAAGCAGATACATTTGAAGAAGGAAAATATAGTAGAAATATAGTTTAGAAAAGACCGTCTTTGTTACAGCTCCACTTGTAATCAAGATGCACGGCACTTTTTAAGATAATATATGAGAAATTCAAGACAAAAGGAGCTTATTATTCTCAGTGAATATCTTTGTTATAACAAGACTGATCTAGCAAAGACGTTTTGTGTTTATATGTGCTGTGAAATTTTGTAGCAGTGCTGCGATGTTTAACGGGGAGGAATAATTATGAATTACTTTCATGCACCCTTTATGAAGATCAATGAGAAAAAAGATGCAATCATTTCCAAAATGTATAACATGACTTTAGCTAAAGAAAAAAGTATTTATAGCCTTTTAAAGTGAGATTTATACACCTTTTTTACATTGATCTGCAACGTTTTAAACCCAGCTGTCTGCGACTTGACAAGCTGAATGGCTGGTGACTACATCAGACGGTTTGATTCAAGCTGCAGTGGCTCAGTTTGGACTGCTGCGACTCTCACCAGCAGCGTTCTAAGACCGTCTCATGTTGCGAATCTTTGAACTGAGCTTAACAGTCAGTCATAATCCTCAATCTGCCTAAAGCTTCTTATTTTCCTTCAAATTACAAACAAGTCTGTATCCAAACAGGAAGTTAGTGACCCTTAGATTAAGACAGTACAAAACCCCAGAATGAAACAAAACAGTTTTAAATGCAAAATAGTGGAATTTAAAAATGTGACACATAGGCTATATTAATCACAATCCACCACAGAAAATTTAAATTTTTTTTACATTCTGACAGCCCTACTTTAATCTTCAGATATTTTGCAGCATATTTATAACTGAACAAAGATAAAAGGTGCTACTTTCCTCCTATATTTAAGTTGTTTGCGAGTGGTTGGTGTGACTGGACCTTAGACAGTCAGAATTTCCTCCTGAAGACTACTTTCCCAGATCCACTTTATCATCAGCTCTACATGTGGTTAATGTGTTCTCAAGCAGCTGGATTTGTTTGGTGGCAGGCAGTGTGCTGCTGGGTGTGCTCCACTCTCCTCCTTGTTAAAATTGTGTCTAGACTTGTTTTATTAGGAAAAGAACTAAATTAACCAAATGTTTTGCACGATTTGAGAGAAATCATGCTGCAGCTTTGTACAGTGTGGATTTCTTTTTTCAACATCAGAGTCTTCAAAATCAGTGAAATATCACCGTATAAATATTTAATCAGTAAATGCACGGCCTTCTATCTTATTTGTACTAATTTTCCTCCTCTTTGACTTTGTTTTCTTAACTGGTGCTGTGGCTTATGCTCTTTAAATATTTCTTCTTGCTCTGTCTTGCCCTCTTATTCCCTCTCTCTACTCACTGGACCTTCTACTCTAAAGATGCAGCATCGCCTTCCTTCCTCGGGGACGTCTACTATCTTCATGTTGTCGCAGACTGCTAGCACTCACAGCTTCTCATGGAGCGACTGAGGTCTCTTTTTCTTTCTGTCAGCCTTTAGTCTTAAGCCTCTTCCTGCAGAGTCCCTGTGTCTTCCAGTCTTGCTTGTTTTCCACCCTCTGTGTCCTTCCCCTCCCACTGTTAGATCTCTTTCTTACCATCTAAAGAAACTTGGGGTGGTGCTTTGTGGCATTTTACAGCCACTGCTTGGATGAGGAGTTTAGAAATGCTATTCTTTTTGGGCCTTCTCTATGAACCTAGATGTGTTCTTTTTTTAGAAAACTGGTTTAATTGGGAGGAATTTTTGTCAGTTGGTTCCTAAATCAACTAGCAGTGTGGAGTAGGACCGGGTGTCCATGCTGAAAACGTGCAGTCAGCCTTCCATTCTTGTCTGTCCGGTTATATCAGTCGATGTTTCCTCCTGGCCGCTTGTGCTGCCCCAGTGCCTGCTGCCTCCGCATGTCAAGTCAGTCGAATGCAGCACGACAAAGCACCAAAACTTACCTGCATGAGGTTCAAGTCAACAACCTTATCCTGGATCCTCACCAAAAACCCTGCGGGCATCTGCATTTTTGTCTGTGCGTGTGTTGTGCGTGCGTTATCTCACATATGCTGCATAGAAACACGCAAGGGAAGCAGCTTTGTAAAAATCAGGGGAAGAATTTAAAGGTGAAGGTGCCTCAGAGGGCACCTGGACTGATTTTCATTGTCCACCTGTCCAGTTTTTCAGTCTGTGTGTCTTTATGTCTATCCGTTGTGTGACTGTGTATGTGTGCAGGGAAGAGACCAACATGGTGAGAGCGGCGAAGTATGTTTGTGTTTGTCAGCGTAGTGATGTCATTGGTGTCTCTTGCCTCACCTTTCTAGAAGAAGCCGGTTCAGTCGAGCGCCGGGAGCCCCCAGACTCCCCGGTCTTCAGCCAGGCCTCTGCTCATGAGAACCTTTTCAGATGAGTCCAATACTGTCATTTAAACAGGTACCAGCCCACTTTCAGGACATTTAAGCCAATCAAAGACTCGCCCCCCCACCCCCCAGCCAACCTGTTCAGCAGTTCTGGTCTCTAACTCTGAGTTTTAACCAAAAGACGTTACGGCACACAGGCCCCACTCAACACCCAGTGTGTTCATGTGTTGTATAAGCTGATATTGGCTGGCTGAAGAGATGCATTTTTCAATGTTTTGTGTCAAAGTTTAGTCAAAAAGGTCAAAAGGTGAATGCATCCTTAAGCCTAATGCTGCAAACCATACATTTTTATATGTTTGTGTTCACATATGCTCCTTTCAGCCTCCCTTTGGAAGCCCAGCTTATATAACCACCTGCATGTGCTTTTTAAAAGTGTGTTTTTTCATGTCGGTATATAACATTTGTCAAAGTTGCCTGAGTGTAAGGTGTTGATGTTACAACAGAGGCGTCATCCCCACTGTGCTATTTGTGATGTGGTGGTTTGGCCATGGGTGTTTCATTCTGTGTGCACGTTCCAAACACGTGTCGGTGGTCGCTGTCTGCTTTCTTTCTTGGCATATAACGAATGCATTCTTAGGTGCTGAATAGAGCTCACTGCATGATGTGACCTTGCTTTGACCTCAGACTGAATGCAGCTGCATTTTGTACAGGGGGTTCACAACAAAGTGAAGACGAACATTTCCAGATAAAATACTTTATAATGATTTCTGATGCAGAGGAAACGCTGGAGTATTGTAAATAGGAAGAAAAACATTGAATACTTTGCAAGCCTGCTTTTTCACAATATCAGATATGTAGGTGTTTTAAGTTGTATGTCAACAGCTTTATGCTGAAATGCCACTTTTTAACATTTCTATTATTAATAAAAAAGTAGGTAATTCCACTTCTCACTTCAACATATTCAGGTCAGTTAAAGAAACTGGTCAGATGGATAAAGGGCTGTTACTTTGGTTTAAATTTACCAACAGCCAATCACAGCTGGCTCCACAAAGTAATCCTCCTCATGTGAAATGGCATTGTGGAGTAAAACTGATATCAAGGCCAAGGCTATCAAAATGTTCAATACTCAAGTCCCTTTAGATACACTGTGTTTTAAAACAGTCATTTTAACCCTTGGAATATTAAGTCATTTTTTGCTTTTTTTGGTCAGTCTGTATTTTTTATGCAAAAATGCATGAAGAATCTCAATCCTTTTAAGCACAATCAAGGGGGATGAAGCTTTCTGGAGCCAATAGAGGTGAGGAAAATACTGGTCCATTACAAGTTAAGATGTGGTCAACGTATTTTATTAGATTTTTTTTTTTTTTTACCAATATAATAACCTTTTTTTATCAAAGCAGAAATTGTTTATGTTGAGTATAAAGCCTTCTAAAATGTAATTGTCTTTGCTTAAACAGAATTGACATGGGTAAAAAAAAAAAGGGAAATAATTGGTGTGAAAGGGATTTTAAAAGTAGCTGACAACGGTTAAAAGTGGCAAAAATGGGCATAACAATCAGAGAAATGTAGTAAAATTGGCAAAAATGGGCTTAGAAAGTGATGAAAAGGAGTTAATAGCAGGAAAATTAAGTAAACAGAGGCCACGATAGTTCGATAATGGCAAAAATGGGTCAAAATGAGCTGAAGGGGGTGGAATATGAGGTAAAATGGGATGGGAAAGTTGCAAAAAGTGGCAGAAAAGGTGAAGTGGGTTTTAAAAGTTAGCAAAATTGTGCAGAAAAAGTGGTGAAATGAAATTTAAATAGTAGCAGATATGGGTTCAACGTGGCAAAAAATAGGTGTGAACTAGCAAATTGTGGTTGAAATGGCAAAAATAGGTTTAAAAAGTGATGAAAAAGGGTTAATAGTGGCAAAAATGATTCAAAAGGGCAGGAAATGGGTGGAATATGAGGTAAAATGGAATGGCAATGTGGCAGAAAAGTTTAAAAGTGGCAAAAATATGTTTAAAGTGGCAAAAATGGGTGGAAAATGATGTTGAAAAAAGGTTAAAGTGTGGCCAAATGACTTACACTGGTGAAAATGGGCAGAAAAAGTGGTGAAATGGGACTTTAATAGTAGCAGATATGGGCTAAAAGTGGCAAAAAATGGGTGTAAAGAGGCAAACATGGGTTCAAAATGTCAAAAAGACTCCCAAAATGGTGAAAAGCAGTTGTGTGGCAAAAGACTGGTATCAATTGGCAAAATACAGTTAAAATGGCAAACATGGTTGTAAAAAGTGATGAAAGGAGTTAAATGTGATAAAAATGAGTCAACAGGGCAATAATAGGTGAATGGTGGCAAAAATGTGTCAAAATTGTGGAAAATTGATGTAAAGTGCCAAATAATATTGACAAAAATGGTTGGAAAAAGAGGTTAAAGAGGCTTAAAAAGTGTCACAAATTAAATGATTTCCACATCATAACCCTATAATAGTTTGACACACTTTTCAGCTCCAAAATGAAGCGAGTGTTAGCCAGGATGCTAGTACCAATACTCCTGATCCAACACACATGGATTGATACAATCAATAAATCACAACAGGGGAGGGCCCAGCCTAATCTGTGGGCAGGCCTGCTAAATACCGGTATATTTTACCGCCATGACCTTGTTGAAACTCTACTAAGCATTTGTTCAATCAAGCCACTCAATGTCCCTTCAAAGACAGATTAAAATCTGGAAACACAAATACAGGAGGTGAGAGAGCAACCCTAGGCCTGGTCAGTCGTTTCTTTTAATGTGGAGATGTCTTCATTTTTCTGTCCACCCCCTGTAGACAGGTCTGAATGTTCCACCCTCTCATCACTGGTCACCAGGGTCACCAATATCTGCTCAAGACCTTTTTGCAACAGCTTTCACAGTTTAACCCTCATCTCTATTCTTCCAATAGCTGTCAGAGAACGGCCTCCTCCAAACGTCCAGGTAAACCACAGCCAGATCAACCAACCGTCTGTCTTTTCCTTTTTCCCTGCTGAGCGTTAACCGATAACTGGGGGTGAAATTTGAAGCTTTTCTTTTACTAATTTCTGCTCGTTTATGGTGGTGGGACAAGTATTTTTTGTGTATTCTCTTGTGTTGTGGTATG
Source organism: Cheilinus undulatus (assembly GCF_018320785.1). Taxonomy (NCBI): domain Eukaryota; kingdom Metazoa; phylum Chordata; class Actinopteri; order Labriformes; family Labridae; genus Cheilinus; species Cheilinus undulatus. The sequence goes on along the minus strand of NC_054874.1, from coordinate 8,555,011 downwards.
TGTCCAATCAAAGCTCATTCCAAAGATCGTGGTGATTTCATGGTGTCTTGTTGTATTGTTTGTCAAACACTCCCTACAAAAACACAGTAAAGTAAGATCCATGTGCTTGTGCTTTTGCAGATTGCGCCTGTCACACCACTATCCTACAAGCATCTAAAGGATGGCGACTGAAAGGCAGCAAGGACTCAGAACAACAGCGGCATCAGATGCTTTCCGTGCCAGTCGGGTTAGAGCTGTCTGCCACCATGCCTGATTGGAGAAGAAGAAGAGGAAGAGGAAAAAATAAGAGGAAAAAGAGAGATATTCTGACTGAGGGGGGAGGGATGAAAATGGGTTTGGCAGTCTTTTTGACTTGCTCCGTCCTTCTCCGTCTAATCCCAACAACCCCTCCCCATCCGCATGCCTGCAGAGCTGTGCCCTGTGTTATTTTTTTTATAGATATCTACTCAGAAGACAGGCATGGGTTTTCTTTCTTTTACTTCTTCTTTTCTTTTTAATACAAGCTTGAAATGAATGCAAACACGGCTGCCTTGTCAGTAGCTCTGCCCAACTGCTGTGTTTTAACAGGCGGTTGTTAATTTCCACTCCAAGAATGGTTCACCTGCATGAATGAAGAATGAAGGCTCAGAGGAATGGCTTCACTCCACTGAGGTTCAGTTACTTTTCTGCAAAGTTTTTCTTAACTCCCATTCTTAATAGTTACACTTCAAAACACTGTTTTACTTTATTACACATGTCAAGAGCTATTCTCTAAATTAGTGGTTCCCAACCTTTTTCCTTAGGGCCCCCCACACACACACTTGAAAATTAAACATCAATTTTAATGGTTTTTATTGACAAAATCCCAACATAATAGGCCCAAATAAACTTGTTCTTGGTTAAAGATTTATGTCAGGTGTGTCCGAACTGTCCAAAGGTTAAGATATGCTTAGTGATTGTGTATGGGTAGGGAATAGCTGACAAGGCAAATAGCCAGTCATTTTAAGGATTTTCGGGAGGCCAGTTAGATTTCAGGTGGCCCTGCTTGGCCCTGGATCTGCCTCTGCAGTGCTACTTTCTGCCATGATCCATTAGGGCATTATAAATCAATCATTGTTCATATTTTGGTTTAAAATATGCTTACCATTTACAGTGTTGTCTCAGTTAAGTCTCAGAAAACAATGAATAAATTCTTCTTGTCAAATTGTTTGTTTACAGAATTAACATGGTAGCACGGCCTTGTGCTGAAACTATAAAGTACAATATAGTCAAGCACAAGCTTCATGTTCTAATGTGGGCCATATTTCATTTTATCTTCTGGACCTGCTGTGGGCCAATCAAAAATAGCCTGCAGGCCATACTTGGCCCCTGGGCCATAGTTTGTACACCCCTGAAATATGTATAAACTGCCCATTATTAAAACAGTTCATTAGTCCCTCTCTAGAAAAAAATAAAGAAGATCTGTTGATTTTTAAAGAAAAAAACTCACAATTCTCAAGTTTAAAATGACATTAATTACAAAGAAATTCCTCATTTTTGAGGGTTTTTTGTGTCAAAATTCAAGACTTTTTAAGATCTGAAATTTTACTTATTTTTCTTGTAAATTTCCAACTTTTTTAACTCTGGAGCTCTGAGTTTGATTTCTGGTAAATATATAACCTTATAATCTTTTTTTAAATGTTGACTTTTTTTTGCACAAAAAACAGATTCCCTTTATTTTTCATCTTTTCAGTTGGCCCTAATAAATTATGTTTCTTATTGTGGTTTTAAAAAGTATATATATGTACATCTAATTTTGACATTGGAACAGACTGGGTCTTGCATCCCCCCCTGAGATCTTTAGCTGCCCCTTGTATGGATGCACACAGTTAAATGGTTAAATTTGTTTATCAAATTAGCTGGCATGAGATTTACAAGATGGTTAAACTAATTACCTGTAGTTTTTTATAAACACAAGCTTGAAATCCCAGTCTGTAATGCTCTTTTAAACTTTAATGAACCTCCTGCCACTAGAGGCCACTGAAGCTTCAGTTAATAGCTGCTGCCTTCTTGTCTGAGCTGCCCGTGGCACTTTACTGGATGGAAATATGAGTAGCTCAGCAGTTACCGTGTGGTTTGAACAGCGTAGTATGACAGTTTTTTTTAGTAGTAAATGTAAATAAAGTTGTAGGGTTGAACTCACAGAAACTACTCACCTGAAGTGGAAAGAGGCCACATATCAAAGCAAAATTAATCTGCAGAGAGGAATAAAGGCTTGTGGAGCTAGCTGCCAGTGGTGGGTAGAGTACACAGTTACAGTACTCAAGTAAAAGTACTTTTACTTAACAATAATTATTACTCAAGTAGAAGTAAAAGTACTCATAACAGTAAGTAGTTGAGTAAGAGTAAATGAGTACCTCATTAAAAAACTACTCAAGTAGTGAGTAGCTTCATGATTAACTTCATTTTGTGCAATTTATTAAAATGTATTGCATTACAACATATTATTCAGGGGTAGTAATGTAAACTGCACATTGTCATAAATAAAGTAGCACAACTTGCCAAAAGTTAAAAAAAAAAAAAAAAAAAAACTTAATACATAAAGCAGCAGTCAAATTATGTTTGTTAATCAAAATTATGGGATGAAAAATTCAATATAATGAGAAAAAACAAACTCTTTCTCTCATAACAGTTAACTTATTTCTACATGATGACTTTAATCTCACATGAATTTGTACCTTGCAGTACTTACTTTTTATTCACATTTTATTTATTTTATCATGTGTTAATTATTTTTGGCTCGTATTTATGAAATTGATCTTATGAGCTGGCCTCATTTCTGACTTTTTAGCTCCAATTTATGATGTTTTTTATCCTGATTATCACTCAACAAATTTGGCAAGCCAAACTGAAAGTTAATTAACCCAAAGACAAATGTGGCCCACTAGCCCCACGTTATAACTATGTTAGGTATAATCACTGATATCAGAGATATGCCACACACACGATAGTAGTTTCACCTACGACATAGCGCTTTTGTGGCAGAGTTATATCGGTGCCTGGACACGTGACATCATAAATCACTGACACAGCTGTATCTTTGCGGTCTGCAAGTTAAAACAGAGGTTTGAACTTATACGTTTAGCTAACCAGCAGTGCAGTCATTAGCTTGTTTAGCTTACTTACCATATCATGCTTTCTTAGATTTGACGTGCTATTTTTGAAGCTTGAGATTTCCACCGTTTAAGGAAGACATGGTAGGCAGCGCATTATGTGACTGTTGTTCCTCGTCGTTTGAAAGGCAAAGAGTCTTGATGTTGGGCCAGGGATGAACCTGCTCCTCTGAAGGAGATGCAGGTATTACATATTCAGCCATTATCTCCAACTGTTGGTCTTTGTAGGGGAGGGCTCACTCCTCTGTTTACTCTGTGATGCAGGGGACTTTACCTCACGCTGCTGTGAGAGCTCAGCTGAGAGTAAGAAAAATACCTAATGAAAATAAATTATAGACAAGTAAAAGTAGCGACCAGTGTATTGCCCATGCTATTTAGCAGAGTAAAAAGTACTCTGCTAAATAGCTACTCTCAGAAGTAGGATTTCTCAAAAAAACAAAACTACTTAAGTACATGTAACGGAGTAAATGTAACGTGTACTACCCACCTCTGCTAGCTGCGAATGTTAGCCACGCTGAACAGAGTAACAAGCTCACATCATACCCACTGAAACAGTGATCCTGTGAGGAATTTGACTATTTTCTAGGTATTTTCTCCTCTTTAGGCTAGTCGGTTAAATGTAATTTGAATTGGCGTTTAGATGAATGGGAAAATAGACACGTAGGAACATCCCTACCCCCCTATGGGTGCCCGAAGCCCAGGTTGGGAACCACTGCTCTACATTGTTTTATGCTTGAGAAAATACACTTCTCCACAGTGTAATGTGAAGTTACTAAAGGTGAATCTAGTTCTGCTCAAAGAAATTCTAAATGGTTTTGCTTTTATATACTTTTTCAACTCTAAATTTGCATTCTTTATCGAATAGCATAAACGGTTAACAGAGGCCATTCGCCACTCAATCCAAAAAGTGTGTCTGTGTGTGTGTAAGATTGAGAGATAGATTAGAGATGTTAAGCATGATTTGGCAATGAAGCATTGCTGGGAGTTTGACCTAGATCTCCCAAACTCAGAGATGATTTAAGACAGAGTCGATTTAAGATGAGTAAATTAATATATGTGCTGTACTGTAAATAGCTCAGAGATGTATGATGCTCAAAGCCAAAAAGATAGACGTCAAACGATCAGATTCTGTCCACGGTAGTGTGAACTGAAAGTCAAGAGTGCGTTTGTGTGTTTGTTCTGGACAGTGAACTCCAGAAATACCTGTGCGTCATGAAAACCAGGATTACTTGAACCTTGTTTATGTAGACATTTCCTGCACTATTAAGAAAACTGGTTTCTTCATCGGTCACCAAGGCACACAAATATATGCCTGAGCACACAAACTCATGCACATATCAGCTATATAAGAACAAAACACACACAGTAACCACACACATTTATGCGCACATGCACTAAAGCCCAAATGAGGTATTTATGTTCATTATCTACCAGTAGTTTGTATCATTTGTCTCATGCAGGAGAACATTACGGAAAAAAACTCCAACACTGCATAATATTTAGCGCCACTGTGAGCCTTTTTGCTCCATCTCCCTCCTTATGTTTGTGATCAAAAGTTGCCCCAGACGAAACAAAAGTCTGCCTTTTTGTTCTCTTTTATCCTTTAGTGTTTAGTGCTTCATACATTCCATTTAAACATGCATTGATTTCAAAAACTTTAAGATACTGTCCTCTTATTCACAGGCTTGATTTGTCTATTTTGCCTATTTATTATTAAGTGTAATTTTACTCACAAATGTCATCCTTTTATGATATAAATCTTTTTTATTATTATTATTATTGTTGTGGAGAGTGATCAGCTTTGTGCCAGCTGAGTTAATCTGTGTCGCTCCAGAAATGACGTGAGCCTGTGCCAATCTCATTTGATAGTCTTTGTCATACATGCAAAGACAGGCAGCCCCCATAAAGGCCTCTGAACTGCTTTTTCAAAGACATATTTACACATCAGCTTAAGTTTTTTGAAGTTTCATTCATAAATTATCAAACAGGAGTTTCTTTCAAACACTGGCCTTGTATTTTCCCTCACTTCCTGATATCCAAAACAGTGTGTATGCTCATGTTGATTTGTTCTGACCAGATGGGAAATAAACATGCCTTTCAGTATAATTTTCTACTAAAACAGCTTGTTTTTTTAAAGAAGAAAGGAGGAGACTTCACGTCACCTCCAGACCGCACTGTGCCAGAGACACCAGATGTGAGAGGACACTCTGAAAGGGGGCTGCCTGCTTTGTTAACAAATGAAAAACCTTTAAGTAACATCAGAGATGCTATTTTCAGAGCTAAAAAAGATACCTTGGATTCTAATGTTTTGCCTGTCTAAATGAAAAAGTATAAAAAGAATGGATTGTATTTTTAATGCAACCTTTTTTCCAGCCACTTTTTTCTAAGAAAATCAAAATGTCCAAAAAAAAGCACGTGAGGCTCTGTGGTTGTGGATGCTGTTCCCGTCTGTCCGTGAAGGGGTTGGAGGTGGACGTCTTCAGGCACCTCAGCAGCCCCTGCAGCAGGGACACCTCGCCACCTCCAGCCCCCTTGGGTGTCCAGCCTCTACACTCCAAACCTCCAAGCTGAATGTACCTCTTTGAAACTAGTATATTCAAAAACATGAAGATTTTCTGTAATAAAGCAGAATGTTTTGAACAAAATCAATGCCTTTAAGCGCTTTTTTTTCCCACCAGCAGTCATGTCAGCAGTAAAACGTGTGCATGCGTGGGCGGCTGAGAGCGTGTGTATGTGTTTGTGTGTGTTTGACCCCACTAAGCAGATGCTGTACAGTAATGAGATGGCTGAGAGGCTAAGCTGGATCAGCTGAGTGGCTGCATATCGGGAGTACGGCTGCTCTCTCTCTGCTCCGTGTGTGGCCTCACATCAAGAAAAACATCCAGCACTGTGAGTCAGGAGGCTTACATACATGCATACACAAGATTTTTTGCACTCTGGTGTCTGAGCACCGACCCATTCGGAGGAGTTGTGGGCAGGAGGTTGAGTTCAGAGAGGCTCTGTGTATCAGTATGTACACAATGACACCCTTTCATATTTGTTTGAATGTGATTGTTGTGTGTTAAAGGCTCTGCTTTTGCATGGGCCAAACTTGTTGGCTGAGGAGGGTGCAGTTGATTTTCATTTTCTTTTTACAATAAGTCTTTTCTCCTCTGTTTGTGCATGTAATTACAGCAAAGTCAGGAGAGAGTGGAGACATTAACATGGCAGCCAGGGATTCCAGCCTACTGTATGGTCAGCAAAGAAGCAGCAAAGGAGAGCACGAAGGAGCATGAAGTGAGAGGAAAAAGTTGGGAGGGAGTTGGCAGTGTTTCAGGAGAAGACTCTTGAGCCCTGCACAGCGCAGAGCTGACGCACTAGAGCTCAGGGAGAGAGGGAGAGAGGGACGGGGAGGAGGGGCAAGAGAGAGACAGACAGCAGTGGCCAGATGGAGCCCTGTTTGTTTTGAAGTAGCTGACTGCTGCTCAGAGCTGGACAGTCTGTCGGCACAAGTGTGTGTCTTAAGAAGAGGAAAGACATCACAACCAGTCTGAACAGGACCGCACCACTCTTCTCTGCTTATGTGGACAGGTTGTGACTGTGCAGCTCACACTCTATGCAGCTCAAGGTCAGAAAGATCCAGCAGCAGCCTCAGGGAACTGTCCCATCTGGATCTCAGGACCAGCAGAGGCAGGTGAGCACAAGTTTTCCTGTTAGCCTGGTAGTAAGAGTGACACAATGAAGGGATACAGGACTGTGAGAAGGATGTGAGGCCTCTTGTACCTCCCACAGCAGCATCACCTCTCCGAGCCTGAACCTGTGTCGGATAACAGGAAGGGAATGGGCCCGGCCTCACTGCAGGAGGAGAGAGAGCCGGAGAAAGAGTCCAAGGAAGAGATGGAGAGCTACCACTACCTTCTGCAGGCCAGCTCCCAGCTGGAGAGCACTCTGCAGCGTGAGTACACATGATGCTGACTGTCCTTATTTAACTTCTGCTAGTCACTAGCAGGCTTTTGGACATAATCCTTTATCTGCTCTGAAACTATTTCCCATCCTTTTTACCTCATGCATGCTTCAGCAGGCTGAGAAATGAGATGTACTGCAGGACAAGTTCTTTTAGTTTGATTTACAGCGCTCATTTGTAACTTCTGAGAGTCATTATGGGAGGTAACAGGAGAACTGCAGAGTAACTCAGGGATGTCAGTGTTATTGATGTGCTGTTTGCTGCAGCTTTGGTACGTTAGGCCATAGTAGGGATTATGTCTGCTATTTTAAGCCATCACAGATGGATAGATATTTATCCATAGGCATGATTTGTTGGCTGAATATCTGTAGATCTGTGTGGCATGGTGATAGAAAAAAGTGTATGCTGTTAAACCTTCAGTTTCACAATTTAAGCTATGTTATTTCAGGTATCTGGTTATGACAGCTTTTTAATTGTAATGTAGACATTTTTCACACAAAAAATATAATCAACATAAAATCAAACATACTAGTAACTCTCTGTCAGACCTCACTGCTGAATGAAGTTCAGATGGACAGGAATGCTAACTGATGTGATTGTCGAGTCAATAGTGGAGGCCTCTCCAGAGGCTAATGTGATTACATTGGGATCCTGGCAGCCTTGAGTTATTGTTTAATTGATGTGCCTTTGCGTCTTTACGTTCCCTCTGGGTTCATTGTACCTGGCCCAGGGTTTGTAGGTAACAATGAGAGCAGGAAAAAAGGGCATGATGAGTTTCTATTTTTACCAGGTGACACTTTTTTTTACTCTCTCACTGAAATGCGAGCCCTGCAGTCAGGGTTTGTGCTAATCTTCTTACATGGGATGGAGTTTTGAGCCTAAATGACACTGCTGTGTTAAACAATAACCAGGGATCGATCATTCCCCTCATAGATAACTGTAAGTTATCATGTATGTAAGTCTCTGACTGATGCTACAAGCATTGAAAATATTTCCCTATTTTGAGGCAAATGACCCACATCAGCTCCAGTCTTCATCCTGAAAGCATTTAAGCCATTCATATATGAGCGTACAAAAATATTCCTGCATCATTAAAAAACCTAATGGAAGAGGAAGTTAATCTAAATATCCCTTTATATGCAATCCTCCTCATCACTTAGAATGTATATAATGCTAAGCTACTCTTTTGCACACATTTCATGTTTCTCATGCTTTACTCAACCGTCTCATATGTGCTGTTAGATTAGGGCATTTTGCAGCTATAACAGCCTCTACTCTTCTTGGAAGGCTTGCCACAAGTATTTCTGTGGGAATTTGTGCCCATTTATTCTGTAGAGCATTATTGAGGTCAGTCACTGATGTTTGACCAAAAGACCTGGCTCGCAATCTCAGTTCCAGTTCATCCAAAAGGTGCTCGATGGGGTTGAGGTCAGGGCTTTGTGTGGGCCAGTCAAGTTCTTCCACACCAAACTCATCAAACCATCTTTATTGTCTTTGCTTTTTCCACTGGAGTACAGTCATGTTGGAATAGAAAAAGGCCTTCCAAAAATTGCTGCCACAAAGTTGGAAGCAAAGCATCGTCCAGAATGTCTTGGTATGCTGACGCATTAAGATTGGCCTTCACTGGAGATAGGGGGCCTGAAAAACAGCCCCATATCATTATCCCTCCTTCACCACTAGACTTCACAGTTGGCACAGTGCAGTCAGGCAGGTAATGTTTGCCAAATCCAGACTGGTCCATCTGACTGCCAAACAGAGGAGCACGATTCATCCCTCTACAGTCCAGTGTTGGTGTGCTTTACACACTTAGTAATATGAGGCTTGCATGCAGCTATTCGGCCATGGAAACCCATTCATGAATCTCCTGCTGCACAGTTTTTGTGCCTACATTAATGCCAGTGGAAGTTCAGAGCCCATCAGCTATGGAGTCAACAGAGCATAGGTGACTTTTATGCACCACATGCCTTAGCAGTCTGTGATTTTATGTGATCTTCTGCTTTCTGGTTGAGTTGCTGTTGTTCCTAAATGCTTCCACTTTCTAATAAGATCACTTACAGTTGACTGTGAAATATCCAGCAGGGATGAAATTTTACAGATTGTGTTATTGCAATGGTGGCATCCATCATAGTACCACTGAGCATATACATAATATACGTAGACGCCCTAATGGCCAGTGGGCTGTACATCAACGCCACCGCTACTTTGCCAGGGGCATTCCTGGATAATATGCCTCACTCCTGTGCTGCATGGGGCTGCACTAATAGATGCACAGAAGAGACAAGATCGTGTGGAATAACATTTCATGGCTAAGTTAAATAGTTTTTTCATCGTATTTGGCAAGAATAACAACATGTTCAGAGCTAATTTCCCTAACGTTGTTGTTAAGTGGATTAATATCCGCGGTTAAGCTAGCTTTTTAACAACGTTTTGCAAATGGTTATTTTGTTTCCAGGAGAGAAGAATGTCTCGATTGCTGTCAGTAAAATAAGATTCGATGTAAAACGTATCATAGAGAAAGAAGAAAGTATCCAAGTCAACAATGTATTTAAATTTAAATAATTTAAATTTTCTATGAGCATGTATGTGTCATTTAAGTTCTAAAAAGTAAGAAACACAGATGCACCTCCAGTTGTGGTATATTACTACTTGAATTATCTACATTTTTTGGCTCTCTGATATTCATTTTGAATCATTTAATTAACAAAAAAAATATACCTGTAAACCACTTTATATACAAACGAGTCATTACCATCATTTAATTGTAAACGTGTGTGTTTTTTAATCAGAAAACCCTTAATCCCTCATATACTCGCATTTGTTTATGGAACGATCTTGCCTCTGGCAATATGGCGGACACGTTGACGTATAGCGGCAGCGGGAAAACACAGTCAATGACGCGTCTGCTTATATTATGTCTATGCCACTTATCATGTCATAATCTCCATTCTACTCAAAGTTTTTTATTTTCTTTCAAAATCAAAGCAAGTCTGTATCAGACCAGGAAGTAAGTTACCCTTGGTTTTCAAAATGAAGCAAAAATGTTGTACATTCAACATAATGGAATTTTAAAAATGGGGCATTGATAATGATTGTCTTCTGAAATACCAAGATTAATCTAGATTTAGAAAATTCAATCATTTGACAGCCCTTAAATATTATTTTATGTTTTATTCTGCTCATCACTCACATTCTATGTAATGCTTTCACTTCTGTCTGCACTTTTCTCATGTATCTCATGCTCTTTAGTTTTAACTAACATTTTAAGTTCATCCAGTGTTTCCTAATCTCTCACACTTAAAGCTTAACTGACACTTAATCTGCTTCAAGTTGGTATGGATGATCTGACTCTTCGGCTTTCCTCTCTGACTTTTTGGCCTTCAGAAAAAGTCTTCCTCTGCTGTTTTAACAACTTTCAGAACTAAAACTTATAACCTAACAGTTTCAATTGCTTCTAAAAATATGCTTAACAGCACTTATCAGCACTTAAACTCACACAAAAAGGAGCATCAAGTTGCGAAGCAAAACTCACACACTTGCATGCAAACAAATTAGCAGCACCAGTTTTCAACTGTTAAGGAAAGAGAAGCCTTTAGCCTATTCTGATTTTCACATTACCAGTGAAGTAGACCAAAAAGTCTAGTGAGAGTATTTGACACCTGAAAAACACATGAACCATGACTGTTAGACATTTTAAAGGGTTGTAGCTTCAAGCACTGACAGAGAAGGAAAAACAGTGCAAACTGTTTTGTCTGTCAGTGTCTAATTTCACACCAAAAATAACCAAATCTGTCTCCCAACCACATCCCTTAAGAACTACCAGTCTGAAGAACCAAAAGATAAAAGCACTCAAAAATGTGAATACTGAAGGCAAAACAGCCTCCCTGCTTAAAACAAGTCTTTAATTTTGCCTCTTCAATCCATTCTGATTTTAAAAACATTTTTTTTACATTTCTTAGTGGTGAGAATTCTAAATTTACCTCTACTCCTTTCTTTTCCGACAGCAGCCACCCACCAGTCTAATCCCCTTTGCATGGTAAGCTTTGTTTTGCCAAATATCCCATGACCTAAAGGCACCACGAGTCTTTGTGTACTACAAAAACATTAGAATGTGTAAGAGCAGATTTCTCGCCATGCAAGAGATTACTCGTGTCCACTTGTGAGCCAAACTTCATTCAACATCCGCACCCTGTATTTGAGCATAATGTCTACTTCCTGAGTCATACCTTTCTGAGTTACTAGTCATTGCAAAAAGAATATTCTGAAGGTGAAGTGTGAAAGTTTAATATTTTTCCTGCAAATAAAGCCTGACTTCTTAATTTTATTTGAAAATACATGCGTTTATTTGACTGAAGCTGGAAAACTTCCTGTGGTTGAGGTTGTAAAAGCAAAGGCCTTGAGGAATAGAGGTGAGTGGACGCTTTTATGGGAGTTTTATGTAATAAAATCAGTTCTGATGGTTATCATTGTTTGTACAACACAGATAAGCTTCCTGCTTCAGCTTTGTATGCAGTATGAATTAAAATCTGTTTGACAGAGAGCAAATCTCTGTTTCCATCCACACAGGTAAACTCTACCTGTGTGCAAAAACAGAAGAGCAAACAGAGGTTATCTACCTGCATGTATCAGAGGTCATGATGGGATCACCATTGTGCCGTATAGAAATAATCACACTTTGATTGTTTTTATTGCTATAATATGAGAATTTTATGACCTCTGCTCAACTTAAACTGCATTAAAACTTCATGAGTAAAACACTTATGATAAAAAAAAAGTGCTTTATACTTAACCTTTTCTTGTAGCCGTGCACTTTCAGGCATAATTGACTCATTTTGGTGCATTTTACCCAGCAAAACCTAAGATGGGTTTGATTATGTGAAAGGCTGGTAGTCAGGGTAAGCAGGGGGTACAGGAACTCCTCAGTGTTGGCAAGTTTATTAACAATGCTGCAGTTTGCAGCACAGGCTGTCCTTGCTTTGATTTGATTTAATGCAGCAGAGGTCTGCAGTGCGTTTGCTTGTGTATCCCTGGCTTTTTTTTTTTTTTTTAGAGTAACTTTATTGCTCAGAACTACATGAATTATCCATCTGGCTGTGTCATTTGCAGCTACCTTATTAATGAATTGAAACATGTAATATATGTAAAGTTATGTTAAAGGAAAATGTCACCAGTGTTACATAATTAACTTGACTTTAATCTGTTCTGTCACACCTTCCCAAAGGTCTCGTGGCTACTCTAGAAACAGTTATATAATTTTTCCAGTGTGACAGTAACTCTACCCTGTATCTGTGTGGAGTCAGTATAACCACTGGCTCTGCTCTGTCCCCGTCCTGCTCTCTGTTACACACATCAAATATTCAGCAGGTACCAGTAGAGCTCATTACTGGCTCCCTGACAGCAACACGGACACTATTACTGCAGTGGACGCATGGAAAATAACACCTCTGTCTCCGACTCATCTGTGTTTTTTATGTCTTTTGTTATCTTTCTCTGACAGTGTTTTTCAATTGTCATCTGTGCAGCAGGGAATAGGAAATAATCACTGTCTTTAAAGATGTAGTCAGAGCTTCAAGTAAAAAGAACTTTCCATGGAAAGCTAATACTTTAAATTTTTAAATCAAAAAGTCTACCTGTGTATCTTGAAAGTGTCTCTGACTCTGCACAAGATCACCTCCTACTTTCATTTAGACATGTGTGAATGCAGTGTGAGAATAAGTGAACATAACTGAAAGATCAACATTGTGTTACTAGCAGTTTGACAGCATTGCAAATGAATCTTCATCATGTTTTTTACATTATGCAGAAATCTCCGACAGTGTCCTGAGTTGTGATGATCCTTTTCAGAATTGCTGAGATACAGTATCTCTGTTTGAAAAGATTGTCAAAGTCTACGTAAATCCTGCACAATTACTGATTATTTCAAACATACTGTTCATTCACAAGTTTGGTGGAGGTTTGTCAATGGTATGGGGCTGTTTTTCAGAGTTTCCTCATCTCCAGTAAAGGCGAATCTTAAAGCTTCAGCATACCAAGACATTTTGGACAATGCTATGCTTCCAACTTTGTGGCAACAGTTTGGGGAAGGCCCTTTTCTATTCCAACATGACTGTGCCCCAGTGTACAGAGCAAGGACTTTAAAGACATGGCTGATGTGTTCCATGCATCATCGACCACCTGTAGAATGAACTGGAACTGAGAATGCGAGCCAGGCCTTCTCATCCAACATCAGTGCCTGACCTCATGAATACTGTATAGAATGAATGGGCACAAATTCCCACAGAAACATTCCAAGATCTTGTGGCAAGCCTTCCAAGAAGAGTGGAGGCTGTTATGGGTACAAAAGGGGGGCCAGCTCCATTTTAAAGTACATGTATTTGAATACTTTGTCATTACAGTCCCTGTTGGTGTAACAGGCAACTGAAATCACACCATGTAGTCTATTTTTGACAAATTGCAGTGTGACTGCAAATTCTGGATGTAATGGGAAAACTTTTGCTCAGACCCATTTCTCTCATTTCTTTTGCCTCTCAGTTTTTACCGTCCACTTGCCTCTTTGAACTGAGTTAAGAAGGTTAGGGGTGAAATCTACCCCCCAAAGGGAATGGGATGTAACCTGTAACCATGCCAGATGGGTTTGTTTCACACATCCATCTGGAAAACCTCTCATAGACAGCATTTGGGAAAAGGCAGAGTCTTTGAAAAAAAAAACAAATCTGAGGGTGACTGGATGAACGTTCTGTCTGTCACATCTTTATGGGTCAATCAGAGAAACAAAAACACGTGACGATGTAGCCGCTCCCAAGTTGTAAACTACATAGAGAACTACATAACACGAACCATAGCGACTGTAGACACGTCAATGTACGATTTTATTTGTTTTTGAAAAGAAAACAACCCACTGCTGTTCTTAGTTCTTCTTTTAACGAAGAAATGTTGTCAAGTTCTGATAAAACTGGTGCTTTAGAAGCATCTAGGCCAAAGTCTTCCGCCATAATTGCACCAGCCTCTTGTCGCTGTTTGCTTATGTCACGACTCTGCCGCCCCCAAAAGTACTGTTCCTCGATGCTGATTGGTCCTGTCACTTTCTGACCTGGCCCAAACTGTTCAGGTGGGAGCTTTGCAAGATGGATTCACCAGTGAGAAACATGGAAATGGGCGAATTCATCTGCTTTGCAAGGTTAAATGGGATGACCTTTTAAGTTCTTGAAACATCATTGATTGCATTTACATAAACAGCTGCAACAACAACCCCAGATATTTCTACTTCAAGCATTTCTTTTCAATATCTTGGTCAAAATCCAAAACGCAGAATGCAAAGAAATGACATTAAATCATGATATTAGATTGTTGGAAATGTCAGATTTTTACTAATGATTCACAAGGCATTATGGGAGATTTCTGATAACATCACAAACAGCTGACCCGTTTTGTTTAGTTGACAGAAAACTTGGAACTTTTTCATGGAGTTATATTTTATGTAGTGGCTGATGCTTTTTAAAATGTAGCGAAGTACAATATGTCCCCAATATTGTACTTAAGTAACATTAAATGACTGATTTTTAAAGCTGCTCAAAAAGATGGCGAATATTAGAGGAGAAGGACCACTGGTTTGAGCTGACAGAAAGGTAACAATAACTACAACACTCATTCATTATAATCAAGGTTTGAAGAAGAGTATTTCTGAATGAGACAACATGTTGAACATTGGGGCAGATGGGCTAAAGCAGCGGAAAATCACACTGGAGCCCCTCTTGTCAGCTAAGAACAGGAAACTGAGGCTACAGTTTATACAAACTAAACAGAATTGGACATTAGAGAATAGGGAAGATATTGCGTGGTCTGATAAGTCTCAATTTCAACTGCAGTGTTCAAATGCTTGGGTCAGAAATTGGTGGAAACGACATGAGAGCCTGCCGGAACACCAATTATAGCACATTCAAAGTCACTTAAATCACCTTTCTGATGCCTGTTTAGAACTTCATCACATCACCTTGACCATGTCTACATGCCTTAGTAGATTGGTTGCTGCTGTATGACTGCTGGATTAGTTATTTGCTCTAATAATCAGTTGAACAGGTGTACCTAATGACGTGGTCAGTGAATGTACACTCCCTGAATCATTACTTTTACTGAGCTTGTCATTTAGAGTATGTGTCTGTTCTTTCAGAGGTGACTGTCCCTGTCAGCATGAAGGAGGTGGGGGGCTACATACAGAAACAAGTGGCGTACCTGTCAGGTAAGGCAGTTCAATCACCTACTTTAAACTTGATTCAAATCTCTGCCCTTTCATACCCTCAGGGAATACTTGTCATTTTAATTTAAAACAACTGAATTGCTCATATTTGTCTTTGCAGGGGGGCGTGGGGAAGACTCCAGTGTGATCATTACCCTCCCAGAATGCTCTGCTTTCAGTGACATTCCAGAGGAAGCTTTAGCCAAAGTCTTTACATACCTCACTCTCATCCCTCGGTACGTCCTCCTTTGGTCTATTCCTGCTTACTCTCTCCCTCCCTTTCTGCAGTGCACCAAAAAGCCCAGTGCTTGTATTCTGAGCACAGCTGGCCTTCACTGCTCCTCAGCTCACTGTCACATGTCCTACTGATGCCCTCTATGC
Organism: Cheilinus undulatus; assembly: GCF_018320785.1. Taxonomy (NCBI): domain Eukaryota; kingdom Metazoa; phylum Chordata; class Actinopteri; order Labriformes; family Labridae; genus Cheilinus; species Cheilinus undulatus. Next base: position 8,539,326 of record NC_054874.1, on the reverse strand, counting down.
CTGAAACTTCACTCTCCTAAGGGACTTGGAATGTTTATTTAGGGCTTTTTGACTAGTTTCAGCTCATTTTAAATGACAGTAAGCTTATAAATGCTATTTTGAGCCCATATCCAGTCATACGCATAGGTTTTAGGCATGTAAGACACTAAGGATTCATCATGGGATGAGATGTGCCACAACCTGGAGCTGGAGAGGGAGGAGAGGGTGGTCAAAGTCGAGCCTGACACATCGACATGTGTGTGGCTCTGCAGCCAAGGTCAAGCTTGATGGCATCTCTTTTGTCCGGTTCTTTTCACCCCTGGTAATACGCCCAGCAGTTTTTGAGCCCTTGAGAGATCCACAACATGACTAAGGGCTCATGGCAACCCTACGACTTGCCAGTTGTCCTTAACTGGTGGGTCGCGAATGTGTGCCAGGAAAAGAAAATGTGGAAAAAGCACAGAATCCCCAAGTGGACCAACACAAATTCATACATGCATTTTTAAATTTTTTTCTATGATAACAATTAAATTTCAGTATTTCAGTCAGGAACACTCTTGTCATACATTTAACCCTTTTATTGCAAATAAGGTGCACAATTTTACATGGCAGAAAAAGCTCTACTCTAAAGATGCTGCCTGGGTTAATGAGGCAGCATGTTTTGACTCTCCAGAGTGTGCATGGCTAGAAACCCCGATATAGATAGATACACTTATGACAATGCATTTTGAATACAATAAAATAAGTTAAAAGCAATTAATCCATAGTAGCATGAATCTGAATATAATGGTGCAAAAAGCTGTATGCTATTGAGGAGGAGACTGGGGTGGAGGAGGTGAAGCTAAACCAGCAGCAGCAGCGTGGCACATTGGCATTAATGCAAGCAGGGATCAGTGCTAACTAAGTATGTCATATCTAAATACACCTCTGTGTTGAGAAGAAAGATCTGATATTGACTTTGGGAGCTGGGAGGCAATAATTAGGAACACCTGGCTGCTGTCAGCTGATCACAACTGGGTGTATGACTACCATGTCCTGCATGAGCTAATGCTAGACTTCTTTTGTCACCAGGTTTCTACTGATTTGTCACTTTTCTTTAGGTAGAAAAAATGATTTTTCTTTGAGAAATTCCTTGAGAAATCACCTTGAGAAAAATGGAGTAAAATAACATGCATGCACATCTTTCTGTAATGTTTGTTTTGGCTTATCCTTTGTCCAATTATTACATCCTGTTCCACTGGGGGACCAAACTGCGACAGTTTTCATTGACATAAATCAAGTGGTTGGGAATTTATAAAAAACTGGGTTACTGTTTCTCCTAAGGAGCTGGTGGTGGGTCCTGCTGCCCAACCAGTTGAGAACCACTGCTCATGCTAACTTGACCCTAAAGGTGTAGACTTTGTTCTTTTTTTAACAGATTATTTTCCAATGCCCCTGATAATGTGCATGCCAGAACATGACCAGGGTTGTGTCAATCCTCCTTTCTATGCCTTCAGACAGCGTACTCGCCACATTTATGCCTTAAACAGCCTCGATTTTTGTCCCGAACATGCCTAAAACTTTTGCACAGCACTGTAGATAACATAAATGTGAATCTATAGGCATTTTTTGAGTATTCCATCTGTGTTTCACTGGTGAACCTTTCTTTTTTTCCTCACATGATTGATGTAACTTACTATTGTAGAGAATAATATCACATCTATATATCATGGGTTGATTTGTCTTGCAGAACGAGGCAACCTGGAGTAAAATTCATCATCATTTTAGACCGAAGACTGGATACATGGGCCTCTATCAAAACTGCCCTTGCCAGGATAGCAGTGAGTTTCATATTTCATTTTTATGTGCATAATGACCATATTACCAAATCAATAGTCCTGCTAGACGGTTTATACATCATGCATATGGCAAATTCATCATTCCTTGTGAGCTGCAGTATGGCTGAGCTTACAGGCTAATGTTTTATTAATGAGCAGCTGTCCATGGTGCTGAAAACCTCTCCAAAAACCTGCCTGCTTCTTTAAAATAAAGCTGCTATTTTTGTATAAATTCAAAGGTTTCCCTCTCTGCATGTAATGTTCTAAAGTTTAAAAAGAAGTCTGAACATTTCGTCTGTACTCTATGTCCCATTGCATATTGCTTAGACGACTGCTGCAAAAGCATGAGTAAGCAAAAAGTGTGTGATGACGCGGGGCGGTAGAGGGGAGGACGGGATGAAGAGGAAGGCGGGCGGGAGGGAAACATTGCAGTCGGCGCTGCCACCCTCCGTCCGAGAGGCAGCAGCAGCGCTGCGGCTGTGGTCAGGCGGCTGCAGGGAGCTGCTGCATACCTCTGAGCCTGGCATCCGTTTCTATCGAACAGGCGGGAACTTATATTTCACCGAGATGGCTTTTAACACCATGGCGGACTGCTTTTACCGGCGGGGAATCCCGAAGATACGCCGGAGCCCGGTAACAAGCTGCTGACTGGTTCTGTTTTACCGTGAGAAGAGTTTAGGGTGAAGTTTTTTGGGCGGGCAGGGTGAATGCGGCAGTCAGTGGCACCGGCTGGGAAGTGCAGCACTGCGGTGCCGCGCGCGCTTTTGCTTCATCATGCATTGTGCTGTGTATGAAACCTAATCAGACGGATGTTTGTGCTGGGATAAGAAGCCATGGGTTATCGACCTGCTAGAGACAGGGCGTATGAATGTCAGAAGTTGCGTCACTTGGATACGCATGAATTGATGAAAAAAGGCAACATGCATAGGAGATGTTTCTGCGGGGCTGGATATGCATTACAAGATGTAAAAGTCCTTGTAATTTCTAACTAAAGATGAAATATTAATGCTTTGACTTCAGTGTTATGGTAAGGCATATAGATCTCATCATTCTGCACAGATATGACTGCACAGGCAGCGGCCTCATATGACCTACATCATATGTGCAGCACATGACATGCATGTAAAATGTGAACTGACTTAACTTGAATCCATTAGGCTGAGATTCATTGCTTTGGTGACGGATCAGCTGAGACCCGAGGAGGATATTGCAAATGCGTTTTCCCTTCAGCACCAGTGCCAGTCTGCACAGAGGATCTGTCAAATTATTGATATGTTGAAGCATGTTGGATGCCATCTTTTCCAAAATGATACAATCTATGCTGTTTTAATGATTGACAGTATTGAAAAATACATGAACTTAAACAAAAACCCCACTTGATTAGACAGCAAAAACCAGAAATGAATCCATTACAAACTGCAGAAACATTGCCAATGTTTCTTGAGCAAATTAGAAAATGTAAGGGTGAATACCAGCAATTTTTGATCATAGAAAACTAGATATTACCTTATTCGGGGCTCTGAGGACTTCTGCTTTACTGTTGTGGCATAAGGCTGGGCAGTTTATCTGAATTTTTATCAAGTCTCAATATGTCCTACTGCAGTTGTCAAATTGCAAGAGGTGCAATATTTCTTTTACCTGAAACGTATGTCAAAATTGCAGTTTTTTGCAGCAGAGATGCTCCACACATCACAAATCCAGCTCTTTACATCATGCAAACATTCAAGTATCATATTTTTAAAATAGTTCACAAAAAAGAATGATGTAAAGATGACCATTCCCTTCAAAACAACAACTTATATCAAATTTGCATTATGAATCATAATAATTATAATAAGATTTTTTTTTTTCAAAATCTTCCATCTTTACTGTGGTTTGAAACCAAGTATCAATGTCAATTGGTTTCTTTTAGTATCATATCAAAGTGAGGAATTCCAGCATGGTCTGCATACATATAGGAGTGACATTAAAGCAGATGTAGAAAAATGCCACCGTGCTTTCTGTTTTCTGCTGAATCATCCTCCACATGCAGAGTCATCACTTTAAACCTCTTTCCCTCCATCCAAGGCTTCCTTTCCTGGGAACCTCCACCTGGTCTTGGTACTCCGACCCACCAGCTTCTTCCACCGCACCGTTACCGACATTGGCTTTCGCTTCAGCCAGGAGGACTTCATGCTCAAGATGCCAGTAAGGCAGCTCCTCCTCAGTTACCAAACATGTCCCACATCACAACAAGGTACACTTCATTCTTGATGCAACCCCTGATCTCGAAATGTTGTGTGGTGGACACACCCGCGTACAGATGTTGATGTAAACTTTTGGTGTAGAGACAAAAATCTTTATCTACTCAAGGCTGTTTAGATATTCCAAGAGACTTTGTAATTTATCAATAAGATAAATCCAGGGGCTACCATGCCATTTCCACCTGCTATGGCTATGAACAACTGTCTGACTTCCCTTTAGATTCCTTCTCAAGTTTAGCAAATTACCCTAAGTCTTCCATAAAAAATAAATCATTCAGTTTAGAAATATAAAGAGGAGACAGAAGAGGGATGACAGACTGCTCAATGTGATTTAAGTGGAAAAAAAAACTTTAAAAAAAGAAAGCAGGGAACAAGGCACTTCAAACATAAAAAGTAAAAAATTTAAAAATGTGAAAGGAAATACTTAAAAAAACCATTATTATAATGGGCAAATCATTTTAGAAAAGCCAATATGTCTTAACCACTTAGGTCTTCATCGGGGCAGCTCTGTGCATTCAGACAGTATTCTGGCCCCCTTCACTTTTTTCAATTTTGTGATGTTGCAGCCTGATGCTACGACTTTTTAAATTTACTTTCTCTTTGTAATCTACACTCAGTAACCCATAATGACTAAGTGAAAACAGATTTTAGACATTTTTGCAAATTTATTAAAAAATAAAAACTGAAATATCACACTGACATAAGTATTCAGACTCAGTACTTAGTTGAAGCTCCTTTGGCAGCAATTACAGCCCAGAGTCTCTTTTGAATATGGCAAGTCAAGCTTTATACACCTAGATTGCTGGGTTTTCTGCCAATTTTCTTTGCTAATCCAATCAAGCTCAGTCAGGTTCGATTAGGACTGTAGTAGACAGACATTTTCGATGTACGATAGGGTTCAAGTCAAGGCTCTGGCTGGTCCGCTCTAGGACATTCACAGTCATCCTCAAGCCACTCTTGTGTTGTCTTGGCTGTGTGGTTAGGGTCACTGTCATGTTGGAAGGAGAACCTTCGGCCCAGTCTGAGGTCCTGAACATTATGGAATAGTTTTTCATTGAGGATAATATCTGTGCTGTGCTCCATTCAGCTTTCCCTCAACCCTGACCAGTCTCCCAGTCACTACTGCTGAAAATCACCTCCACAGCATGATGCTGCCTCCACCATAATTCACTGTTGGGATAGTATTGTGCAGGTGATGAGTGGTGCCTGGTTTCCTCCAGACATAAAGTTTAGAATCGAAGCCAAACACTTCAATCTTGGTTCCATCTGAATCTTGTGTCTCACAGTCTCTTCAGGTGCTTTTTAGTAAACTCCAGGTGGGCTATCATGTCTTTTGCACTGAGGAAAGGCTCACGTCTAGCCACTCTGCTATAAAGCCCAGATCAGTGAAAGCTACAGTGATAGTTGTCCCTCTGGAAATTGTCTAATCCTCACACAGGATCTCTGGTGCTCCGTCAGAGTGACCATCAGGTTCTTGGTCACCTCTCTTACTGAGGCCTTACAGCCCCAATAGCCCAGTTTGGCCAGGCCACCAGCTCTTGGGAGAGTCCTTCCATTTGAGAGTTATGAAGGCCACTGTGCTCTTAGGAACCTTCAATGCAGACAATCCTGTCTCTGAGCTCTGCAGGACGTTCCTTTGACCTCTTGGCTTGGTTTCTGCTCTGGTATGCATTGTCAGCTGTGGGTCCTTCTATAGAGAAGTTTAATTTACAACTCCAGTCAAGTTGTAGAAATATCTCAGCAAAGATCCAGAGAAATAGGAAGAACCTGAGCTAAATTTTAAGTGTTATTGCAGAGTCTGAATACTTATGATTTGCCTGTTACAGAGGCTTGTTAAGTATTTCCATCTTTATTTTTACATTTTTCTTAACGTTTTTCATGTTTGGAGTGCCTGATTTCCTCTTGAATAAGGGGAATAGACCGCCATTTCTTATTAGCTTAAAGTACAACATGTTCTTTGTGAGTCTCAGGTGTTTGTCTGCTACCTTTAGGTGGTGATGCTGAGCTCTGTCACCGACCTTCTCCACTACATTGACGAAAACCAGCTAACATCAGAGTTTGGAGGCACTTTGGACTATTGTCATAGTGACTGGATTGTTTTAAGAACGGTAAGATATTGATAATTTCTTAAACACATAGGGAGCAAAATTACATTTCTGCAATATGTTTGAGTGTTTTCTCTTGTCTTCTGAGGCTTAACCATGAGATTTAAGCAGTATTTTGAAGATAAAACTTGGATTATGCCTTTCAAATAGGCTGATCAACACTGTTGAAGCATTTCTGTGTTTTTTGTGTCCTTTTCCTTTCCTGCAGGCCATAGAAAGTTTTGCTGTGACTGTCAAAGATATCGCACAGATGCTTCAGGGGTTTGGCTCTGAGTTGGCTGAGACAGAGCTGCCTGATGAGACAAAAGCCATCGAGTATCTCCTTGATTCTCACACTGACAAGTACAAGAAACTTAAAGTATGGTTTCTGATGTTTTTCTTTAACATGCATTGATTAAATTAACCTCTTTTTTTTGGAATGCTTCACATTTTGATGAAAATTGTCCTTTGTTTGACAGGATGCAATCAGGTCAGTGTCAAAGGAGGGGCGTCATCTTCTCTTAAGCCTCGAGACATCTGGGAAGGAGGATGACTCCCAGTGGGATGTGAAGTTGGACTGGGAGACAGTACAGAGGTAAGGCATCTATGAGCATCACTTTGTTGTGTCTTTGAATGAACTGATGCTAAATCGAATTGATACTTAAAAGCCTACAGGTAGAACTTGTACTCTTCTATAAAAGAGAAAAGAGTGTGCCCACCTTGTCCTAAGAAATGTATCCATACTGAGCCTTTTCCATTCAAAGTGAATGAGATGGTTTCTTGTCTTACTCAGGCTTCTCGCCCAGTTAAGAGATATGGAATCTGCCTTTGATGGCTTCTTTGAGAAGCACCATCTAAAACTCCACCAGTATTTACAGTTGCTCAGATATGAGCAAAGCTTTCAGGAGGTGAGCTTTTTCTATCCATGCAGGTGTTTTCTTGGGTTTTTATCTGCATATATGTTCATAGTCCTTGGAGAATAACATCCTTTAGTTTGGGTAACTTTGGGCTCAGATGTGCAGAAACCAAGTTAACTTTTGGCTTGTTTTTCAACTGTAAACCTGCATACATCTAAAGTGAGTGTTTTCTTATTAGATGGAGTTGTGTCTGAAGCATCTAATGTCTCAGGAGAAGGAGCTGTCGGTATCTGTGGACACTTTGGTTCAAACAGAACAGGCTCTGAAAAGGCTCGACAGTCTGGAATCAAATGCAAAGGTTGGTGTTTCTTAAAACAGAAATAAATGTCTGCAAACCAGAAATTATATAAAATTATATGCCAGCTTTGCATACCAGAGGGATTTGCCAGAAATGGTGCAGAAGAACCAAAAGTGCTCAGTATGATCACAATGTGTCTAAAGCTGAGGTCAGAGAACATGATAATTAGTTGTTTAAGGTGGTCACTGCGTTGGATTAAACGATCACCGAGCCATAAATCTGTGCCAGACTTGACTGACAGATATGAGAGACTACTCAGCTGTACAGAAGCATTCATCAGGGTGCTGGAAGGAAGAGTAAGAAGAGAAATATGCTAGACTCTTTGAAGCCTTGATTGTCTTTCACTATGACACACTATATGGGATGAAGGGTCCAGTTTTCAAGGCTAATGGGTTCTGAAACCCCTCAACTGTAGGATCAGGTTATAATCATGCTTAATGTGTAGTCAGACCTTGTCTTAAAAATCCTTCCTTCTTTATGTGTCTGTCAGGAGGTGATGGCTCGGGCTCAGATCATCATCCTCCACGGTCACCAGCTATCAGCCGGTCATCACTACGCCATGGCTCTCATAATGCAGCGCTGCAACGAGCTTCGCCACTACTGTGATACACTCAATGCTGCTCTGAAGATTAAACACACAAGTCTTCTGCAAACACACCAGCTGCTGCTTTGCCTGGGACAGGTAATTAGACATCTATATCTACACAACTATACATGTTAACAAACATGCACACATGCCAGAACTTCTCTATGGTGATACACACATGTTCTCCACCTTCAGGCCCAAACTTGGTGTGATGATGGAGCGTACATGCTGGCCAATCAGCTGGTAGATAAGTTCCAGTCCAAAGAGGGGGCTCAGGCTGCTTTAAAGGAGATTGAGAGGTTCCTGGAGGGGGCGCCGTCTATGCTGAGCTCAGGAGCTGACATCCTGGCCATCGAGTATGAGGTGGTTATGACACCTCAGCTGCAGGTCAGTCACAACAATAGGAGGGTAAAAAAAATCAGTACATCTGTTTCTAAGCATTCTTTGACCACCCACTGAAGCAATATCCACCATTTTTTTGTCATCCTTAACCTAAACATTTCCTAGTCCTTTCTGTTATCACCTTTAAAACTGCTGCATTGCATGCATATTTACACACGTAAACTGACTTCTTTTGCCCAGCTCAGGGCTATTGAACAAAACTTGTGCTCTCTTCCTCCTTGTTTGTTCCTCTATATTTATTCATTGCTCTTCCTTTGTTGTTTTAATTGGTCTATGTAGATTTTTCAACTACTGCCTAGATCAATAAACTGCTTGGATCCGCATGTTGTGCCGTGGCAGTTTATGCCACTGCTCTATTCTCAGCATGGCTGGCCATGACTGACAAAGTGTTTTCCTTCGAGAACAGCTGTTTTGTACATCTCAGCGACCGTAGTGGCAGTTCTGTTTGAGAGCACAAAAGAAGAAATTTAATGCCATCTTCCATTCGAGGTTGCAGGAGGCCTTGGCCATCAGTGAAATACCACTGCTTTTATCTTTTTCCCTCTTATCCGATAAAGTGGGGAGGTACCCTGAGTGAGCGCTTGACTCTGGTATCAAGCACCTGGCCCAGCAGTGGCTGGTCAGAGGTATATCTTTGGTTTAAGTCTGCCCAGAATTTGAGTGTAATGGTTGCTGACCAACTTACCTTTAAGTTTCATGTAGCCTTGACTGTTAGGTCATGCTGATTTACCCTTTATAACATAAGATAAATCAGACCCTGCCTGACAGAGCATGCAGCACAGTTCTTGGTTCAGGCTCTTGATATAGCATGCATCAACTACTGCAACTTATTTCTGGCAGGCCTCCCTGCATGCACAAATAGACCTCTGCAGATGATCTGGAACGCAGCAGCATGTCTGGTCTTCAATCAACCCAAGACAGCACATGTCACTCCACTGTTCATCTCTCTACACTGGCTTCCTGTTGCAGTTTGCATCAAATTTGAAACCTGACTTATCACTTACAGAACTGCTCCTGTTTACCTGGAATCCCTCATCCAGGTGTCACCTCCCACTCAGTGTAAAACACCGGATACTTCGATCACATCAGGGCCCTAAGTCCCTAGCTTGACTCTTCTCTTCTGTTGTCTCTCAATGGTGGAATAAAATACCCAATTCCATTGGATCGACAGAGTCCCTTTCTACTTTCAAGAGTATGCTAAAGACCCAGCTTTTACAAGAACTCTGTGCACTAAGAATCTTCTCTGCTGTCAGGCTTAAGGGCATTTCTTTTATCTGGGCCGTCCCAACCCTGGTGATAGTCCCAGAGACCAGCAGTTTTAGGGCCCTTGAAGCATCCACAGCCCAACCAGGGGCTTGTTGCGTACTTCCCACTCAGACAGTCCCTAGGCCATGCTTACTCCCTACATCCACCCCTTACTGTGTCCTGAAGGTGTGGACTTTGTAAAGATCCTTTTCCCATGCCCTTGGTGATATCCAAGGGCATCTAGAGTGGTCTGGGTTGTGTCAGTCCTCCTTTCTGCCCAAAGGTGCCCTCAGACAGCTTACTTGCCATTACAGGCCTTGTTTTAGCCTCAGATTTGGCCCAAACATGCCTGAAAGTTCTGCACAGTACTGTGCATCCCTTTGGGCAAAAGCGTTGTGACTTTATGTTTGATTATTTAGCATCTGCTTTTAAAGTCTTCCAACACTATGTAATTTTTCATATTATCTAGCACTTTTGATGTTTTCACACTTGCACATATGACCTAAAAACATACATAAGTATGAAAGCGTTTTCCTTTTACTGTTATTTAGTGTTTGTATATGTTCTCCAGTATCACCACAGTTACCAGTGTAAAAGAATACGCTGTTTACCCCTGTTTTCCTCCCTTTTAGGCTCAGATTGGGGAAACCTTTGAGAAGCATGCAGCAGTGCAGCAGATGATCCAGAACCGACAGGCTTCTTTAAGAAAACTGGCTGATAAACATGTGCGACCGGTCCAGCTGGTGGCCCCCAGGCCTGAAAACCCACCACGCGCCAAATCCCCGCTCTTCTCCCCCAAGCATGGTGCAGCACACACACACAACTCATTTTCATACCTTTAAAGACAGATCTGTTTCTGAAATGGAGATTTTTTCCAGCTTGTTATATTCTGACGTCTTTGTTACTGCTCTAGTTTGCAGCATGTAAAGCAGGATTTCCAACCAGTCAACTCCCTACCCGCCCTCCTCTTTTTCCCAGGCCCAGTATGGGGTCTCATCCCAGCCCTTATGGCCTGGCTCAAATCCCCCCGCTCCCCTCCCGTCTTTCTTTAGGCAACGTGCTTACATTACCACATCACAGGGTCCCACTGAGAAAGCCTAAGGTGTTTCTGAATGGGCTGTGGGGTTAACAGGTCACCTTTACGAATACACAGTAACCAGGGGATAAGTATAATCAGTCTGCTGGGAGATACCTGACTGCTCTATTAGTCAGGGTAGCTGCTATAGAACCATATGTGATTCATATAGTGTACATTAAAGAACCTTTCATCTGCCTCTGTGTCTCAAGGGATGGCTGCACAAAGCTGGTGCATACAGTAAAACCCAATTAATACTGTATGTGTTATCTGCTGGGTTTCTGTTTGATTTTATCTTTTGACTAACTTAAAGTGTCTCAAGCATTTAGCATGTGACAATTAAAGGATAAATCTTCATTTTCTTACTTAATTCATGTCTTTAGTTTCTGTCTCTATGACATGAATCCATATTAATGAAAGAAAAAACAAGAAAGAGAATGAAAGTGCTTATGAACCCCTCAGAGGCTCCCCTTTGACAAGTCATTTAAAAGACGAGATGAAGGGAAAAGTGGTTGGCTTTGATTAATTTGATCCGGTACATGCATACACACATGTATGTGCATGCACACATGTGTGTGCATACCACTGATGAATCCAACATGGCACATGCAAGGGCACGAGCTGAGGGTATAGGTTGAACTATCATGAAGGCTTCAGCTGCTGGGATCAAAAGAACTCTGACAGGGATGCCAAATACTGCTTCAGATCTACATGTACAGGTCCCAGGCTGCATCTTTATAGCAGGCAACCTATTATCATTGATTACCTTTAATGTTGATTATAGCTGATTGATGTTTTTTTAAAGGAAAAAAGGTCACATGCAGGGCAAGAGAAGTCGCTTTGAGGCTGCAGTGTTCAAACTGTGCACATGGTCATTAAGAGTCGTCATTTGGGAGCTCAAATTAGTCATCTTTCAGTATTCATCAGAGCATATGGAGATATACCGTATGTGAGATACACTTTCACACTTTGATGAGCTTCTGCCACCGCTGCTGCTGCTACTGATGATGATGATTTTGCTTTTGCAGGTGATGGTTTGAAGTTTACATTCGACATTTCTCTGCCTGGGAAGAGAGCATCCCGGAAGAGCCCCAATCCTAGAAAAGTAAGGAAAAATGACATTTTCCCTTTTTTTTTTTACTTATTCATTCTCCTTCCACCATCAAATTAGCATTGCAAAGTGTTTTTGAAAATAGGGATATGATGATACAGACAACTCTTAACTTAAAAACTATCAGGATACTTGGTTCCCAATAGAATTTTTTTTTACAATTTTGATTGATTGGTTGATTGATTGAAATGTTTATTTTGAACGTGTAAAAAAAGAGGAAAAAGAGTTATTGTACGAACTCACAGAGAATAAGTAGAGTAAATGATGAAAAACGTGGTTAAGATTACATATTAGAAAAGGAGCAGGAAGAGGAATGAATTTATTTAATCCTTCCCCTTCCCCATAATTTAGAATAGATAATTATTATGCTTACATATTAAAATAAATCCATATGATAATCCTTACCATAATTACCAATCAGTTTTAAAGTTTTGTGTAGAAATTAGTTTGAATCTAAATCATGATTGAAGATTTTTTAAACTCAATCATAAAGATGCAAAATTGATCTGCATGCCTGGAAGCTCTCGTGGATTTATTCAGCAACAGCAGATGATGTTTCCAGCCAATGTGCTCCTCCTTAGAATACAAGTAGTATTTGAATCCTTTATTTTTCTTCTTCTTGGTACCTCATTAGAAGATGTTGGACTTCATATGTGTTGGGTCACCTGTTCGATTTATGATGGTAAATATCAGATACATTTGAAAGTCTTGTGAAGAGCATGTTGGCTCACAGCTTCACTTGTTGCTAAATAAATCCTTAAACAAAAGCTTCCAGGCATGCGGATCATTTCTGCATCTTTATGATTGTTCGGTTTGGATCTAGCACTTGCTGCGTGTGCATGTGTTATTATGATTTTCTATTTAATTCAAAACCCTGAAACCCTTTTTGATTTCAAACCGTACAGTTTGTCATCAGTTGAGAAGTCAGTGGTGTAAGCTAATAAAACACCTGATAAAAGTAAAATTAAAAAAAGAGTACTGTAACATATTTCTCATCTCATTTATTGGAATCTCACAATATTTGTATTGTTTTTAATTGTATTTTAAAGTAGAGTTGGATTCCTAATATGGCTGTGGAAAGAATAAAATTTTTAATCGCCATTAATCTGTAGTTAAATGCAATTACTTGCATCCGTTTTATCCTTTGCATCCTTCAAAATTCCACTATTATGTAATCAAAAACGTCATTTTGGATTCTTCTGTAGTCTTAGCTCCCATTTCAACATACAGCAGCTGCACTGCAGAGCAAATTGCCTCCTCTCTAGTCAATCAGAGCAGTTCCACTGTGCACGCTACAGTCTGTCTCCAGCACGTCCCTAAAGCGCCTCTCTGCCCCGCCAGAGATAAATACCAGGTCTACTTTCAGAGCTGGCTGCTGCCAAACCACGCCAATCCAAATAGAGCAGATCAATGCAAACAACTGGAAAATCTTGAAAAGCATCTGGTCAATTTCAAAATAATGCATGGAGTCCTGACAGTAAATCATCACTATGCCAGCATAAGGTCTTATCCTGTGGCACAACCAAAAGGTCACCAGGGGTTCAGTGGGTCATAGAGCTGCTATGCCATGATGAAGAAATGTTAACTTCTGAGGTGGAAAACCACAGAACATTTCATGAACCACACATCCTTTGAAGCAAACATAAAGTGAAGGTGATAGAAGCAAAAAACATTGAGGACTCATTTAGAAATGTATGACAAGTCAACCCCAAAAGGCAAAATAATACACTATTTACATACGATCCCTGCGTGAACCTGAGATCTGCCTTCAGTCGGAGCAAAACCGCCCATGCTTCAGTTGGCAGCGTAGCCGGTGTATGTGGAAATTGGAGGTTAAACTAAGAATGATTGACTTCCTGTTTAGATACAGACCAGCTTTTATAGGCAGATCAGTGATTTTACAGAAAAAGTAACTTATTGATTAAAAGACAAATAAGGGAGCATTAAAAAGGTAAATGTTTGAAAACACAAGGTGCAGATGACCTCTGACTTTTGTAAAGTGTAATAAGTGTATAGGAGCAGTGGTGGACTTAATCTACATCACTGTGGCTGCAGGAAGACGCTGGCATGGCTGAACTAAAGTATGCCGAAAGGACAATAAAGTATGTGATCGATGGGAATTTAAAAAATGAATGCACTAATTGTGGATCTTAATTCATTGAGATTAATGCAATTAATCTTGACAATCCTAATACTTAATAGAAATTATTTTCTTCTAACTAAAAATTTTCCTGGATGGAAGAGTAACTGTTGTCCATCTGTGTTGTGACAGATCGAGGTGATTCACGACTACCAGGAGAGCCGGAGCTGTGTGTCGTACAGTCTGGAGGGCGAGGACAGCCCGGATCTCTTGAAGCGGTGAGAAGGAGGAGGCATCTGTCTGTCCTTGGTGCTGCTCTCAGTGCTGTTTACTTTATGATTCTCTTTGTTCAGTGCTAATGATGCCCTCTGGCTTTGTCTCCTCCTGTGTTTGCGTTACAGTCACGTGATGAGGGAACTCATAGAGACCGAGAGAATCTATGTAGAAGAGCTGCTGTCAGTTCTGCTGGTGAGAAAACACACATTTATCTTTCATTTTCATCATCACATCTAATAAACAAATGTTTATTTAGGGATGCACTTGTGTCAGTATTTTTATTTATATCAGCCCTCTGACAAACATTTGCCTGCTTGCAGGTCACGTCGCAGGCATTTATATCACATCATTTGTTTAAAGATGTATTTTGGGGCTTTTTATGCCTTTATTTAGAGAGGAGGACAGAGATGGAGTTGGAAACAGGTATAAGAGAGTAGGAGAAAGGAGCTGCAGGCCAGACTTGAACCTGGGCTGCCATCATACGTGAGGATGACCTAACTGCCATCTGCGCCCCATGTTTCATCAATTCAGTAGTGGCAAACTAGTATTTTTGGACTAAAAACGTCACCTGTTGGACTAACCAATTTGTTTTCGAGTTCAAATGTGAAGCCAAAGGTCTGCTCAGGTAGTGTCAGTGGTGTAGCACAAGGTGTATGCAGAGTGTAGCCACTTGTTTTTCTGTCTCTACAGAGTATATCCACTCCTAAATCCCCTCGTCTGGGTTGACAAAGGCACCAGCAGTTAATCAGAGTAGACTAGTCTATTGCTTTGTGATGCATTACCCCTAACACTGCTTAGAAACATGGAATTGTCAACCCAAATATAAAACTGTGGGTCAGTGGTGATGTTAAAATTAGCTCTTTTGATGCCGTCAGTTTCAAAAATCCTTACTTCCTAAAGCAGAGGAGGTTAAGTGGCATTTGAAAATACTAGGGATGTAACGGTATTAAAATCTCACATTATGGTAATACCTCGAGTCCACGGTAGGGTATTTATTGCGGTACTAAAAAACAAACAAACAAGCAAACATCAAATGAAGACATGGAAAAAGGCGAGATCAGAATTTATTAAACAACAGTTCCACTTTGAATATTACAGTATGGTAGAAAAGTGCTGTAGGTATGCATTAGGCTAAAAATCTATACTTATACTTTGGCTGCAGAGTTTTCTAAACTTCTAAATCCTTCATTGTCCACTGAAAACAGCAGTAGGTCTTTGCAGATATATTCACTGATACACTCTGTGATCTGTCGAGCCCTTGCACTGTTGTGGATTGTGAACACTTCCTTAAGAGTCTTTTGGCTCCTTATGTTACTCATAAAGTCTCGCAGTGTCTGCATAATGTTTTTGTTTTGCTTTTCGCCTTTCTCATTTTGACACCGGTAGACCAAAATGCTGTCGCCGGTGCCTCGACAATCTCAAAAACTTCAGTCTCTCAGGTCTCCCCAGAGACTGATCCTCCATCACCACTCGTAGTATATCCATCATTTTTGGCTGTTAGGGCAAGCCGAGTGGAGTGCAAGGAATGATGGATACACAAGGGCTGATGGGAGCTGTAGTTCCCACTTCCCTTCCTCTGTTTCACTAAAAAAATCCTACACTTTTTCCCTAAAGACCTACGGTTTATAACCATTGCATGTCCAGGACTACACCTGGTACACTTCTGCTACTGCGATATTAACGATACCGTTACATCTCTAGCAAATATTACAGGCCCATTTTTAAGTGAACTACATATGCATGTCTTTATAGATAATGTGGTGGTTATCCTTCCCTGGGTGGGATGCACAATTAATAATTATGATGTCAGGATGTGCAATTACATGATCCCATAAAATCCTGTAATCCCATAAAAGGCTGCAGTTAGTTTGGTATTAAGTAGTGTTTGAAAGGTTTACAAAAATGTCTGAAGGAAGGTCTCTGAATTCACAATAATGCCACTATTGCACTTTGTAAAAGTGCCTTTATTATCCATATAAAGAAAAATGTTCAAGTTATTCTCAAAGCAGTAATGTAAAAACTTCAGGGTTTGCATTTTTTATGCTACTTAATATTTGTAGGGTTTGAGTTGAGAAATACAAACTCCAAAACTCTCATTATTCTCTACATTTTCCCTGATAACCAAGGAAGTAGACTCAAGATACCATATAGCTACTATATCATAATCACAATCGTAAATCACAGTATTGTCTTTTACGACTGCAATCGCACATTGTGCAGCACTAAGACCCACTTATCCAGGCACCTCTACACCACTACGTTATGTTGAACACTCTTTGGGAAAGATGAGCAACATGCATTTTATAAGACGAGTTCTAGTGACATTCCAAGCTAATTTGAATAAAAGGCACTAAAAATAGAGTGGAATATTTTTAACATTGGTATTGGCCTTAAATTTCACAATCTGTGCACATCTTATTACTTTTATGCATCATATCTTTGCATTTCAATTAATCCTAGTAATGTTGCACAAGATTAAACTATACACTGTGGTGTATTTTCTTCAATTGTGCTACCATGATGGCTTATCTCAGGGCTACAGGGCTGAGATGGATAACCCAGCCCTGTCAGGGCTTCTGCCCCCAATCCTGCGCAGCAAGAGAGACATCCTTTTTGGAAACATGCCTGAGATCTACAACTTCCATAGCAGGCAAGTTCACCCACATAGATCTGTTTGTAATGCGAAGAGCATTTTTAACTTGGTATACAGAGGTCTAAATGTATGTTGACTTTGTTTTACTGCTCTAAACATTTCAACAATCTGACGTCAATAACAGTAATAGGGAAAGGAAAATGTCTACATAAGAGCTCAAAGAGTGCTGAAGTCTATTTAAAACATCAGTGAGTGCTATTTGGCAGAAATACAGCACAAGTATTATGTTTAATCTCTTCCCACAAACTGAATCGCTGGATTTAGAAAGCTTTCCAGAGAGGCAAATTTATCATACACAGCCAAACACGTGCTGTTAAAAATACTTTAGAATCACTTTGCCACATTTTTCCTATGAAAGAGAGCATTTACGTGACATGTGGCGTGACAGTTTGTTGATGATAAACTCTAAAAAGCACAGTGTTTTTTCCTGCTGTTGGTTTTTCCTCTTTATCCTGCTGAGTTTGGCTTCCTGCAGAGACCTGCATGACTCAGCTGAAACTGATTTTAGAACTAAATATTCCATCTTTTATGGTGAATTATGGCGTGGTGTTTTAGAGAGATGAATTGACTCCACAGTGGTTTCTGAAGCCTATTATTGTGCCAGAGTTACAACCCAGCTATCAAGGGAGAAAGAAAGTAGCAGAACACCGCATGGATTTGGTAAAATGCAGTTGGTGTTTTGCCTAAACTGGTAACAGGCTATTTAGATGAACAAAGGAAAAAGGAGAGGCACAATCAGATTAAATAAAAGAGGAATCCTACAGGTAAAGACATGTTGACTTTATAATATTAACATTACAGTCTTCTATATACACATTGTGTAAAGAAACACTCTAGATTTATTTTATATTAGGGAGAAAATATGAATAGTTTCCCGTATGGGCTTTCATTTTTGTGCAAGCATTCTGGGAAGTGATTTCCCCCTGCCTGCATTGTCTCGGAAATGATCACATTAATCAGTTTGTTTCCCACATGTATATAGGAGGCTTTAATTGATCGTCAACCATTTTTTTGTCTGTATATTTCCATTGACCTTATTTGCATTTTCCTGCCTCTTTTTCTTTTTTTAATCAATTTTTGCTGCTTTTAGCCCATTTTTGCCACTTTTATTCTGTTTTTGCTATTTGCATTTTTTTTCCAATTTTTGCCACTTTGCTGTTTTTTGACTATTTTTCCCACCTTTTTGCTTTTTACCCATTTAAGTCACTTTTCAGTATTTTTTTTTTGCTGTTTTTGCCGCTTTTAAACCTTTTTTGCTGGTTTTAGCCCATTTTTGCCACTCTTATCCCATTTAATTCACTTTTCACTCATTTTTTGCTCCGTTTTGACGCTTTTAATCATTTTTTGCTGCTTTGAGCCCATTTTTGCTACTGCTTTTTGCTATTTGCAATTTTTACCAATTTTTGCCAGTGCTGCTTTTTGCCCATTTTTCCTACCTTTTTGCTGCTTTTTTGCCCATTTAAGTCACTTTTCACTTTTTTTTGCTACGTTTTTGCCGCCTTTTGATCGTCACCTGCCTGTAACTAATTTTTGTCGATTCTCACCCAATTTTTTGCCACTTTTCAGCTAGTTTTTGCCATTCTTTGCTGCTTTTTGCCACCTTTCACTTATTTTATGCCCACTTTAACCCTTTTTTGCCACTTTTCACCACTTAGATTGTGGCTCTTGCAAAAGTATTTTTCAACAATTTGGCTCTTTGGTTGAGCAGGGTTGAGTAACACTGATCTAACCTGACACTTCAAAGGTTGTTTCACATATACACTGCATGGGATATGTGCATCAATTTAGCATGAAGAAGAAGAAGAAGAAGTTTGGCTGAAACCAAATGAAAATATTTAGTTGTATCTCAGGGGTGTAGCTGAGCCTAAAGTTGACAGGTCAGAGGGACAAGAATAATAATAATAATAACATTAACTTTATTTACATAGAACCTTTAAAAACAGATGTTTACAATGAATAGCTAGAGTTGATCAAAATCATACTTCTAAAACAAACTAAAGTAAACTGATGAAGTGCATTCATTTATTAAAGGGTTACTTACCCATGGTAGAAGCACAAAAATCCAGCTGCTTCTTGCTGAACACTGAAAACGCAGTGAAGTCGAAGGTTAGGGCCGTGGCCAAAACAGCCCTTTACTTAATTAGTGTTTGTTGTGGTTTAATATGGAGTCTGTACAGTCACTTTGTTTGAGATCTAATTCCTATTTCTGGACTTTATGGAAATCTAGGGTTTTTCTCCAGGACCTGGAAAGCTGCCTGGAGGCCCCTGAAGGCCTGGGAGCTTGTTTTCTGGAGCGGGTGAGATGAAACATTAATCATGATGCGTTAATGTTTATTTTAAGCAGCTGCTTTGTATTTTGACAATTTGTACAGAAACTGAGTTAGTGTTTATTATGAATTTTTCTCTGTTGTCTCCTCAGAAAGAGAGTTTTCAGATGTATGAATGCTACTGTCAGAATAAACCTCGCTCTGAGGCGCTGTGGAGACAGTTTTCAGACTGTGCCTTCTTTCAGGTCAGCAGGGCCATCATTCACTCTCTCTTCATTCTCAGTTTTATAGAAATGCAACTAAGGTTTACAAAAGTCAAGCTCTATGAAAATACTTCAGTGTCGGTCTGCACAGTAGTATTTACGTCAATGATTTAGTCATCAGTGTGTCATAGCCTTTTATTGTGCTTTTTATATTGTTTTCATGCACTTTAAGGATTGCATTTTCAGTTTTGTTGTACTTGATTCTCATTTATTCTGAGCAGTAGAAATGTTATAAAACCTTTCATTTTTTTCCATAGCAGTTAAAGGATGTGACATAGCATTAACAAACATAACATTAACATTGTGTAAATGTGTCTCCTTTGTGCAGGAATGTCAAAAAAAGCTGGAGCACAAACTGGGTCTGGATTCCTACCTTTTGAAACCAGTCCAACGCCTCACCAAATACCAGCTTCTGCTTAAGGTTATGCACAAACTACATATAAAAAAAAGTCATTCCCCATGATTTAACTGAGGCAGGCTGTTGTATTTTTTAGTAGTAATAGCCTTGGATACACGCAGAATAATCTTACAAACCAGTTCTCTGTGGTTGGGAAAATAAGAGCAGAAAATGGGCCCATTTATAAAAAGTTTATTTGATGAAATAGCTGCTCTGTGGACTAAGATTTGGCACATGCATCATCACTTTACCACTAGAGGGCACTGTTAAAGCCACTCTTTTCATATTTTTGCATACATTTTTTTGAATTTTTATGCTTACTATGCTTTTCCCTTTGATTTGTGTGTGTTTAGGAGCTACTGAAATACAGCTCAGACTGTGAGGGGACTTCTGAGCTACAGGGGGCGCTGACAGCAATGCTGGACCTGCTCAAATCAGTGAACGACTCCATGCATCAGATAGCCATCACAGGATATGAGGTGAGCCAAATCTGATCGGAAGCAAACATCCTGATAAACTGAATCAGTTTTTTTGGACACACATGAACAGTGAGGTAAGCATTAAAGGCATAAATCCCTCCTTTTCTGTCATCTGCAGGGTGATATATGCGAGCTGGGCCGTGTACTAATGCAGGGTTCCTTCAGCGTGTGGATCAGCCATAAAAAAGGTCCCACACGGATGAAGGAGCTGACTCGATTCAAGCCGATGCAGAGACACCTCTTCCTGTATGAGAGAGCTCTGCTCTTCTGCAAGAAGAGGGAGGAGCATGGGGACGGCTGTGACAAGACGCCCTCATACAGTTTCAAAAACTGTCTCAAGGTTGGTTCTGTCTGTTTGTGCTCACCTTGTTTAAGTTCAGCATTAGTTATATGTCATGAATATAGCATATGATTGGCACTACATTAAGTATATTCAGTAGCAGGTAAGTAAGTTTTCCCCTGACCATAGAACCTGCTCTGTTCCTGTTACACTTCTTCTGTCGAGTGTTGATGTGTGAGTTGTGTCACAGTTGGCGTGTCACCAGCTGCTGCTGTTGCTCTTGATTTATTATTGAGGGTGTGGGGAGGAAGCAGTCAAACAGCGGAGGTGTGTGTTTGTGTTTTGACAGGACAGATGTGTTACATGATGTAAGTGTGATGTATGACGTGCTGCTCATCCCAATGCGGCGTGTGCGTCCATGTGAATAGTGTATGTCTCTTGGCAGATGACTGCTGTGGGGATCACAGAGAATGTCAAAGGAGATGTGAAGAAGTTTGAGATCTGGTACAGTGGCAGGGAGGAGGTGTATGTGGTTCAGGTAAGGAGTCTCAACAATGGCAGCATTTTCTTCAGCTTTCTAGACTGTGTTGAAGATTGACCTTTTATAATGTCACAACAACAAGGGGCCAAACAAATTTTAACCACTGATTTGTAGAAGCTGTCAGTGTTGATGATTTTTAGGTTTAATTATGTGTGATATTTAAGTCTTTTCTTATTATTTATCACAATAACTAAACATCTTCAGCTCATGGGTTGATAGCCAGAAAAAACATGACATTTTAAAATGTCATCACGAGCTTTGGGACATTATAGTCCACATTCTCAATATCTTGCTGACATTTAAAGTATAAAGCAAAAAATCAATGTATAGACTGTAACAGAAAAAAATAGTAACACTAGAGTGCGATATTAAGCAGAGATACAGGAAATAAAAGCTTTATTTTTATTTATTGATGTGCCTGTTGTCTCTTAGGCTCCCACAGTGGAGGTGAAGATGGCCTGGCTCAATGAGCTTCGCAGGATCCTGACCAACCAGCAGAAGCTGCTCAGAGGTAAACAACTACAATGTATATGAGACAGATAATCCCTCTGCTAGATTCAAAGCTTTGAAGGGCTTCTCTTGGCTCTAGAGTGCTCAGGATGTGCTTCAAAGCTCTGTAACAATTGAGCAAAGCCGTATGCTGTTATTCCCTCCTCCATACTGTTTCTTAAAAGCAGCTCGAAAGATAAATAACATTTGATAAGTGAAGCATACAATGGAAAAAATATGTTGGAAAGATTTCACAGACTGTAGAAAACAATAGAAGAATGACATAGGTATATTACCGTAAAACTTCAAGTATAAGCACATCCCAGTTTAAGGCCTTAGTCTCTCTATCTTGCCCGTCACATGTTTGAAAAGTAAAGGTAGGTCTTAGGCAGGGTTGGAGATTAACTTTTTCAACTACCTGCCTCTGACATTTTTTACCAGCCATTTTATTTGAACAAGCAGCATAAAGAGAAAAGATATAGTAAAAAAACAAGAATTATAATATTTTAATTAAAGGGGAAAAGTTCCAACTATTTGAGACAATACTGGTATGTACTTATTATTTTGAGACTGTTTTGAGTCTCCATTGCAGCCGGGTAATACAAATTGCATAAATGCATGAATCCAACACAGGAGTGTTTTTTCAGCAACAAACTTCATAAGCATGTTTTGGGGACCTCTGAGACCAATATACACCTGTCTTAAAGGGGTAAAATTTGTGACCTTTAATATCGAGAGCCAGCACAACCTTAGCCTGTGAGTTTTTTTCACATGAAGATTTTTTTTTCTTTTGGTCAGCCCCTCATGAACTGTAAAATAACTTATAATTGCATCAAAAACACCCTCTGAGTAAGGATGCACGATATTATTGGCCTGATATCGATATTGGCAGATATCAAAATTTCTGCCAATATTTACATCCAGTATTTTGGCCATGAATATCAGGCTATATCAACTGTAAAATTTGGCTATATACACTATGAAATCAGTGGAGTTTTAGGCTGAACCAACAGACCTATGTAAGTTGAGATCTTTTTCTTTACTCATCCTCATTCTTTAAACTTTAAAGTGTGTTTTTAGAAAAAGTGTGTTTCTTTGTTCATCCTCAAACCTTAAATTGTGTTCAAAGGACTGAATTTTTAGTTATGTAAAACATATTTAAATATCACTATCGATATCAGCTAAAATGAATCTGTGCAAAATCTTGCATCCCTACCTCCGAGGGCTGAATTCAGGAAGAGCCTCATAGATTTTGCAGAATCTTTCCAACATTGCTATTCATCCTTTCTTTTCTCTCTCCTTCTCTTTTAAAATTTTGTGCAAAGATTCATAGCTTTATGAGTGTTTTAATAGTCGGGAAAAAACTTCCTGTTTCATGGTGAACATAAAATCACCCTGACTACATTTTTTTTATGTGACTTGAGCTTAAGCTGACTCAAATTACTGGCAGTTCTATAAAAGGATACCACAAACAATGACCACAACATTAATTTTTTGTGTTCACATTACATTTGTGGGAAATTAATACAATTTTTGAGAGACAGGGATTTTTACCTTCTAACAAATAAGAGTTTAATATTCTTTCCAGCGCCAATTTACACTTTTATAGTCTTAACTGTCTCTGCCCTGCACATTTTTTGGAGATAATTAAAGCCCCTCTTTTATTGTTGCATATCCCAAAAAAAGGCACGGTCATTTTTATAGACTGAAGTAAATAAAAGCCAAGGCTATTGATGTGTTTTTGCAGTCCAAATACGAGTGAAATCAATCTTTCTCTGCTTTTGTCCTCTCACAGATGAAGCATATCATCATGGCCAAATGGTTGGACACATGCAGCTTTCTCCCCCGCTCTCAGAGAGGTCAGTGTCTGTGGTTGTTTACAGATAAAGTGTTTACAGTAGAGTTAAGTGCATGACTGTAGCAGGTTATAGGTGCACACATACATAAATCAGACACAGGCAGACACAGCTCTTCTATCTGCATTTGCTGAGTGTTCATATCTAATCACAGCTTGTAGTAGCAGCTTTGTGTGTAGCGGTGTGTGAGAACGGGTGCAGGCCCCATTTTCTCCACTGCTGTCTGGTTGCCTATCCCCACTCCTCCCATCCCCCCTACCTGCAGGGGCATGCGGCCGTCCAGAGGGGTACCCAGGGGCTGTCTGCCGGGGCTGGACTTTGTCTCGCTGTCGGCCGACGTCTTTCTGTGCCTGCGTTCCCGGAGCCCCCGTCCCAGAAGCCCCCGGCAACGGCCCCGGCCGCTCCCCCGCCACCGCCCCCAGCGCCACTGACCTGCCCTCGGTGGTAAACTAAGCCTGGCTAGCCTTGCCCTGGCATGACCCACCCAGACCAGCTTGAGGGCTTTATAAATACACCTCAGGGCTGCTGCGTTTTCATACTAATCATCACCTGCACACTTGTTTTAAAGCGTTCATTCTAGTTCATAACTGACCCCACATCTAATCCCCTGCTGTGTTTAGAGGCCTCTGACCTCCATGGCATTTCTAACATTGTATTTTTAAACAACTGTTGTTAATTTTGCATCTCAGATTTGCTATTTTGCATGCAAAGCAAAGGGAAAAAAAGTCTCTTTTTCATCCCATGAATTTTCTTAATTTCCTCATGATTTTTAAGATGGGGCTCGTTTTTTGAGATCAAGCAACACTACTGGAGAATAAGCGTTCCAGAAACATTCCTCCGAAGCATCTCAAAATAGAAAGACCAAATGTCTAAATTTGGATCTTGATAAATCGAGACCAGATCTTCCCTGTGTGAGTATCAGTACTTCCCACTTTGACAGAGGAGCTTGCACATGGCTGCTCTGTGTTCTGTCATGCTGTCTGGCTGGTGCTTGAATAATTGTAACTGTGTGAGACGCAACAGGACAGAGTTGTTCTTTGCCACTGATCTGGCGACAGTTAAACTGTTAGAAGTGTGGATCAGATGCAAAGTTGGCTGTGGATTGTGTGGCTGAGGATAAAATCTGTCCTGAGTCTGTCTGCTGCTGTGTGTTCAGCATTTGTCAACATGTGTTGTTTTGTTTTGTTCCCACAGTAAGCAGCAGAGGGCGTCAGTGAGCTCAGAGGACACAGAGTCAGGGAGGAGCAGTCCAGACCCCCAGCCTCACTCCCCTAAACACCAGCACAATCGCAGGAGTGAGTCAGTCTTTTCTCTACCTTTTAATAGATTTAATCATGTAGATACTTAGTAACTAAATCACATTTGATTTCAAAATCATTAAAAATCACGCTTTCTTTGCACTGCTATTGCTGATTGTCTTCATAAGCTTTACTTGATGAAGATATTCAACTTTTTGCTCCTCCAGCAGTTCAGGTGTACTTTGACCTGAAGAACCAGGTACAGCGAGGAATTTGGGGGAAAAAGGTCCAGCTTCTGAGATTAGCTTTTGATTCTCCGTTCTTGTTATTTTCCCAGTAAGTTAATAGGTCAACATGTCATTTAGTTACCAAGTATCTACAGTACAAGGTGCCTTAAAGTGTTTACAGCATGCATAGATGCAATCAGAAGAATCTGTAGCATGCTAAATGCTATGCATTTGTACCCCAGGCTGGCCCGGAGCTCCTCACTCAGTAGACATCTGCGAGGGTCTGGAGGAGTGGCCTGGAGGTCAGGACGCCTTCCACCCATCTGACACAGAGGAGGAGCTTTTAGTGCAGCTGGTGAGTCCTATTATAGTCTCATTGGATACAGGGCTAGATATCTCATTATACTGAAGCCTGTGGTACCCCCTTCTGTAGATGTGGTACCTAAGAGGTAACACCCTCTAACACTATTATTATTAAGCATGAAACAATTCCCCTTTATAACGATAACCTCTATGGGTGTAGCGGTTTTATAATTGTCCAGAGCAGTCACAGTGCAGTGCACATAGTCCCATGACAAATACGTCCAAAAAGAAAAGTGACAGTAATTACCTGCCAATCTTGGTGGCAGCAATGCTAACAAGTGTTTGCTAACCGCTATTAAACCACCATCGAAGAAAAGAAGTAGCTTAAATTGGATAGTAACGGTGGCAGCAGGCTGGGCAAGTAAACCCAAACATCCCGCCTCCCAGCAACACTTTCCAAATCCTTCCAGAGCCGTGTTACTCAACTCTGCTCAACCGAAAGCCAAATTGCTGAAAAATGCCTTTGCAAGAGCCACAATCTTAGTGATGAAAAGTGGCAAAAATGAGTTAAAGTGGCCGTAAAAATAGGTTAAAGGTGGCTAAAACAGTCAAAAACTGGCAAAAAATGTGGTAAAAATGAGTGAAAAGTGAATAAAATGGGCAATAGGCAGCAAAAAGGTGGTAAAAATGGTCAAAAAGCAGCAAGTTAAAAATTGGCAAAAAGGGGGATAAAGATAACGTTTAGTGGCAAAAGGCAGCTTAAAAGGGAAAGAGTGGAATAGAAAAAGCAGGATGAAGTGTCAAAAACAGGTGAAAAGGGGCAAAAATTGGATAAAGGTGGTAAAAATGGGCTAAAAGCAGCAGAAGTAGATTAAAAGTGGTGAAAAATTCCAAATAAGTGCAATGGAATACAGACGAACAATAATATACAGACGAAAAATAAAGGTTGACAAATAACTGTGACCATTAAATCCTAGTGTATAAGCTAAGAATCACACTGATTAATATGACTTGCATATATAATTTCAGAGGTCAAAGTTTTTTTTTTTAAAGGTTTTCTTGGGGACTAATTTTTCAAAATAAGACATGAACAAGCCACAAATCATCACAATAGAGCCACATGGGTCTCAAGACTATTTAACTGACTCGTTACGATGCAAAGTAGCAGCAGTTCTGCCCTTTGTTCCATCCCCATGTCTGAACTCCTTTCTCTAAAACTCATTATGGCCGCTTGTATGTGCAATCCCATTCTTTTTGTCATTACCTAGAGCAGTGGTTTTCAAGTGGTTGAGTCACCGGACGAACTGTCAACTCCTCAAGGAGAGTTGCGATCCAAATTTTGGGGGATGTTTTGGTCTATCTGATGTATTTAATAAAAAATGGTAGAGCTTGGGCCTAAGACAGTACAAAAAGTGAAACAAAAACAATGAAATACGACAAAACATGCATGTTTTATAGAGTTTCATAGACAATTTGTTGCAAATCTTTTTCCAGGCACACTTCTGTGACCCACTGAAAAGGGCTTCGCGACCCACTTTTGTGTCTCAACTCACCAGTTGAGAACCACTGACCTAGAGTAATGACACTGAAAGCTTTGCCTTTCAGCTCAGCTCCCTCTTCACCACAACAGTAAAGCATAACACCTGCAGTACTGCTGAAGCTGCACCAACTGCCTGTCAGTCTTACCCTCCCTTTTACCCCCACCCATGACCAAGACCCAGAGAAATGAGGCAGTTAAGGTTGTTTGGGCATCTGATTAGGATGCCTCCTGGGCCCCTCCCTTTGGAGGTCCTCTGTCATGTCGAGCTGGGATTGATGCACTTATGAGTTTCAGGACTCATTATTGCACCACTCTATTCACATCTAAACCTGTTCAAGTTTCTGTCTGACCACCAGGTCAGTGTATTCACTTGGAACCCTTTTTAGACTCTCTACAAAAGTGATATTTTTGCATTTTGCTAGGTGTTATTTTTGGCTTCTATTGTGTTGTTTATAGTCTTATTTTTTTAAAATCTTTATTGGCTTTTTAAATAAAACACTTTGTAATTTCAGCTTTCAAGAGTTCTATAGCTATATAAAGAAATCTTTTCTTACTTTGTTCTTGATGCTTTTCTTGTCTTGCAGTCTCCAGGCAGATACAGGGCTTTGGCTGACTGTCTTCAAAATGGACCAGACAGCATTGCCATCAGATGTGGAGACGTTATCCAACTGCAGTGTGAGGACAACAGGGGGCGCTGGTGAGTTTTCAGTGAGTCAGCACACATTTATGAGGTGAAGCACCTTGTCATGGTTACTAAGTATCAAATCTACACTGCATTTGTGCATTTCTTCGAAGTAAGACAAGTTTCTCCATCCTTGCCATTGCATTTTATCTCCCCTGGCTTTTCTTCATCTTTTAGGTTGGTAAAAAATCTGAGTCGGCGATTGGAGGGCTACATAGCAGCAGCAAGCCTGCAGCAGATATTAGCTGACAGCAGTCGAGGACAGCGCTCTAGACTAAGGGGTAAGAGAAACAAACATGCCCCTGAGATTAAAAAAAAATATGATTTATCCTTACTTTTTCTCTCTTTTTGCTCTGCTTGAAACATCTGTTTGAATTTCTTTCAGATCCAGGGACCCCTAAAGCAAGAAAGCTCAGCTCTCCATAGATTCACAGGATGTGGTCTAATATTTTCCAGACAGAAGGAACAGACTGAGCCATAACTGACCAATGTCTTGTTCCCTGTTGTCCGTTTTTTCAGCACATTTCAATCATTGAAGAGGAACTCTAGAGATGTTATTTTTCCAGTTTTTGACTGATAATCTGGGCCAGTACTTTCAGACAGGGCAGGTTTGCTGTTACAAAGGGGTAAAGGCTCAGGAACTGTTAATCCCTACTGGAAAATCAACAGCTGACACCTGGATCCTGATTAGTCTTCCTCTTTTCTAAGTAGTGACGTGTATCTTGTTCTCCTGGAGCTCCATCTGCAACACAAAGACATCAGGAAGTGTCGCTGTCACAATCTGTGGACTTTTTTCAGTCCTGTCTCGACCCGACAGCATCATCATTTTCTGAGTGTTTGCTCCTGTTTGTGTCAGTGTGTGCTTGCTGGATGGGAACCCAGGATTTGCCTGAAACTTTTTGTACATAGGTGTCATTTTTAACATTAACTGTACCTCAGTGTTTCATCTTTGTGTAGCCAGTTGACATTTTCCATTCATTGTATTTTTCTTAAATGTCAAACCTTAGGGCACCTTTTCTTCTGAGCAGTTTAGGAGTTAAAATGCCAAAATGTGCCATGCCATAATGCCTTTTTTATTCCTGCTCCTTTAGAGTCTGTTTGCTAAATCAAATACTCTTTTATTGCTTCGACCTGACCTCACAAATATTGAACCGGCACTTTAATGAGGCAGACGGACAATGGGGACTGAAAATGCGCCGTTTGTCTCCTGAATGTGTGCTTTGCTTGCTGCTTTACTGCTCTCATTGTGTATTTTTCCTTACTCACGCTGTGTTTCCTTTGTTTATTGAATCTATGATGTGTTATGGAGGCAGGGGAGACATACCCCCTGCCTGCAGGCAGCAGATGACATGTCACTGATGCTAATGTAAGACCCCGCAGACATGATGAAGATGGATGGTATTCCTCTGTGGCTGCCATAGATGAATTTTTGGCTTGTGCCACGGAGCACCAAACACCGTCATCTTCTCCGGGATCTTTTGAGAGCCTGATGTCAGTCATGCCGGAAAAAAAGGGAGAGTGAGGAAGAGTAAAAGAAAGAGGGAGATGTTGCGGCGTGTACTCTTCCTTCGCTGAGGCAGATTGTTTCCTCCAGCCCGGTTAATCTGGCTTCCCATTAAAAGGGATCATACAGCTAACATGAAATAAAGCCTCTGTGTTGAACGCTTAATTAAATATTGATTGCAGACTTATATGAATTTACCACATCAAATCGGGGTCCCAGTCGGAGGGCTGCCTTTGATTCGCTGTGTTTGATATGGAAATGAGTTTAGAAAGCAGCAGGGGCTGCTGTGCACTACACATTTCCTATGTTGTTAATTTATTTATTTTGCTGTCATGTTGTTCCTTCATATTGTGAGGTATCTGTGCAGTCCCCAAAGACATTACATCTCCATATCTACAGGAGTTAGGTTTCACCACACATCACATTCACATTTAATCCTTTTTTTTAACTTATAACACAGTATCATATGGTTTCTTTGTCGTTTTAATCCAAAATGCTGCAGATTTTTGCACATTTTTTCCACGTTGGAAAACAAAAAAAAAAGAACACCGGCTTGAATATCATAAATTCCTGATGAGCCAAGTAGCCTAAGCTTGTTGCTGAATGTTTCTTTAACATGTAAATGCATGGCAACTAAACAATTAGCAGGTTTTTATTGACACTCACTGTTCTAAACAGGCTTTTTTTTCTACCGCTTTGGTACTTAAAACGGAAGAAAATAAAACTATTTATGGCAATAACTTTAATTTCGGTAGCTTATATGTTTTAACAGTTATATGTTGGCTGAACAAAGCTGCTCTTTTTCATACACCCGTTTGTCGTTTTTGTCTGTTTCATTGTTTAAATGGAGTCCAACTGATGTAATAAAATTGTCAACACTTTTGTCCACCTGTGAGTTTTTGGTTGCTAAGTATTTTATTCAAGTGATTGAAACCAAACAAGGGAAATAATCATCAGAACAGCTGAAAATGAGCGTTCAGTAAAGCAAAATATAGAGTGCATTCATGGGCGTAGCACAGGGGAAAAAGGGTACTGATTACCCGGGCCCACAGTAGGGAAAGGCCCTTGAGAAGCCTGCAATGAAAAGTGTGTTTTTATTTATTTTTTCTTAGTAAATAGTGTCATTATTGAATCAAAAGCAAATAAATGAATTGGTCAACAGACTGAAATTTATAAATTTATTAAATAGTGTAAAATAATGCTAGTAAATTGAATTTAACCATAATAAAATTATTGCTCATAAATGGGGAAATTATGGTTAAAAAATACATTAAAATGCAGGGATATTTATAAAATGATGCAACATTTGTTGCTTGACAATCCGTGTATGTGTGATATTCTTTCTGGGGGCCCAAATCTTTTTCACGAATCAGGACACAGCATATTAGCATTAAACTCATTGAAGGAGAACTGAACAGCCCCAGAAATATTCAGATAAAATATCTTAGTTGCCCCCTTGTGCCTGGTTGAGGTATAGCAACTATACCTACCTAAACTATAGGGACTTTTAGAGGCTACAAAATTGCACACATTTGAAAGAATATTTTTTGAAGTATGTTATTAGACCAAAATTTTTCTAGTTTATTTAAAAGTTTGGCCCCAAAGCATCTATTTGGGAAAAAGCTAGCCCTGTACAAATGTAGTTGATGACCCCTGATCGAAACTCGGTACCCCGTAATTTCTCCTGATCATTGCAGATATATTTCTACACCTTGTCTGGAGTCCACCTGTGATAAACTGATAAGGCAGGATTTGGAAAGGCACATGCCTCCATATAGAAGGCCTCACAGCTGACAATGCATAAACCAAAGACCAGCAAAAACCAAGACATGATGTCAAAGGAGCCTGCAGAGACAGGATTGTTGACACACACAGATCTAGGGAAGGCATTTCTAGGAAACATTTCTGCTGCAAGGACGGTTCCCAAGAGCACAGAGCCTTCATAATTCTCACATGGAAGAAGTTTGGTACATCTGGCAGTGTTATTTTGGCAGCTATTTTTAATTTGAGCCTCAGTCTTAGTCTTTAGATGAAATGTCTTAGTTTTCGTCACATTTTAGTCTTTTGAATTTCTACCCTTTTTAGTTTGAGTCGACAAAAACTCAAAAACATTTCAGTCTAGTTTTAGTCCATAAAAAGCCCTCACATTTTAGGCTTGATTTTTAGTCCAAGCTTTTATTTTCTTACCTAAATCTGGTACCAAGTCATGCTAGTGTGTTCTGTGCACTCTGTCAAACCTGGGGTCCCTGCTTTCTACAGCTGAGAGGCAGAATAGATACAGCTGCATTGTTTTTTGACAGATTTACCCGCAGTGGAGAAATATCACAGATTTTGAACATCTGACAAAAACTACATTACATCCTTGTCTAGTTTTAGTCATCTTGACAAAAACTAAACTTATTTTTTGTCAGTTTTAGTAATCACAGATCTATTTTTGGTTAGTTGTAGTCTAGTTTTTGTCATGGAAAAAAGGATGTTAAACATTTTTAGTCATAGTTTTAGTAGATGAAATTAACACTGCATGCTGTTTTTACATCTTCCAAGAGCTGGTAGCCCAGCCAAACTGAGCAATCGGGGGGCCTCATTGAGAGAGGTTACCTGATGGTCACTGACTGAGATCCAGAGATCCTGTGTGGAGATGGGATGAAGTTCAGACGGTCAGTCATCACTGCAGACCGAGACTGGGCTTATGGCTGAGTGGCTCTCCCCAGTGAAGAACACATGAAAGCCTGCTTGGAGATATGAGGAGATTCTTCCATCTATCCACTTTGCCATAAAGCCCAGCTCAGTGGAGGCTACAGTGATGGTTGTCCTGCAACAATCCTGTCTCTGAGCTCTACAGGCAGTTCCTCTGACCTCGTGGCTTTGTTTTTGCTCTGTGCTCTATGCATTGTCAGCTGTGAGACCCTCTATAAAGAGGTGTGTGCCTTTATAAATCATGTCTGATTAATTTAATTTTTCACTGGTGGACTCCAGTCAAGGTGTAGGAACATCTCAGCAAGGAACAGCAGAAATTGGAGGAACCTCAGCTACATCTCAAGTTTTTGCAAACGGTCTGAATACTCATGTCTCTATTTATCATAAATTTGCAAAGATTTCTAAAATCCTGTTTTCACTTTGTCATGATGGGATACTGCGTGTAGATTTATGATAATAAAAATGAATTTTTCCCTCTGAAGCATCAGGCTGCAACATAACAAAATAGACAAGAGAAGTAAGTCTGAATACTTTCTAAGTGCACTGTATATACCCCTCAAATATTATTAGCAGGACTATATTATTAAATCTAATGCTATTTTTTCTTTTCAACAGTTTCTCTCTATGAAATATAGGTACTTTTACTAAAGTTATATATTTGCATTCTTTCTCCACATCTGTTGAGGCCTGGATTTACAATGAAACTGGGTGCCTCTGCTTTTTACTGCTTGTAAAGCATTTATTCACCAGCAGGTGGCAGCGATGTGCCTTCATGCCACTCTACACAATCAAGGTTTAACATGAATTGACATTCTGTTTTATATTATCCATTAATCATGAGTACTAAAGTAGTCTTTTAACAATACCAACTCATAATGTTCCATCTATTCATTCATGGCAACATAAATAATGTCTGGAATTTACTAAATTAATTAATTCTATAAATGTAAACTAGGTATTAATCTGACTTCTAAACGCCTTTTTTGGTAAAACACACACTTTTAGTACAAAAAAAATCCCAGAATGGATCAGGAAAGTAGATGTTTAGAGATTTTTTAGGCCGCTTTCTCGTACAGAGGTTATTGCAGTCTAAACTTTTGCCCTTCTGTGATTGTATCATCATCAGATTTGGGGATTTGATGCTATTTTTAGAAGGCTTAGGAAGTTAAAAGGGCATTAATCCTAAAATTTTGTTTTATTAGACGTGCAACACACTTGTAAACCAGTTCCATTTTCAAATCCATCATCTTTAACTCTCAGGGTCAGGCTCTTCCACATCCAAAGCCAGCCTGTGCTTTATTAATCCCATCACATGGTTGATCCAGCGGTAATACAGTGACACCCGCGTGTAAACACCATATTTCCCTTCTTTTGCACACTCCTCTCCCCAGCTCACAATGCCTGTCAGGAACCAGGTGTCTTGAATCCTGTTTGCGTGAGGGCCTCCGCTGTCTCCCTGACAGGCGTCTTTCTCCTCGTCATAGTATCCTGCACAGAACATGAAAGGGGTGATCCTGGAGCTGCTGGTGCGCTTACACTCTGTCTGCTCTGTGAAGGGAACCTCCACCTTCTTTAAAGTGTCAGCCGTTAATCCCAGGAAGCGTGTTCTGCCCCAGCCGCTGACTGTAGCCGGGGAGGATCGCTTCACCAGAGCCTCTGTGAAACTTTTAGGCCCGATGCAAATGGGTCTGACTCTGGCGGAGAAGGTGATGGGGGTCTTCAGGCAAAGCAGGGCGATGTCGTGGTTGTACAAGCTTACAGTGGCGTTGTAGCGGGGGTGTATGTGCTCCTCCAGGACTTCATAATCCTGCTCTGTGCCCTCGTTGATGTAGCTGTTGTGCTCTCCTGTAGACAGAGAAGACGTACAGGTGGTTCTAATTCTTAGGTTAAGACACCTGGGAGAGTTAAACTTCAATATTGTTGCCTCTCTGCAAGAGGAAATGTTATAGCTATGTAGTTTTTTTGGGCTCTTGTGTCCGTACTGTAGATGGAATTGGAAATCAGTGGAGAGGGGGGAAAAGACATGCTGGAAAGGAGTCACAGACTGGATTTGAACTCATGCTTTCTGCATTGAAGACAGCAGTCTCTGTACATATCGATGCCCCCTGTATGATTATTTTTAGAGTCTGTAAAGTCTGCTGCAGGGAGGGGGACAGTCAAAGCAAATGGCTGCACACTGCCAAAACGACCTTGGCTTACATTCACCGCAACAACTGCCCAGTTTGTGCCATGCATTTATCTAAGACATCGTCTCTCTCAGGATGGAAATACATGCTAGGACTTGTTCATTTCCCTTTTAAATGGTGGCACATTTGTAAGGAACATGCATTTGTGGGATGTGCAGCAGAGCTGAGTATGTGGATTGTGCCCATGAAAAATGTGCCAAATCTTCTCTGCCGATGCTGTTGCTATTGACCCTTGTTTTGAGCTTCTGATAACCCAAGGTGCAGAAAATCATTCCATATTTGGAGTGGTTTCATCCTCTGCCTCGTTTGTTTACGTTTGTTATGACACGTTTCAACTTTCTGATCATCTTGATAAAGTGAGATCAGAGCTGTGTGACTCTTAAGACCATTTAGAGAACAAGCATGTATCTTTATCAACACTACAACAGAGGGAAAAAAGCAGCAGCACAAACTAAATTCAGCATGACAGTGATCAGATAATGATGCAGAGGGAAATACTGATATTTAATATAATACTAAATATTATATTTAGTAGGAGTAAAGTCATGCAGAAGCTATTATGTTTAATGTTTATGTTTGCTCTCAAGCCTTAGCCACACATATACCTTTCATCTGTGTCAGAGGGTTCCAAGTATTAGACTGATCCCACCTTGAGACTTTTGGGCTCCAACTCCCCAAGAATGAATGGACATGACGCGTCTGACACTAGGTAACAGCTGGACTGAGGTTTTAAGTTGGGTCATTAAATAAAAGTCCAGAGTGCACTCGCAGTGCTAGATATGCAATGGTTTGACAGAAGTGGAACTGAGTCTTACCCAGTCTGATGAAGTAGGATCCCTGACCCTCCTCCAGGCAGTGAGCAGCTGTGATAATCCAGCGTTCACTGAGAATAGATCCCCCACAGAATAACTGACCACTAGGGCGAGCTATCAGGGCCACCTGGATAAAAGATGGAGAGAAGTTCAGGGTCCTATAGCTGCTTCTTTCTTTCTTTCTATCTAATGCTTTTCATGCATCAAACACTTCCTACACATACACTACCTGCCATGGGATCTCTCCTGGAAGCACCACCCTGCCCCCCACAATGCGTTTTCTAGGCCAGGACTGCTCCTCAGTGGGGGCCTCAGCATCTCTGTACATCTCCAGGGGGAGTTTCTCTACAGCTTGGTTTCCTTCAGAGTCATCTGCTGCTACAGGAAAGTCTGTGGTGCTGGCTGGAGTTGAAGGAGGAGATGTAGTCGTGGGTATATCGGACAGTGAAGTGATGTTCTGCAGGCCGAGCAGAGACCTCGAGAGTACTCCGCTGAAGGTTGTCAGAGCGGTTCTCCCACAGGGAAATTCAGCTAATGATGTTAGAAAAGAGGGGTTACATTAGGAGTAATCAGGAGGATGTTAAGGTGAGAGTTCATAAAAAAAGGTTGATACCGTATGCTTCACAGCTCTCGCCGTCCTGCATCAGCCTGTATCCTTGTGCACACGAGCACTTTGCTCCGAAGGTTCCCATGGTGTCACAGAAGTGCATACAGCCTCCGTTATTCACATCACACCTTTTTGCCATGACTAAGAAGAAAAATGCATATTAAACTATGTACATATTAGTGATTATTGCTTTAAGACAGACTTGAAAACTGTGAACTTTTCCTTTACACCTTCTAAGCTGTCAACCAGATGCATGATTCAGGTAGACACAGACAGGACTCACAGTGAGGGCACTTTAGCTGCTGTTTTTAGACACTCATAAAAGAACAAACAGTCTAATTCTGGGACCTAAACAACAAAGAATCCTCAGGCGATTGATTTGATTTAGAAAGCTTAAAAAAGCATCTGGATGATTCTCCTTTGAGACTGAGATCTGATCAGATTTGATCTCATCTTTGGATCATGTAGCATAAAAATCACATTTCTTTCGATGACACTGTTACAAAAATAGAGACATTTACCAATCCCACAGTTTCTGCCAGTGAAGCCAGGCTGACATGAGCAGGTGTAGAAGCCAAGCTGGTCCTGGCATGAGCCCTGGTTCAGACACGGGTTTGATTGACACTGGTTTCCATCTGAAGAAATCCAGACACAGAACCTCAGCTCAAACAGTAAGCTCATTTTGCACAGCTTAAGCGAAGTTTACTCAAGGAAAAGGATGAAAGATTGATTTTTGTACATAAAAGACTGTCTAGGGAAGCAATGATTAGAAATCTCAGAGAGAAAACTAGACCAAAGCATGGTCCTGCTGTTGCTTAGTCCTACATGTGTCCTCTATCCTCCTAAAAATCTCTCACAGTCACTCACCACACAATAGATTAACTGTGTATGTTACTATTGCTCCAGTTACCATTATTTTATGATCACAACAAAAGTAGAGGGAATATATCCGTCTATTTTCCAGGGCTGGGTTGCAGTAGCAGCAGAGTCAACCCAGATATTCCTGCCCCCCATTTTCCTGCCCCTCCTGGGGGATTCCAAGGCGATCCCAGGCCATATGGGATGTATAATCCCTCCAGTGAGTTCTGAATCTGCTCACAGGTCTCCTCCCAGGTGGATGTGCCAGGAAGACCTCCACAGGAAAGGAATCCTGATCAGATGCCCAAACCACTTCGATCCACCCATCCGGGAATTGTCACCTTTTCATGGCATAGGAGTTTTCATCTCTCTGTGAGCCTGAAAGCTGTGTTGTCAGGGGAATCACTTGCATTGAGAGGTCACTGATGGAAAAACTGGTCCAGGGGGAGGCTCCTGACTAGGGGCTGTTTAAACAAGACTCTTCTGGGAAAAGAGTCAGGGGCGTCCCCCCTGAAACTAGGCCTGGGGGGAGCTTAGTGTCTGGAAGTTGGGCATCTCTCTATGGGGCCTAGTCAGGCTCAGCCCAAAGGACACGAAGCTGCCACTCTGCGGCCCCTCCACCTGCAGGGATTGGCGCAGGGACCAGGTGCAAAGCAGGCTTGGCAGAAGGCAAAGGTGGGGACAATCACTGTTTTTGCGTTGCATGTTATGTATTAATAGATAGGACTTTTCAATGCAAGGCAATCAGAGTGACAAGACAAAATGAGGTGGTAGACATGTGTAGCTCCAGTGCTAACCTGAGCTAGGCTAGGACTGCCATAGTGATGGTGGAGCTTGTCAGTGGCTAAAATTCAACGGGAACGTACAAAAACATATTTTCTGCTAAGAAGAGCTTTCAGTGTGTCTCTTTACTGTTGTTTTAACAAAGAAATGTGGTCAAGATCTGATTAAAATGCTGCTTTTCCACAGGTACATCCAAGCTAATCACTACCCTGACTGCAGCCATTGTGGACAGTGGCTTACAATACAACTAAACCCAAACCATAATGATCATAAACTCATGCTAAAGCAGGTCTGGAGAAGAGTGAAGACGAAAAGCTTTCAGTGCTTTTCTTTGCTCTTTATTTAGTGAAGAAATGTAGTCCAGTTCTGTCCGAACCGTCAAACGTAGATTGGAGCTTTGACAGATGGATTTGCCTTGTAAAAGACGTGGATTCTGGCAACTGCTTTGCAAAGTTACCTTTCCCATGAGAAAGACAAATCTAAAGCCATGCATACACTGTGGTTCCAAACCAACTCTTTGACAGTCTTGCTGGAATGCCAGCTCATTCTATGTGACTGAATCACACAAACAGCATCACCATCCGTGTCAGATGGAGGAATATTTCCTGCTTGTTTATTTCCTTTAATATAGCACGGATGGGGAGGGCATTAGAAATTCAGTCCTACTATTGCCATGATGATTTAAGATGCTCTCTGACAATTTACAAAGGAAAAAATACACCATAGTTGAGGATTCTGCTCAAGGTTCTGCACCACTGGAAGTGTCTGGAGACATAAGACCAAAATATCAAACATGTCAGAAATCCATTCAACCAGTCAGTAGCAGCTAGTAGAGCCATAGTTGGGTCGTGGTTGGCCATTGTATCCCTCTGTACACGGCACGACAAACAACGACCTGACTGAAAATTGGTGCGACTTCCAAGCGAGTCTTAGGACTCAAAATTCATGGCTGAATTGGATGAAATTTGCACAGTGTACCCCTGGCTTAAGACTATTTCAAAATAATGAAATAAATGTAGTCCTTCTGCCTCTCCACTCTACAGGGACTTTTCAAGGTCTAAAACTGGACCAAAATGTTTTTAGTTTTCGCCAACTAAAACTGGACTAAACCTCTAAAGCAGGGGTGTCAAACTCAGTCACAGCAGGGGCCGGACTCTGGATTCAGGACTAACCTGAGGGCCTAACAGGGTCACCTTTTTAACCAGAAACTGTCAACCTTACTTCATTGGTAATAAAATATAAAAAAATAAACGGTGACGATGATAAATGATTTTGACATTTAAAAAGGTAAAAAAGATAAGTTTAAAGGCTCACAATCTGAGAAAGGCACGTTTTTAGTTCAAAAAGGTCAAAACATCAAATTGAAATTGAAAAATAATGTTGTTTTTAATGGCAAATATATTAGAAAGAAAGTCAAAATCACAAGTTTAAAAGGTGAAAATATGAAATAAATTTGTAGTCATAAAATTAAAAGTCAAAATATGATTCCAAATTTTAAATTGTGAGTCTACAAGGTCAAACTATGGGATTATGAAATCAAAGTTTGGTGTTAAAAATATGAGGTAAAATACAAAATAATTGGTTAAAAAGATCAAAATATCACTTGAAAATTAGAATCATTAATCTTAAAGCTCAAAATATTATATAAGAAGTCAAAATTATGAGTTTAAATGCTCAAAGTATGAAATAAAAAGTCAGAATCCTTAGTTTGAGTCCTAATTGTGAGATACTAAATTGAAGATGTGAAATTAAAACACAAATTTGTTTCTCTTCCCACATTCCTGACTTCTTATTTAAATATTTTTACTCCTTACTTTTTTAGATTTTATGACTAAACAAGGATATCTTAAATCATCAAGGATAAGTTCACATCTTTATACGTGAGGAAATCTGCAGACCTCATACTGATGGGCCAGTAATAACAGAAATATGAGATCATCTTGCGGGCCAGATTTAACTGTTCCACAGGCCAGATTTGGACCCCAGGCCTTGAGTTTGACACCTATGCTCTAAAGGGTAGAAATAACTAGAATATGGCCAGAAATACTGAAACTTTTATCCTTAAGGCTAAGACCAAAATTAGAAATAGTGTCAAAATTAACACTGGACTACAGGTTGTATAGTAATTCCAAATTCTGAAATCCTGTCTTAAGGTCATATATGAAAAAACTGTTGCAAAAGGTGGTCGATGGGTTAAAGTGAGCATCTTTATCTCATGACAGAACCATGACAAATGTCCATTTAGGCAGTACTTGGCACTGGCAGGCCAGACCTGGCCCACTAGCCACCATTTAGAGACCACTGCATTAGACAAAGAAATACTCATCTACAGCAGTCATTCAGCCTTACCTATGTATCTGGCCCAGAACTCCATCTAGAATGCAGAGTAAAGCCTTTAGGTAAAGCTGGTCAAACAGAATGTTTGAAGTTAAAGACTCAAAGTAAAAGTACTTACTGTCTTTTCATCATTCTCAAAGATCTCCCTGGCCTCCTCCAGGTTACACACTTCCTCTGTACACTCTCTCTCCAGATCTCCCTCGAGTATCTCCTCGAACACTCCGGTGTTGGCGCGTTTGTGTCGTTGCAGTACATTGTCTGCTGCTGGAGCCGGCAGAAACACCAGGCCTGAGGCTGGAGCTGGGGCTAGAATAAAGCACAGAAAATACATAGCCACACTTCTATTCACATTGTGTTTATGTAACTTTTTTAACAGGTCAGAACAACAAAGAGGAGATTATTCACTGGATACTAATAAAAGAATTGAGGAATCAATATTACAGGCAAAAAATGAGACATGAAAAGTGTTAGTAAAAAGACATTCATACCTCCATAGCTGAGCTGACAGTCTAAAAGCAGCAAATATAAGAAAGACAAAGACAACAGGTCCATTCTAAACACTTCTGGTACACTGACACACTAATGCTGGGACATCAATCCAAAGTACAGACGTCTGTTTGCACATGAACACCCACAGAAAGAAAAACAACATTGACTCAGTCTCTAAAAAGGCCAGTGTGTCAACATCAACACGCAATGAGAAAAATTCTGCTGGATCTCAAGAATGTTTACGTCTGTTTGTAATTTAATAAACATCGGTGAAATACTGAGCTCTCCAAGAATAAACTCATCAAAGTACAAATTACCGTTACTAAAAGTCACTGTGTTTCTATCCAAACCTCAACACAGGCTGCTGTTTTCCCAGCTCCAGCTCCAGGGTTCATTTGAGGTTATTTATTGTATCGTCTTATGCAAGAAGAATTACATAATGTGACATGTATTTTCCCCCAGAGGTTATCAATCACCTAAAAAGCTAGTCATAAAAACAGCTATGTGCATATTTCATATCTTTGTTATACAAATGCCCAAGGCTGCATCAACGTGAAGCTTCTAGAGGTGGAAAAAGTACAAGAGTACAATACTCAACTAAAAACTTACTGTAAAAAGTACTGTCCTATAGATCTACTTAAGTAAAAGTAAAAAGCAATGTTTAAAGTTTTCTTTATGTACTAAGTAGGAACTGAGGAGTAAAATATGATCCATGGCTAAGAAAAACAAAAGAATAGATCTCCAACCAGGTTATTCAGGTAAAGTCACACCTCTAAGTAAAACACAGCAATATTCTCAGTGTCAATCAAACTCATATAGAGTTATATTTAACACTTTAAAAGAGTCTTTATTTGTCCACACTACATATAGTTAAACTAACTTTGCAAGGATCAAATATTTTGCAGTATGACAGAGGTGCATAATCTTGCAAAGCAGATGGATATGCCCGTTTCTGTGTTTCTCAGTGGCAAATCCATCTTGCAAAGCTCCCGTCTGAACAGTTTGGACCTGGTTAGAAAGTGACAGGACCAATCAGCATCAAGGGGCAGTACTTTCGGGCATGCGGGGCATGATGTAGGCAAGCAGCGACAAGAGATCGGTGCAATTATGGCGGAAGACATTAGCGTGGATCCTGCCAGCGCCAGCACCAGTTTTATCAGAACTTGACATTTCTTCATTAAAAGAAGAACAAAGTTCAGGACCAATCAGCGTCGAGGGGCAGTATTTTTAGGTGCAGCAGAGTCCTGACGTAGGCAAGCAGCAAAAGTCATGTACTGACATGTCTACAGTTGCCATGGTTCGCGTTATGCAGTTCTCTATGGAGTTTACTCCTCGGTAGCGGCACACTTGGTAACGGCTACATCACATGTTTTGTTGCTCTGATTGGCCCGTAAAGATGTGACAGACAGAACATTCATCCAGTCACCCTCCGAGCATTTTTTCAAAGGCTCTGCCCTTTCCCAAACACCGTCTACGTAAGGTTTTCAAGATGGCGCAAGGTGCAGTGACTACTGAAATTCTGAGGAAAGAGCAAAGCAGAGAGTCATCCTCATAGCAAGGCAATGCTTTCTGATGAAGAATATGCATGACATGTCCTATAAAGTCACATAAATGAAGTCTAACTCAGTGGGTAACTTCACCCATGGTGCTAATGAGTTTCATATTTAATGTTGTGTACAACAGCTGTTTTGGGATGTGACGGGCAATTGTTCTCTCGGGCTACAGAGGTGGAAAAAGTACACAAGTATTATACTCAAGTAAAAGTACAGCTATTCTGGTTAAAACTTACGTCAGTAAAAGTAAAAGTACGGATTTTGAGCACTCAAAAAACTACTAGATGACAAAAATTACAGTAAATGTAATTAGTTACTTTCCACCCCTGGGAGCTTCTACAAAACATTACACTTCAGTACACATTTCTGCACGTAACCATGCTGTGATGTTGTACCTGATTAGGCTCTCTAATACAGCCTGACGAAGATGAGAAGATGCAAGAGATGTAAGCGTAGTTGTAATCTGCTACAGGAACTCTCTACATGTGTGCACCAGGTCAGTGAGTTATCAATAAAAACATCTAGATATTCATATGAGGAGAACTGTATGATGGTTTGGCTGTGGATGATCAGGTGTGTGGTCTCTGACTCCCCTCAAGTTAAACACTGTCTCCTCTGTTTTACTGACAATTAAAACCAGACGGTTTTCATCACACTAATTCAAACATTTCAGAGATGTGAGAGGTAGACAGATATGTCTCTGTTCTTTTTCAGTAGTGACAGAATTACAGAGCCATCTGATAAAAACGTCGACATTCATCAGTTTATAAAGTCATGAGAACAGGTGAGCTGACACGGTCTTCAGGGGCTCCTGTGCTCAGGGTTAAGTTCTGATAAAGAGCCATTAACACTGACCTGCTGTTTCCTATTAGTTAAAAAAGGAATAGTTCGTCCCTTTCAGCACTTTGTTTCATTTCACCACTGCTCCTTAATGTCTCATTAAGCTCAGGGGATGAACCAGAAGTCATCTGCACCTTGTGGTACCAAACCTTTACCTTTTTACTGTCCTCTTATTTCCTTCTGAATCCATTACAAGTTCCTTTTTCTGTGGTTAAGTTCTTATACGAATTGCCAATCCCCTTGAAAAAGCAGGTCTGTATCCAAACAGTTTAAGACAATCAAAAATGAATTTTTGAATCAAAATAGTCAAATTTTAAAATGTGATAAAATGATGCAGTTAACTACATAAATTCTAAAATTAATCACAATAAAAAATCTTTCAAATGCCCTAATGATAATAAGTGTGTTATACATGGCTGCACCTGCTAATACCACACACACTGTCACCATTATAACTGCCATTTTAGCCACAGATGCCTCTCATTTGTTGTTGTTTGTCCCAACCTCTCTCTTTCTATCTCCCTCTGTCCTCTCATGATCCCAACACAGCTTCAGCAGATGGCTGTTCAGCACGAGTCTGATTCTGTTTGAGTTTTTCCACCAGTTAAAAGGACGTTTTTCCTTCACACAACAACTCTGTATCTTAGTGTTGTCATGATGGATAGATAATGAGTCTCTAGTTAATATAAAGAGCTTGGTGTAGACCTGCTTGTGTTGTGAAGTGTCTAAAGATGACATTTGTTCTGAACTGATGATACATGTAAAGATTGACTGATAAATCTAAGTCAGACACATTTTAACCACATGTGCAATTTAATGTTGCTCTTCTGTATTCAGTCCTGAAAAAATCAATACAATCTTATGAAATGTAATTTGGGCTTTTGACCACAAGATGGCAGACATGTACCTCAAACTATATACAACATGGCAGCAGAGGTTAGTGAAGAGGGACATACCATCATTTACCATTGGAGAAAAGAGAAAGTTTAGTTCAATTAGAGGTGAAGAAAAAACGAAAAAGTAAAAGAATCTTCTTTGAGAGATATCCACAACTACAAGACACAAAGAGGCCAGAAAGGAGAGTAAAGTACGTTTATATACAGGCCCACCCACAGAAGAGACCGAGGCCCTGACAAACCCAGGTAACGGCCCTCCCCAGTGTCACTTATTGATGTTAGTAGATGTGTCCTGGATCAGTAGCATTGATACTCACATCCTGG
This sequence comes from Cheilinus undulatus, assembly GCF_018320785.1. Lineage (NCBI taxonomy): Eukaryota > Metazoa > Chordata > Actinopteri > Labriformes > Labridae > Cheilinus > Cheilinus undulatus. Next base: position 8,496,112 of record NC_054874.1, on the reverse strand, counting down.
TTAACAGTTACCTTGAAGCTGAAAGTGCATCAAACTATTATTTAGCTCTGTTGTTGAACTTATTTATTCCTGCAACTTTTATCTTTTTTCCACCACTTTTGCCAGCCATTTTGTCACTTTTAACCCATTTGTGCCACTTTTTGACAATTTTGTCCCATGTTTTTTCATTTTCAATCAATCTTTGCCTCATTAATGCTCCCTTAACCCATTTTTGCCACTTCTTTTGCCACTTTTAGTCAATTTTTGCAGCTTTTTGCCCGTTGTTGCCATTTCTAACCCATTTTGCCACCTTTTCCCCCTGTTTTTTCTCCATAAAAAACATATTCTGCAAATTTTGTTGCCAATTTCAACCCAATTTTTCAACTTTTAACTAATTATTGGTGTTTTTTGTCATTTTTTTCCTGTTTGTTTCTGTTTGTTTTCAACCAATTTTTGCCATTTCTTTTGCTACTTTTAAACCATTTTTGCTGCTTTTTTTGCTCTTTTCAAAACATATTTTGCTATTTTTCATCTTCTTTTTGCCACTTTTAACCAATTTTTACAACTTTTGCCATTTGTAATTTTATTTCTTTGCCTCTTTTGTCCTTATATGCCATTTTCCCACTTTTTTTTGCCACTCTTAACCTGTTCTTCGACTTTTTCTCCATTTTTTGGGGCTCTTTTCTCAATTATTTCATCTTTTTGCATTTAATCTGTCCCATTTTTTTTCCGATTTATTTTCCGTCATTCTGATGTGTGTGGACATCATGGCCTTGCTATGAGGTGAGACACTGCTTTACTAATTGTTTAGTTCAGTTTGCCCGGCCACATAATTAACATCAACAAAAAAAGGGTAATCCTGTTTAAAGAAGGCTTACATTTTTTAAAAAGGCAACAGTTTACAACAGCATGACTAAGAGAAATTCATGTTTTGTTGCTTTGATAAGAGTGGTTATTATTCAGGTTAATCATTAAATGGTGTTTTCACAACTTAATTTTACAACGGACCAGGACTTTGCTGACATCCATGAGCCCACAGTTTGCCTAAGACCCAGAAAGCTCTCCTCTTTATCCCCTCGTATCGGCGGCTTCAGGCCCACCCACAGGATTGGCGAGGCCCCAGGGAATGGGCCCTTCACAGCTGTGATTTATTGATGTATTTGTGTTGGATCAGTAGCATCGGTGCTGGGATGCATCCTGGAAAACAGCAACCACATTTTGGAGGTGAAGTGAGTGTCATGCTTGTATCGGGTATGGATGTTAAGATTATTTATGTGTTCCACTTTTTGACTCTGTTCGACACTTTTTCGACACATTTTTTCCACTTTAATTTTCCACTTCAAATCAATTTTGCTCCTATCAACCCCTTCTCACCACCTTTTCTGCCTATTTTTTTGCCACTTTTAACCCTTTTTTGCTACTTTCTGCTCATTTTTGTCCTCTGTTAGCCTATTTCCCCACTTTTAACCTATTATTGACACTTCAACCCATTTTTGCCCCTTTCCACCAATTCTTTTTGCATCTGTTGACCCAATTTTGCCACTTTTAACCAAGTTTGCCACTTTTTAATCTAATTTCATCACATTTTCTGTCCATTTCTCACTTTTTGAAGCCATTAATTTTTTTTCACCACTTGTCTGTCCACTTTAAACCCATTTGTGCCACTTCAGACCCCTTTTCACCTTTTTTAAGCCCATTTTGTCCATTTTTGCCATCTTATTCAGCTGAAAAAAAAACCCAGAAATATGGTTAACCATGATTTTTCTTAACTCCACGGGTCGCCCATTTAGCTAGGCCCCAGAAAGCTCTCCCCTTTATCCCCCTTATGGGCGTGTGGCCTTGTCCATACAGGAGTTTGCACCTTATATACTTAACTGTTATAGAACACAAGAGAGCTGATTTGGTGTGATTTGATTTGCATGTCAAATAAAAAATGTTGTTGCAGTTTTTTTTCATCTAGAAAGGCCTTTTTGAGTTGTGGGTTCACACGCAGACATTGTGGTAGTAGAGGGAATGATCTGAAGTTGGTGCTGATTCAGCATGCCAGCTGAAGATTTAACTCTGGTGTCACTTTGTGGTCTGGCGTGGAAGAGGCAGCCCATCACCGGCTCTGAAATCCCCCCACAGGGAGTCCAAAGTCTTCTCAAGTGTTGGCAACTATTGACTGGAGGCATTTATATTTCATTCAATCGTTCAGGGGCTGAATTATTCATACCTGAGTAATTAAGACTGTCTGCTCAATACAGGAACTTCTCCATCTCTCCCAGCCAAGATGGATAGCAGAAAAAAGCAGGTATAGTGCATTCACTGACACGTTAGGGAATATAAAAATGTATTTAATGCAGAACTTTCTAAATGTTTTCTGAATCTTTGCACAGATTTTCTACTAGAGACGTAAGCACGGCTGTCTGCCAACACTACTCTTCTGTTGTTGAGTCATATTTCTATATGTGAGTCTGTTGCTTAGCTCTGTTTAGAGTCTGTGTGCTTTAAAACCACAATGACATACTTTCCACATAGTCTCTGAGCCTTGTTTAACAGCAGACCGGATGCACACCCGTGATGGGGCTTACAGGAGAAAATAGCAACAATGCTTTTTTGCTTTTAGCACTGAGGTGATGTTTTGTTCTTCATGCACACAAACAAGACCATGTTAAACGTATGCATGGACGGAGAGCAGGAAGTCAGATTGTCTGTGACTGACTATTGATTGGGGAAGCTCGCGCTGTCATCTCCGTCTCCTCTTTTTCTTTGGCAGCAGTGCACAGCTGGGGAGTCTGCGTCGGCTCCAATTAGATTAGTCAGTGCAGCAGGGGATGGAGTCAGGGCCTCGCACATAATAAAAACTCTGATGCTTGCTCATTGCTATTGATTGTTACTCTGCAGCCCAGATCTGAGTCTTTCATCAGGGACATAGTGTCATTTGCAGAGGGCTTATGTTCTGCTCTGGTAAAAACCTTCTTCTTATGAATGAGAGTGTTTGTAGAGATAAAGAAAAGAGCAGCAGGACAGCGGCAAACATCTGTGATAGGTCAAATACAAAGTCATGATCCAATTCTTTCTAGTCAAACTAGAAAGAATAAAAAGAGAATTTGAATCTGAGGAGCATGCAGAGAGAACAGACCTTTGCAGCTCAGTCTTTTACCTAATGCAAACATGCCAAACAATTATGTGTAGCTATATTTTAAAAAACATCATGAATCTTCCCAAAGGTTGCCTAAGTGTTCATCATCTCAGCTGCAATTATTTTTAGTATTTTTACATTGCCAACGGTATTTTGTACATAAACAATATGGAAAAAAGCATTCAGCTGCCTGACCATTACACCAAAACAGACTGTAATAGTTACAACTATGTATTAGAACCAATTTAGAAAAAAAGAGGACCTGCTTATTTTCAAGACTAGGCCAGACTATAAAGTTAAAAATACAACCACTGTCTTCAGTTTGATTTCTTGGGATTTTTTTCTACTTTACACTCTTGTAAATTTAGGATTTTAAAAACCTGAAATTTCTGAGTTTCTAGTGTCAACATTTAAAACCTTTTAAACTTAGAAATTTCATTTTTTGCTGGTATATTTAAAACTTTTTAAACAATGACAGTCTGAGTCTGAATACTTGTGAACACAATAATCTTTTAAAAAATGCTTTTTTGCATTTATAGAACAGATTCTCTTATTTTTTTCATCTTTTAGGTTGGCCCAATTCTTTGTTTTTCTAATCACAGTTTTAAAAGATAAATATGTACATCTAATTTTGACAACATCAGAGCAGACAGGGTCCCGTGCCACCCATGACATATTTGGCGCCCCCCCAAGGGGTGCCCGGACCCCAGGTTGGGAACCACTGTTACAGATGGTGGTGATGTCATAGTCATAGATTATAGTCTTAGCGTACTGTACAGTTTGTATCATGGTTCACTGAGATTGTCACAGACTAGCTTTCAGACTTAACATTCTATCTTTTTTAAAGTCAGCTTAGCTGCTTTAATACACACCAGCTAATGCATTGGTATGATTCACTAATAAAACCATTCTGAGCAAAAATCTGGACTACCTTCTCTTTGAACCTTAAAAGATTGCATCCATAGTGCTTGTTCATTAGACACTGTGTTTCTTATTTCTAAAATGAGAAAGAAAGATTTTAGCTATTTAAGACTTTTGTAGTCTATAATCTAATTTTAAACTTAGTCCCCTTGAATGTTTTTAAATTAGGGCTGTCCAATAAATATGAATTAAAATTTCAATTAATCTCTAAATTTCAGTTTTAATCACTGGTAACATTCTCCCATTTTTATTCCACTATTTTGCATTCAAAACTCTTTTGTTTCTGTCTGGACTTGGGTACTTTCTTTAACTATGGTTGACTAACTTCTTGTTTGGGAGTTAATCTCCTTTTATTTTATTTTGAAAGAAACTAAGAGAGTTCAGGTAGATTGAAGACTGTGACATGAACTTCACCACAGAAAAGAGAACATTTTATGGGATGAAAAGGAATAAAGGGAACCGTAAAAACAGGATTTTTTTGATAAGACAAGCTGCAGATGGCTTTTGACTTGTCCACTGATCTGTCTGAGAGTTTATTTTTTAAGTAAAATAAAACATTAGGAGTGGCAGAAGAGCTCAGTGGTAGAGCACTGGAGTGCAGATCAAGAGGTCCCCAGTCCAAGCCTGGGTTAAGTCTTTATTCATTGGTGCAGTGTTTAAAAAAATCTAGGTGCTGGTTTGGCTCAATGTGTAGAGCAGGTACTTATATAATAAAGCTACAATCCTCAACAATCCTCATTGCGGAATCAGTTCCTGTTCACAGCATATTTGATGCATGTCTTCCCCTACTCTCTCTCTCCATTTTTCCTGCCTCTCCTCAGCTGTTCTATCAAAATAAAGGCAAATAGATAAAACCTTAAAAAGAATAAAAAAGGGAGAGATTAGGGAGCAGAGTTGGACTTATTATACATCACTGAGTCTGCAGGGAGACGCTGCAGTGGTTTAACCAGAGTGTGCTGAAAGGGACAATAAAGCATGCAATCCAAAAAAGTAATGCACTAATCATAGACCTTAATTTATTAAAGTTAATGAATTAACGCTGAAAGCCTTATTTTCATATCTACTGTGCTGTTGTCCAAGCTGTGCTTTTGCTGCTCTTGTCCAGCTTCCACTCGTTTTCTGATCTTAAAAAGACTAACCTTGCTGAAAACATGTAAAATAAAAGGTAAAATATGATATGCAAAGAATTCTTCATATTTCCCTTGCTGTAAAAGTGAGGGCTGAATGCTGAACTAGGGTTGGATATAGGGATGCTGTCTGTGTCAGTCAGATACAGAGAGAGTGCCTGTCTGGCCTGTCTGTAACTTTGGTAGAAACTCTGTGACCTTGTTCCTGTAATCATTATTGACTCTCTGTGAGCTCTGGCTGCAGTTCATCTACAAACACTACAAAGACACACACTAGGCTGTCTATTTCTCATCACAATTATTGCCTGCAGAATGGATCACATCTGCGTGCATGTTCATTTCTTTTACAGAGTTACAACTTTTACATTGACATGTGATATTTGAATGACAAAAAGATCTGGGGGCATACAGTAGGCCAGCAGTTCCGTATAGACAGGGGTATAAAGGTAAGGTTAAGTCACATTGAAATGTTTCAGTACCAGGACTTGATGCGGTTTCATTATTGTTTGCAAATCTGAGTTCCACATGGACCAAAGAGCAGGATTGTACCACATGCAGCATGCTCAGATCGTCATGGTAACCACAACAAATAAGAAGCAAGAGCTTGAGGATTCCCCGATATTGTTAAGGTGCTCTGTTCAGAAACAATTTGGTTTCCAAATGAAATGCAACAACAGAGAAAAAAGTACAGGGCAGACATTATCAGGTGTGTTGCTATTAATGTGTCCAACTCATTAAAACATTTAAAATGGCTGCATGGGAATATTTCATGGACAGGATCTCAAAGCGCAGTCAGGGGGAGGAGGGTTTCCAGGTTTGGGAGCTCAGAGTTTCATCACCGCTGTTTGCAGATGATTTGGTTCTGTTGGCTTCCTCTGCTGGGGACCTCCAGCGGTTTGTGGCAGAGTGTGAAGTGGCTGGTATTAGAAAAGGCACTGCAAAGTCTGAGACCATGGCCCTCTGCCAGAATACAGTGGATTGCGCCCTCCGGGTGGGGAGTGAGTCTTTGCCCCAAATGAAGGAGTTCAAGTATCTCTGGGTCTTGTTCACAAGTGAGGGTAGAATGGACCAAGGAATTGACCTTTTTATTGATTGGAGCTGAGCCGCAAGGCAAAGCTGTCAATTTACCAGTCCTATTGGGAGGAAACATTGAGGCAGAACCAGAGCTCGTTGGACGGATTATATGTCCCATCTGGCCAGGGATTGCCTTGGAATCCCACAGGAGGAACTGGGTAATGTTGCGGGGGGAGACAGACGTCTGGGTTGACTTGCTCCGCCTTCTGCCACTGTGACCCGTCCCTGCATGAGCAGAAGAAGATGGATGAATGGATGCCTGCATGGGAATATGAAACTTACCACAACTAAAAGCAGCATGGAGCAAAAACCAAGCTGCTGTGCAGGACCAGTCTAAGGTTTTTGCAGGAGCATTCACAACTGGATGGATGAGCATCCTCTATACTGTCCAAGATGTGTTTTCCAGGCTCATCCTGTACTCCAAAGGGCACTTAAGAAACTCAAATTATGCTACACCTATTCATTATTGAATTCAGGTGTTTCAATCAGACCTGTTGCCACAGGTGTATAAAATCAAGCACCTAGCCATGCAGTCTCTTTTTGCAAACATTTGTGATACAAAATGGGTCGTTCTGAAGAGCTAAGGGACATCAAGCATGGTACCATGATGTATGTCACCTTTGCAATAAGATGTTTTGTGTAAGAGATAGGCTATTATTAGAAAGTGGAAACGTTGTGGAACAACAGCAACTCAGCCAGGAGGCAGCTGAGCAGGGTCAATGACTGCTAAGGTGGATGGTGCGTACAAGTCACCAACATTCTGCTGATTCCACAGCTGAGGAGTTCTGAACCTCCACTGGCATTAATGTAAGCACAAAAACTGTGTGGCAGGAGCTTTATGGAATGGGTTTTAATGGATGGTGCTGCTGCAAGCAAGTCTTGAATGACCAAGTACAGTGTCAAGCATTGGATGGAGTGGTGTAAAGCACGTTGACACTTGACTGTGAAGCAGAGGAAACATGTTCTGTGGGGTGACAAATCATGCCTCTGTGTTTGGCGGTCAGATGGGTGAATCTGGGTTTGGCAGATGCCAGGAGAACTTTACCTGTCTGACTGTATTGTGCCAACTATGAAGTTTGGTGGAGGAGTGATAATGGTATGGTGCTATTTTTCAGCCTCTTATCTCCAGTGAAGGCCAATCTTAAAGCTTCAGCATACCAAGACATTGTAGACAATGCTTTGCTTCTAACTTTATGGCAACAGTTTGGGGAAGGTCCTTTCCTATTCCAACATGACTGTGCAACAGTGCACAAAGCAAGGACTATAAAGACATGGTTTGATGAGTTCAGTATGGAAGATCTTGACTGTCCCACGCAGAGCCCTGACCTCAACCACATCGAGCACCTTTGGTGTGAACTGGAACGGGGATTGAGGGTCAGGCCTTCTTGTCCAACGCCTGACCTAAAAAATGCTCTACAGAATGAATGGGCACAGAAACACTCAACAATCTTGTGGAAAGCTTTCCGAGAAGAGTGGAGGCATTTATAGCTGCTAAAGGGGGACAAGCTCCATATCAAAGTACATGTATTTTAAGGAAAGTGTCTTTACAGTCCATGTTGGTGTATGGTAATAGTGTATGATTTGTGGTTTAGACTCAAAGACTCATATGTTGCTTGACATCTCTCTCTCCTCTTCAGTCTTGTGAGCTTGTACAGTAATATCCACAGGGAGCAGCCTTTATGTGAGCTGTAAAAAAGAAGCACCGTAGGCCTCAAAGCACCACACCCCCACCCCCAAGATAAACCCACTGACATTAATGTGATATTTGAGAGTCTTGCTCCATTAATTAGTGCAGTCATTTCTGTAATTTGGAAGCCTGATGTTTCCCATCCATTCCCCCCAACTTGTCTGCATACATCCTCACCATGCCAAACACATTTAACAGTTGGCTTACTGTTACTGCTGAAGGAGAGGTAGTGTTTGGATTTACAGACTCACAACACCATGCAGTCACAGTCCAACAGTCTTAAATAGACTGTTGGAGTCCTTTCAGATGAAATCCTGCCAGTAAAACGTTAGAAAGAAGAGACATTTAAACCCCATGAGCCATTTGTAGTTGTCCTGGAAATAGCAGCAGATGCAAACATTATCATGTGATAATAATATTATACTAATACTGCTTTCTGTGCTGGTATGGATTCCATATTAAAGTGGGTCAGTGACCTATTAAGGCTTGGTCTAATTAGATCATGAGTTTTGCTAAATTTACTCATGCATCATTAGTGGTGTATGTTCACTTTTGAGAATCCAGAAGGACCTCATGTGCAGCACAAATCAGGATAAATAAGGAAAAAAATCACTGAGTTGCGGAGATTTTATGAGTATATATGCACTTATGCATGCTTTTTCCTGACAACAGTGACCTAGAAACGCGGCACTTTTGTTAAAAAAGAAATATATGGGCTCAAATTCTCTCCTGGTATTTCGAGCCGTGTTGCAGCCGAGCTGACAGACGCTGCTGGCTCGAGGATGTTCAGCCACCGTTAATGAAAAGTAGAGCTCTCATCCCTCCTGGTCAGAAAGTGGCCGTGAAGCTTGCTGTTTCCCCTGCTGAATGTCAAGAAAATGAGTTTGCAAAAAGCTACCCGGCACAGACCCAATGAGGTGTGGGATGCATTTTTCAGCATAATAAATCTATTCCACATTTGCACTCTTTACAAAGTAAAAACAGGCTTCAGGTGCTAATAACTCTCCTGCCGCTGCACTGATGATGAAGACTTCACCACCAGAGGAAAAAGGCAGAGCGTCAGCTGCACTGAATCCATGTAGATCATCTGTCCCACAGCTGAGATACAGCCTGACTCTGTGACATGAGAGATATAAAAAAGCAATCTGTAGTGAGGCTGGGTCAATTATGTGTAGTGTTATAGGAAGGACGTGACAGAAATACGACATGGTGTTGCACCTTTTGACCCTGACCTCTTTAGTTTTGAAATAACTTGCTGGCCCCAGTTTGACCCTCGGAGCTGAGGTCAGAGCTCGGAGATGGATAAGACGGTGCAGCAGCCATAAAAGTAGTGTTTGATGAAATCTATGGCGTTTATGTGCAAGCCAGTGGACACATGTAAACATGCACACATAGATGCAAAACGCTTGCTTGTCCTCTATTTAAACTGCAGTCCTTGGTTTTTATGATGCAGCATTAGCTTCTTTATATTCATTCATGATTAAAACATGAATATTTTATGTGCTTTTAAATTTCCAGCACATATGACATTGACCCCTCCTGCACAATGCTGCATGATATTACCCCTAAAGAAGCAACTTACAAAGAATGAACATGAATAATAATGTTTTTTTTACAGTGTCCATGTCCCTTATTAACCAGGGGTGTGCACAATGGGACAGTCAAATGCCATCACTCATACCAGTCTGCACTAGGGATATTCCTAGCTGCTAATTTTAACATCAGTTAAGCAGAAATTTATATCAAGAAAGACTGAACAGACTCAGTAAAAGCATCAAAATGCACAATTTATAAAAGATGACCAACAAAGTTGTTTTGTTCCATGAAAGCTAGTACCCCTAGCCTTCAGTCTGTCTGCAGGTTAATGTCCACATCAGTGTTAATTTTGTCACCTAAAACTATGACTAAAAATGTTTGTTGACAGCCTTTTTTCCATGACAAAAACTAAACTAAGACTAACAAAAATAGATCTGTGATGACTACAACTGACAAAAACTAAGTTTAGTTTTCGTCAAGATGACGAAAACTAAACAAAAATGTAATGTAGTTTTTGTCAGACATTCAAAATCCATGATATTTCTCCACTGTGGGTAAATCTGTCAAAAAACAATGCAGCTGTATCTCTATTGCCTCTCGGCTGTAGAATACAGGGATCCCAGGTTTGGCAGGGCGCAGAGAACACACTGTCATGATTTGGTACCAGATTTAGGCAAGAGAATAAATGCTTAGACTAAAATGTGAGGACTTTTTATGGACTAAAATTAGACTAAAATGTTTTGGGTTTTCATCGACTAAAACTAGACTAAAACTGAAAAGGATAGAAATGACTAAAATATGACTAAAACTAAAATGCATTTCATTTAAAGACTAAAACTAAGACTCAAATAAAAAAATAGCTGCCAAAATTAACACTGGTCAACATACCTGTACTTAATGTAGTACCAAATACAGAGCCATGTGGCTCTGGTGCAAATGACACAGAGTATAAAGCAGGCAGGGAGGATTAAAAAGTTTTATGAGGATCTCCACAAGATGGCAGTGTGAGCAATGAAGGGATGGTGTCAACGTTAAGGTAGGCAGCTGTGAGCTGGCTCAGCTGGTTTTACGTATTGATCGTAATGTCCCTTTTTTAAAATATTTTGAGGGAAAATATGCAATCTTCATTGTTCATATCCCAATAGGCCACGTTTTGGTGACAATTTATCAATTTTAAAAGTTATCATTCACTTTCTAAAATAATTTGCCTTTTTTTTAAAAAAAGACTGGGGAATTAGCTACCACAAACATTACTAATATTGACTATATTAATGTTCAATCTACACTATATGGACAAAAGTATTCGGCCACACCTGTTCGTTATTGAATCCAGGTGTTTCAAATAGGCCTGTTGCCACAGGTGTATAAAATCAAGCACCTAGCCGTGCATTCTCTATTTGCAAAACATTGTGATCCTAAATGGAAGAGCTCAGTGAGTGTGTGGTACTGTGATGGATGCCACCTTTGTGAAAGGTCATCCCTGTTAGATATTTCACAGTAAATGATATTATTAGGAAGTGGACATGTTTAGGAATAACAGCAACTCAGCCATGAAGACCACCTAAAACCACAGAGCAAGGCCAATGACTGCTAAGGCACAGTGTACTTGAAAGTTGACAACACTCTGCTGGTTCCACAGCTGGAGAGTTCTGCACTTCCACTATTACACTTGAATGGATTTCCATAACTGAGATGCTGCATGCAAGCCCCACATCACCAAGTCCAATGCCAAGTGTTGGATGTAGTGGTGTAAACCACACTGACACTGGACTGTGAACAGTGTGGAGGGATGAACATGCCTCTTTGTTTGGCAGTCAGATGGGCGAGTCTGGGTTTGGCGGATGCCAGGAGAACATTGGTGTATGAGGGATAATGATATGGGACTGTTTTTCAGGGTCTGGTCTTGGCCCCTTATCGCCAGCGAAGGCTGATCTTAATGCTTCAGAATACCAAGACATTTTGGACAATGCTATGCTGCCAATTTTGTGGCAACAGTTTGGGAAGGCCTGTTTCTATTCCAATATGACTGTGTACCAGTGCACAAAGAAGGACTATAAAGACATGGTTTGATTAATTTGGAGTGGAAGAACTTGACTGACCTGCAGAGAGCCCTGACCTCAACCCCATCGAACACTTTTGGGATGAACTGGAATGGAGATTGCAAGCCAGGACTTCACAAATTCCCCCAGAAACACTCCAAAATCTTGTGGAAAGCCTTATAAGAAGAGTGGAGGCTGCTATAGCTGCAACAGGGGGCAACTCCATATTAAAGTCCATGTATTTGAATGCAATGCCATCACAGTCCCACTGAATGCCACCAAATGTAGTGATTAAAAGTTTTTAACCATGAAATAGTAGACAGTTTTAATAATTCCCACCCAAAGCATAAAACATAGATGCAGATCTAATAATTACTGCTTGGTCTGCAGCTTTAGTCTTCAGCATGCTAATGTAACAGAACATAGCGACTACTTTATCAGCCTCACACCTACACAGTCAAAGACAGTAGAAGAAGAATAACCCCCGATGCACGACAACTGAGCATTCCCCCTCCAACACCTCGGCGCCTGTCCCATAGAATGATTTTTTTAAAGGACTGATCCCTCCCAGCACCCGTTCCAGCACCTCCACAAATATCACCTAGGGTGATTTTCAGTCAAGGCAGGTTACAAATCAAACAGCTAAGGGCCCAGTGTTAGTTTTTTTCAGTCCACGCACCTGATTTATAAGCCAGCTCAGAGTGCAGGAGCGGTCAGCGGCTGTTATCCATGTGATTGGAAATTGATTTTAAGCTGCTGTGTGAGATGAATATGCTCTTTCAGGTGAAGGATTAGACTGCAACAACAAAAAGGTTATTAAAACTCAATTAAGATCTAAATCCACATTAAACAATAGCCCTTTGGGAAGAAAAACTCATGTATATGGAAGTATTAAAAAATGGTTGGAGCTTAAAATGTGGATTTATTTATCTATTTATTTGAAATTTCCACTGTTGTTTATCTGTTTAACTTGTCATAGCTCTAAGATACATCTGATTAATATCTCTGGTTAACAATAACTTTTACCAATATAATAGATAATTTCTAAAAAGCCAAGCCTGTTTTTACCCTAACTGAATAAAGTGTTTTACAAATACTGGAAAATGACAAAACACTGGGAGTAAAACTGTCCTTGGATGGTTTTGGAGCATGAAAAGCCTGTTCAAAGTCATGCCACAGCATCTCAGTCAGATTTAAGTCATTTTGTATTTTAAGCCATTCAGAGGTGGACTTGCTGCTGCATAACCCAAGTCCTCTAGATCATGAGGTCACAAACTGATGGCCAGACATTCTTCTTCACAAACTTTATGGGACCATAATATATGGTTCCATCAGTGATGGCAAGTAGTCCAGGTCCTGAAACAGCAAAGCAGCCCCAGACCATCATACTACCACCATGTTCTTTTACTCCAGATGTAACGGGACGCACACCTTCCAAAAAGTTTCACATTTTGACTTGTCAGTTCACAGAATATTTCCCTAAAGTCCTGGGAATCATCAGGATGTTTTTTGCCAAATATGACATGAGCCTTTGTGTTGGTTTTAGTCAGCTGTGGTTTTCACTTTGGAACTCTCCCATGGATGCCATTTTAACCCAGTCCCTTTCTTATTGTTGAATCATGAACTCTGACCTTAACTGAGTCAAGTGAGGCCTGCGGGTCTTTAGATGTTGTTCTGGGTTCTTTTGTGACCTCCTAGATGAGTGGTCGATGCGCTCTTGGAGTCCTTTTGGTAGACCGGCCACGCCTGGAAAAGTTCACCACTGTTCAAAATTTTCCCCATTTGTGGGTAATGGCTCTCCCAGTGGTTTGCTGGAGTCCAAAAGCCTTACAAATGACTTGGTAACCTTTTCAAGGCTGATATATGTCAATGGCTGAATCTCAAACGTCTCCCTAAACCCTGAGTCCTCATTGACTTAACTGACTGCACTTGGAAAGTGATTGAGTGCATGAGGTTGCAAGGGCTCGAGGTGGTAGAAACAGGAATGGGACAGCCCTTTTTTGTGGACAGTTGGCATCTTGCAGAGCTTAAAACAAAGATAAAAACAAGCAGGCCAAACTTATAGACCGGTTTTCTCAGTGGATGAAGGCTGTTTTATATAATATACTTAAAGAAAAAATACTTATTTTTTTGCAACGTCCACCCCTATTTGCACCTTCCATGTTTTTTGTTTAAAATTTCGCTCTTTTCACTTTACTTTTATAGTCGTTGCTAGTGGGTATCCCCTGGAAATCCCTGTCTTGTCACAATACAATGAACTATGTGTAAATCCCTCGCGCTAAGTCTGCAGATATGCCAACTCAAGTAAGGGTGCATGAAGGGCTCAAAAAGTCAGCGAGAGATCCCTCACGCACTTTATGATTTGACAGTGGGACAACACTTAGCCCTCAAGTCAGTGAGTATGTGAGTGTTGACATTGGGATTGGGCCAATGACTTTGTTTCTTATCTGTTCTTGAATTTCTTTAGCTTTTGTTTTAAGATGTGTTTTGGGGCTTTTTAGTGTCTTTATTTGACAGAGGAGGAAGTGGATGGAGTTGGAAATGGGAGGAGAGTGGGGAGAGATACAGCTATATTCAAACCCGGGCCGCCTGCTCACATAGGTCGCACCTTAGTGCGCCAGGCCATCTGTGCGCCCCAATGTGTTGCTTTTTGAGATTTTGTAGCCTACTTCACATAGAGTCAGGACAGTTTGGGTTGCCTTTTTCCCTTAATAAATGAAACAATCCTTTAAAAACTGCAAGTTGTTTTTAATATACAGTATATACCTTTTTTTGTTATTGCTATTTTTCTCTACTTCCCTGTAGGTGTATTTTGGATTAAGTTGTTTTTTTTTTTTTAATGTGTACTTGTGTTCATGCTTGATGTACCTCTACCTTGAACATTTTTTAATTCTGTTGTGGTGCATGTTGTTACAAAAGTTGAAAAGTTCAATGAAAAGATTTCAAAATAAAGATGTATTAATTATTGATGAAGTATTAAACCACCTACTGCAGCTTGTATATTTATAAATAACACATTATGATAATCAGCTCTAATTAGAGACTACTTAGCAGTTTCACTTCCTGTTTTTGAAGCTTGTAGGATTATGCAAAAGTCGACATTTACCACAGGAAAATGTTTTATACATGATAAAAACAAGAACTACAACAACAGTATACAGCTGAATGCACTCAAAAGCCAACGCAAACCATGGCAATAATCTAACAGGATTGATTTCAATTAAGCAAGCAAAATTTAATTGTGTCACATGTGGGAAAGGCCTGCATCCATTTTTTAAGTGTGTGTGTAGCAGTGTGAGCTAGTGGTGATGGTGCATTTTCACATAGAAGTCCAGCAGACAAACAGAAGTGATTCAGGGTGATGGTGTTGCCACAGCGTGTGATGTGACATCAGAGGTGACAGAGTATGTTTGTTTTGAGCTGAACCGAGCGGGCCGTGGGGCTTGGCTTTAAACAGGCTGCGGCTTATTGTGGAGCTGTTCACTGACGTCCTGCTGGAAAGGTCAATGTGGGCCACAGGCCATGGACACAGTGGGAACACAACCCACTGACATTTACACTCTGCCTAACCCTCGCTCCTTAGATCTCATTCCAAACATACGTGCACATGTCCCGCCGCTGAGTCACAGCTGTAACTCATCACTCATTAGAACAGGACAGAGGTAATCAGGCACCTTTTGATTCTACGTTTACTAGACGAAAGACATATCATTTCAAACATGCAGCTGCTGATTTGTTCTTGCATGCGTAATTCATTTAACTCTAAATGAACTCTGAAAGCTTTACGGGCAAGCTCAGCTGGTGATATATATGAGTTTAAAGCTTCTGAGAGGAAGTCTGCCAGTTAATGGAGCCAGCATAGACAAAGTGTGTGTCTTATTTCTTTGCTAATTTATCCTTGTGCAAACAATAAATTAAATGTGATTGACCAGATTTTTTGGAAGGCTCACTTAAATTTCACCAGCCATACCCAGGCCTGATTATTGCCAGACCTACTGAATGAAAAAAAAAATCCTTTAAATAGAACCTGTCTGACAAAGTGAAGTTGGCTAAAAGATCTCAAAAAGCAACACATCATGGAGCCATCTTTAGTTTAGGTCTGTGTTCATGTTTCAACAGTAAGAAAGAGACTGGGCAAGAATGGCATCCATGGGAGAGTTCTAAGTCCAAAACCACTGCTGACCAAAAAGAACACAAAAACTCGTCTCACATTTGACTAAAAACATCCTGATGATCACCAAAATATTCTGTGGGCTGACGAGACAGAAGCTGGGATTTCATTACATCTAGACTAAAACTGACACAGCATTTTATAATAAGAACAGTGTGATGGTCTGGGGCTGCTTTGCTGCTTCAGGGCCTGGACCACTTGCCATAATTGATAGAACCATGAATTCTGGTCTGTACCAAGAACTCCTGAAGGAGAATGTCCAGCCATCAGTTCATGACCTCAAGATAAACACACTTGAGTTATGCAGCAGGACAAGGATCCTTTGGAATTTTTCTAAAAAAACACAAAATGAAGGTTTTTAGTGGCCTGGTTGAGGTCTGGACTTAAATCTGATTGAGATGCTGTGGTATACCTTAAACAGGTCGTTCATACTTGCAAACCCTGGCTGAATTAAAACGATTCTGCAAAGAAGAGTGGGACAATGTTCCTCATTGCCAGTAACCGCAAATGCTAACTTTCAGCTGTTGCCGCCAAGGATGGCACAACAGGTTATTACATTTAGGGGGCAATGACTTTTTAACAGGCCAGGTAGGTCTGGATGGCTTTTTCCTTTAATAAATGAAGAGATTTTTAAATACTGCATTTTGTATTTTTTTCTGGTTATTTTTGACTTATATTAAAATTTGTTCAAGTGTGAAAAATACCCCCAAAAAAATAAAAATCAGGAAGAATGTGAATACTTTTTCACAGCACAGTTACCATATGAGGAAACAGTTTTTAAAAAAACGGCTCATTTTTCAACAAAATTTTAAACATGTTTGTGTGACAGCGCTCATTTTGGTTGTGTGGTGTGATAAAGGCGGGCATACTCCCCTCCCCCCTAACTGTGACCCTGACGACCCCTACAGCTGAGCGGTCAGCTCCAATCGATTCACACCCCCCTGGATTCAGTTTTGCTGTGAAGATTGGTGCTATGATAAATAATAACTACCCACCTCCTCACTGCCAGTGAATATCAATGAGGAAGAGGATCTCATCATATAAAAAAGTGACAAATCAATATGTATTCACCTAATAAATAAATAAATAAGCCAGCTCTGTAGCCAGAGGAGACTGGGAGTAAAGAATGAGCTTTTACCAGTAATAAATCAGCGTTTAATAATAACGATTAGGCACGTGGACGAGGATTTAGCTGTCTTCATGATCAAAGAATGGCGGTATCTTTTTGGACAAGTGGAAAAAATAACGTTTGTTCTGAAGTCACGGCTGTGGTTAAAAATAGTAGGGTTTAAAAATAAATGAAGATAGAATAATGATACTAAACACCGGATGAAAAATGAAACATCTGCCTACACTGACAGAGCCTTAAATGTGGAGCTATTGGTTTATTTCTCTGTCTGTCAAAATATCAATAATGCTGTCCCTCCAAGCAAAATGATCCATCATGCTTTCTTGTCATACGGTGTTGTTATGGCAGTAGAAGCATTTGAGCATCAATGTTAGGCTGTGTCCAATTCACCTTAAAAAGACAATAAAGTATAAGTGGAAGAAGCCTGTCTTTGATAAATGATACACATAAAAGTAGAGAGGTTAGTATAGTTTGATTTCACTAAAACCTGAGTGAATTATTTCTTTTTGATCCATTATTACAGATTTACAGTGTTTTATCAGTTGTTCATGGGGCTATTATTAGACTTTTATTCCTGAAAGGGCACTGAATTGTTGGTTTATTTTCATTTAATGTGCTAATATTACTATACAGCATGAAACTTTTCATGTTGTAATATTATTCCAACTTTTTTTTCTAAGTGACTGCATATTCTATATACCACATTTAAATGTGACAGATCTTACTCCTTTTCCACCTTTAAGCAGTCCTCTTTGTCTAAATGTGCTGTGCTTTGGTCAAAATAAAGCACCAGATGAGCCTGCTGACCCTGTATAAACCAGCTCTTAATGGCCTTTCTCAGAATGCCCCCCTTTGGTGTGTCTTTCAATGAAAATGAACCCCTTCTCACTCAGTCCCTCTCTCCCTTGGCTGTGCCCACAGGAGCACAGCTGCCTCTGTGGCTGTGGGTGGAGATCCCAAGTGAGGGGGAGGTTTGACTCAGTGAGAGGTCCCAGTGAGAAATTATTCTGAACAGACTGTCAGATTTCATGTTTTAAGATGGTGGACCGTAAACAAAAGTGTGGGTTGACTTATTTCAGTACAATGCAATATAATACATTCATACGCATTACCATAGGATACAATACCATACCAAATCATACGATACAGAACAATTAAATATGATGCAATACTATACAGTGTGATACGAAACCATATGATGTGATATGATGCAACACGATGTGATCCTATGTATACCATCGTATGATATGGTATAGCACCATATCATTTCATACGACACAGAACCCTGTGATATGATATGATGGGATAAGATGCCAAACATCATGATGTGAAACACTATGATATTTTACAATACTCTACGCTACTGTACATTACGGAACGATAGGATACGATATGACACAATACAGCATCATACAGAATGTTGCAATATGAAGCAGTAAAGAACAATACATTATGACACAATGCTATATGATAAGAGACCATACAATAGATTACAATACAGTGTGATGCGATACAATAAAATACAATATGTTGCGATATGATATGTGCAATATTACACACATATGTACACTTATGTATACTATCTGGTGCAACAGTACATGCATATACACATCTGTAAATGCAAATTATGTGCAATAGGGCTATGTGTAATAATATTAGCCCTTTAAATAACCAGGCCAAGAGCAATTGTGCAATTTCCTTAAGCACACTCATGATCATGTGCAATACATCAGCACACTTGCACTCTGGCACTACAGCACTTTACCATCTGCCTTACGCACTTTAACTACAATGCTCACTTTACCTGGTCAGTCCTCCTGTCTCAAATATTTAACACTGGAGAGACCTTTAATCAGCTCCATTTCAGTTAAATTTCCTCTATCACTGCAGAAAAGAGAAAGCAGGTCTCAGAGTAAAATGTGTTATTTGTTAAACCTATAATGATCTTGTTTCAGTTAACGCCATGAGCTGAAACAAACCTAATAGGCTCAGTGAGCTTTAGACGTCTCAGAAAGATTTGAGCATGTGAAGAAAGTTTGAAAGGAGTCCCGTTTCCTCTAAAAATAGCAACTATATAGATCCTGTAACAGTCAACCTGCAGGTCTTTTTTCCTCTGCTGCCACTGAGTGCAAACGGACCTGCAGGGCTGAGAAATGTGACTTTAAACCTGCGGAAAAGAGGACTGGGATTGGATTGGGCTGTCTGGATGACCACTGATTAAATACACTAAAAATCTAAATTGATATATTGATCTCAGAGTGGACTAAGAGAGCCTGAAACCAGCTGGATTTTTGCCTTTAAGAGTTGCTCAGTCACTGTTTGAAACCAGAGGGGCGAATCAAGACAAATCAAAGTGAAGGATGAGGTTTGACTTTTAAACTTCATCTCTGCAGCATTAAAAGGTAAGGACGACACACTCTAGAAGCATTAGAGTCTACTTTATTTTACAACAAACAGAATGCTGGGCGTAGAGCTCCCATTATTACTCAGTGAAGATGTCAGCGTTTACTACAACTCCTAAAAAATTATGGATACCACTTCCCTGTAGTGTGGCCTCAGGCAGGGTCAGATCTCTCAGTTTTGTTGATGGAAAGCTGATTTAGAGTCATGTTATATGAAATCTCCTCATGTTATCTTCAGAGAAATCTGCTGCTGAAATTAACAACCATGTCTTAGAGGGAGTCTTTCAAATTAAAACTGTTTAAATGCAAATTGCATTTTATTTTAGTGAGAAGTTGATTTTATTTTTCTTATTTGGTATATTATTGCTCTAATGTAGTATTTTTCATTGTTTTATCAAGCATGTTTTCTACCTTGTTTAATTATTTGGAATTTGATTGAAGCTATTGTTCACTTTTGTTTGCACTTTAGGTGGCATATGTTGAATGAAAGCTGCTGTATACTGTATTTACAGATGAATTTCATGATAACTTTAAGCTGATGAAAGCCAGTTGACACCAGTGATTTTGGAGATAAATACTGGGCTGATAGATGAAAACTTCATACATGTGTGAGTTTATAGTGAGCATTGGAGGTTGTAAAACAGTGGAATCTGTGCTATGTTTTAAACTGCGCTCAGTCTGGAACCTTCCGTTAACGTTATGTAATATACAGTCCTGTAAATAAGAACAATAAAGTAGAGCGAACGTCACATTTTTCCTTAAAGATTCTAACGTGTCAGCTCTGTTTCAGCTATCAGTGCAAGTGGAGCTTGACACTTTTATAATGCTTCTATTTATTGTCTTTTATTGTGTTTTTACTGCCCATTTCATTCAGATTTGTTTTTGCATTCTATCATAATACAACAATGTATACTCTGTATATTGTGTTAATTTCATTTGGCACTTAGTTCAGCTGAGGCTGCTCTAAATAAATACACTGCAAATATAAGCAAGTGAAACCAGAGCATTGTTTCAGGGGTTAAAGGCAGCCTTAGTTGTTCTACAGCATGTGCTGCATGACAGTGTAAAAGGAGATTTATTTTTGTAAAGTTTTATTTTATCATTTTTCTTTTTACCATGTAAGGTAATTAACAGTATTTGATGTAAGGGTAAATTTGAATTACATTCATTGTTTGAGGTTAAAATTATATATTTAAAAGGGTACTGGTTTATATGGTACACTTTCCCTTGTGGTTACAGCTAGAGTGATACAGCTTAAAGACATGTAGTGAGGTGACGGCATCGCTCCTGTGGACATGAGAGAAAAAGTTTGTCATTCTATGCAAAAGTGAGTC
Source organism: Cheilinus undulatus (assembly GCF_018320785.1). Lineage (NCBI taxonomy): Eukaryota > Metazoa > Chordata > Actinopteri > Labriformes > Labridae > Cheilinus > Cheilinus undulatus. The sequence goes on along the minus strand of NC_054874.1, from coordinate 8,475,589 downwards.
ATTGAAGTGTTCAAGAAGAAATACACCAGTTGTCCCCGTGCTCTTTGCTCACCCACAGCCTCAAGACACAGTAACTTGCAAAGTTACAACTGCTACAGCAGGAATGACAGCGGGTGCTCAGGCTGAGACAGAAATATCAAAAATACTATCAAATATTCAAGCTGTCAAATGGTTAAAAATCTTTTTGTGATTCATCTTTGGATTTCTGTAGTTAATCCCAGTTAATCTCCCCTTTATGCCCCATTTAAAAGTCCATTGTGTTGCCTTTTTTATGTTTTCACTTTGGATTTTTGTGCTGTGTTAAACTCAGCTGATTTATGGATACTGACCTGCTTTTATTTTGGAAGAAAATAAGGAACTTTGGGCAGATCAAGGATTATGAACATGAACTTAATCATAGCAATAAGAACTTGTTATGGATTAAAAAAGAATAAAAAAAGGAAATTGTAAAATGGTACGGTTGATAACTAACCTGGTACACCAGATGGATGCGTGAAACACGTCCATCTGGGAAACCACTAATACACAGTGCTTAAGAAAGGGCAGAGCCTTTGAAAAAAACTCAGAGGGTGATTGGATGAAAGATCTGTCTGTCACATCTTTACAGGCCAATCAGAGCAACAAAACAAGTGATGTAGTCGCCAGCGAACTGCGCCTGCACCTCTACCAAAGGAGTAAACTCCATTAGAGCTGCATAACGTGAATTATGGCGACTGTAGACATGTCAGTACACGACTTTTGTCATTTCTGAAAAGAAAACAACTCACTGCTGTTCTTTGGTCTTCTTTTAATGAAGAAATGTCACCAAGTTCTGATAAAACTGGCACTTTAGCAGCTTCCACGCTAATGTCCGCCATTATTGCACCAGTCTCTTGCGTACGTCACGACTCCACCGTGCCTGAAAGCGCTGCACCTCGTCACTGCTTAGTCCTGTCACTTTCTAACCGGGGCCAAACTGTTCAGACGGGAGCTTTGCAAGATGGATTCGCCAGTGAGAAACACGGAAACAGGCGTATCCATCTGCTTTGCAAGGTTAATCTAAACACAAAGTGTAGATGAATTTAGACTTGTCCACTGAGGTGTCTGTGAATTTTAAAGTGTAATGAGTTAGTAAGACACAGTGGCGGACTTATTTGACATCACTGTGGCTGCAGGGAGACGCTGCAGTGACTTTGCCAAAGTGTGCTGAAAGGGACAATAAAGCATGCAAATTTAAAAAATGAATGCACTAATTATGGACTTTTGTTAAAAGTGATTGGTGCTTTCCTACAACACAGTAATTGTCTGAAAAGTCTGTTGAAGTTTAGGTAATTTGGTTGAAATGTTGAAAAAATTGCTCTTTGGATATTTTGAGGAATGTAATTGAAAATTTTAAAGTATTTTCACAGTAATGCAATCAACATTTTTGTTTATTTTGGAGAGTTAACTGGAAGTTTTTGTTTTTTCAAATTTGCTTTGAATTTATTTTGGCACTTTCAGAGGGATTTGGAAATTTGTTTGCCTATTTGAGGATTTTTAAATATTTGGGGGCATTTTATGGATATTTGGGAAATGTTTTTGTAATTTGGGGAATTTGAAAATTGGGGGAGATTGTCTTTAAAATTTGAAATAGTTGTGAAAATTTATAGGATTTTTTCTTTGAGTGAATTGGATATTGGAATTTTATGGGAATGCACTCAAAAAATATTTGGGAATTTGCTCAGAATTTTTAGGGTCCATTAGTTTTAGTGTTTGGGACTTGCTTGAAATTTTTCATGAAATTAAATGTCATTTTTATTCGACTGTTTAGGTTTTTCACTTAAACTTTGGGGATGTTGAAATCTTGGGGTACTCTTTATGGGGTGCTTTAAGAATAAGTTCAAGACTTTTCACAGAAATTTGAAATAATTTCTTTAACAATTTCAGGGAATGTGTGTGGAATTTCCAAGAAATTCCTTTCCAAGGACAAGACTCATCTTTTGACTTATGAAGTCCTATATCAAATCCAATAGAATAACATAAACACAGCTTTAGGATTTAATGTGGCAACATTCAGCAGTACAAGAACTGCATAAAAGCCTACTTATACACAGTTTAACACAGCAAGAAATAAGGCGTAATTTATTTTAGTTTTGTGGCTGTGCAATATTATGAGCAAAATATAGGAATCAGCAGATAGGAGCATTTGGCTGATATTTACCACTGATATAACAGGGTTGGAGAGAATGAATGAAGAATGCTTCAGTATAGCAGATCAGACATTAAGTTTGTCAAGATTCAAGCAGAACACACAGACCAATGTCAGCTGAAGTTCATCTTTGTTCATCCTCATTCCTCAGATTTTAACATGAGTTTTAAGGACTGAAATTTAAGGTCTAAAGCAGAGCTAATTTAAAGTTTTGCACTGAGATTAATATGTTTTAGCTCAGTGCTGTCCTGCAAACCTGTTGTTTATTTGGAATCACTTAAAGATAAGCTCCATTGTTAAAATGCTTTTTGCATACAGTGTACATGTAATTCAAATGAATTATTAATTACTTTTTCTCCATTTCTGAGTGTCTACATTTGAAAATGGATACATCTATAATATATTTCAGAATCAAATTGTTGTGTTGTTTTATGCCTGTTTCAAATAGGCTTCACAATAAGAGGATCAGGTCCATTCTATTACAAGGGACACTTGATGTTCACTACAATAATAACAGAGTGGATCTTTGCATATTATAGTGTATCGGCTAAAATGATTTTAGAAAAACTGGCATAATTCCAGTATTCTGTTTCCATTTAAGACAGTGCTCCCTAAAGTATGAGCTGCAGCTCTGTGGTGGGCCCTGGAGGTACTGCAGGTGGACTGTGAGAGGCTATTTACAACAAATAAAAACCATGAGCATCATTTTAAAAACTGAAATCACTTTTGAATTATTATAAAATACTCAATTATGCATTTGCATGTTTTAACTTACATGTCCTTTTCTAATTGTTTATTTTGTCTGATGTGCAGAGCTGGTGTCACAGTAGGAGGGAGGGAGTCCACCCAGCCTCCATATGATATATCAAAATACTTCTCATGCCAAGGTTTAGACTTGCACAACTCTATGAATTTAATCAAACATGTCAGTGGTGAAATCAGGACCCACTCTCTCTGGGCATGTCCAGAGATAAGACAATTATGGAGCAGGATCTTTGAGACTTTTTCGTACATATGTAAGAAGACCATTGGACTGGAACCCCAGCTGGTGATATTTTAGAGACCTGGGTCTCTCACAGGCTCAATCCTGTGCTTCTGCATTCTCATCACTACTTGTAGACATCACATCTTGTTTAACTGGAAGTCTAACTTGCCACCTCTGTAGAGTTGCAGGGTCAGTGATGTCATGGCTCAGTTGAAGCTGGAAATATGGCAGCCATTCCTGGACAAAAATAATAATATGTACAATATAATTAATTGCCTTATATTTCTTCTATTTTATATTTCACACTTATTGTAATTATTTCTTTCTTAATGTGCAACTTTTTTCCCTTCTTTTGTTGACCAGTCTTCGGGGAGGGGGTGGTTGCAATATTTTCATTCACTCATTCTCTGATTAGGAGAATTTATCAGCACCTTTGGAGACACAACAGAGTTTGTGGTGTTGTAGGGTACAATTAAAGAGATACTGGAAACGGAAATATTGATGACTGTGCAGATGCCAGATCAAAATATGCCACTGATTGAACTCTGCAAAGGGTTTCCTAGTGTCACTGCTGTCTAACACAGGGGTTCTCAACCTTTTCAGCCTGCGACCCCCAAAATAAAGGTGCCAGAGACCAGGGACCCCCACTGTACCTGAAGGTGGTTGAACACAGCCATGCACATTCAAGAACAGTCATATGCAGACAAGGCCGCACATAAGTGGGGATGAATGGGAGCGCTTTCTGGCGCCCAGCCGAACTTGGGGCCAGCAAAATCATGGTCAATTGTAAAGTTAAGCTGTGGTATTTTATACTTTACCTGAATACTAACCACTCTTATCAAAGAAGCAAATTTTAATTCATTTGTGTAGTAAGCAGCCCTCTTAAAAATGTAAATTCTTTTGTTAGAGACAGAATTAAAATATGTTAAAAATAGCTAAAATGGGTTAATGATGGCAAAAAATGGTGGGAAAGGTGGTGACATTAGATTTTAAAAGTAGCAAAATAGGTTAGAAATGCCAAAAATTAGATAATAGTGGCAAAAAATAACTAAAAAATTGCAAAAATGGGTTAAAGTGGCAAAAACTGGCATATTAAGTTGTAAAAGGGGATGTGAAAGTGGCTGAAATGGCGTTAAAGAGGCAAAATAGGTTGAAATTTTGTAAAATGGTATGAAAAATGACATAAACTGGCAAAAAAGAGTTAGCTGAGGCAGAAATAGTCCGAAACTGGCAAAAATGGGAATATCAAATTGTGAAATGTGGCTTAAAAAGTGGTTTAAGGGGGTTAATAGTGGCAATAATGTGTCAACAGAGCCAACAGTAGGCAGAGAGTTGCAAGATTTGGTTTAGATGTGGCAAAAACACACAGAAAAAAAGTGGTGGAAAGAGTTTGAAATGGACAAAAAATGGGTTTTGAGTTGCAAAATGTGTTAAAATTGGTGGGAAAAGTGATGAAAAGGGGTTATAATTTGGCAAAATTGGTGTAAAGTTGCAACAGTGTAATTCAACAATGTTCTTAGTTTTTTTTAAGGCATCTGGAGACCCCTTCTCAGTGCCTCGCGACCCCCAATAGGGTCCCAAACCCAATGTTGAGAACCCCTGGTCTTACACATTGCAATTCTTACAATTTCGACTTAAAAGCTTTGGGTCTTATGGTGTGGTTGTGCAAAGGTTTGGTGTGCCCCAGAAGTTTTTTTAAGGTTTTGAAGTGGGCCATGACAGTCAGGTTTGGGAAAGGCTGCCTTAAAGCATTATAACTGCAAGATGAGGTGTCTTGCATTGCAGTCAAGCAGTCCCACTTGTCACTCTAAACTTTGCAGCCCATGTAAAGTTTGCAGTCAGCACTAAGTGAGGACTATTGGATGATGCATTTTCATCTCCAGACTGAACCATGTTGGTGAGATCAGCTCAACTTTATACCACATGCAACAGATACCTTGGCTGTTGCAGAGTGAGCCTTTGCAGGTTATAGCCCATCCTGATGGAGTAAGTGGTTTTAAATGCAAATTCTGTGCGTTTTCCCTTTAAAACTGCCCACTAAATCTCTGTTATGAACCAGTAAAATCAATCCCTCTATGATTTATGTCCCACACTTTAATCCTGCAGCCAGCCGTTTTTGCAAATGTCACCTCCTCATGCATTAAAAAAATCCCAGAAACCCCCTCAGATCACAGAAGAAGAAAATGCGCAGGCTGCATGTGAATGGGATGACGCATAGCTCTGCAAAGGCAACTGAATGAGAGCAACAGCAAGATGGAGAGCACCATGCAGCAGCACCTCCTGCTTTAAATCTCCAGCGCATCGACGGGCTGCAGCTGCACACACACACACTCTCACGCAGACACACACTGACGGATGGAGCTCGTTTTCATCTCGGCGTTGACACAGAAGGCAGAAAAACAAATGTGCACGGTGTGAATGTGCGCTGGAACTGGAGGGGGGAAGCGCTCTCACGTTGTGTATCCTGTTGATCCTGCCGAGCGTTTAAGAGGAGCACACAGCTCGTCAGGAGGAGGACAAGCTGCTCGAACGAGCTCCACTGGATGGCTTTTCTCCCGGGGTTTATGTGAACACAGGACGGATCAGGGGGTTTTTGTATGACCTCTGGTTTTGTTTCGGTTCCGCGCTGATTGGACACGTTTGGAGAAGAAAGCTGCTCTCCATTTTCCAGCCTCTTCTTTTTCCACAGAAGAAGGAGAAGCAGGTCGTGATTTTTTTGTATGCAACATAACGGGATTCATGGTGGGAGCGTTTCCTTTCATCAATGTGCATTGATGTAGCAGAAAACGTGGAGGAGATAAGGTAGGTTAACGCGTAAAACCCCTGAAGAGGCACACTGGCTGCCTCTTGGTGTTTACAGAGCCATATGGGGCTCTTTGTCATGTGCTCAGTGGGCAACAGTAGTTGGATGTCCAATTGATAAACACCTTCCCGAGCAGCTCCATTGTCTCGTTCCGTGGCCCTACTTTGACTCCAGCTTGTTATTATGATGCTGATGAATCTCTCTCTCTTTGCAGAACCCTTATCTCAGCACCTGGAACCCTTGCTAAGGATTTCATTGAGGACAGTCTGCAATTAAAGGGATTTCGATTCTTGTCTAAATCGGGATTTACACATCCAAACTGGGATCTATGAGTGGAAAAGTGGCGAAGCCTAAAGAAGACAAGGATGCTTCCAAGGGTAAGAAGAAAGCTTTCGCTTTGCTCTGCTTTAACCCTTAAATCGCAGGTTTTTATCCATGCAGCGCGACAGCCTCTGAGGTAAGAGTGGAGACAATAGCAGCCAGTGGATGGGGATCCATCCCCCCCAGCATGGTGCATGTGGGTACTGCTGTATGAGCTCTACTGTAGGCCTGTAGCTGCACGGTGTGCTGCTTTGACATCACATGCATTGATTGGTGATCGTCAAACACAGACACACAGCTAAAGGAGAGCAATATGTTGCATGACGTTCAGAACAACAGAATCGGTGGCAGAGATTCCTTTTTGTGTCGCTGGCATCCTGTTGAAATGTCCCTTTGTGTTTCTCGCGTTCCGCATCCACATTCTCACGTCACGCGCAGCCCTTTTTAAGGGTCTCGTGCCAAGCTAAGCTCACTGACCCATGGCGTCAAAAATCAGGCAAAGTGTAGGCTATCCATTGCCATGGACACAGAGCGCATATGAGGTTGCCAGAGAAACCTGGCGGGAGTAATCAGTGTAAGCGCTCCATCTACACTGGGGATGTGCACCACACTTTACGCACAGACACACACCTACTACTCTCCCCTCTTTGCTCTCCATTTTCAATAAAACATTAACAAAATAAGAATACATCATCGTCTGATCAAGGATGACGCATATATTGCGTCAGCACATTAGTTTCTAGATGGATATGGAGTGATTTTCACACCGAAGAAAATCAGACTGCAGCCCTTTGTTTCCCCAGCCTGTGCTGGAAGCCCTACGCAGGACTTCTTGTTGCTTTAAGAGTTTTTTTTAATGCCGATGAGTGAACAGGTTTCCCTCCTGAGTGTAATATAATAACAGCTGCTTTTACACTGTGGCAGCCTGCCATTCCTCCTCCTGTTTATTTACAGTGGAGCAGTTCAAATGGATCTGCTTGTACTCAGGTTCCGGCTCCTTCTGACGTGCTCACAACTAATCAATAAACCTAATTGGCTTATTTTGGCAGCAGTGACATAAGCGAGGACGTGGCCTGTTGTTGTTACTGTAGGGGTGCATGCAGTCATGCTGGGACTGAGAGCCAGTGTGCAGAAACTTTTGTATTGATACTCCTAATGTTAAGCTGCCCTCAGAGCCTTTGAGGAAGGAGGCAAACTTTAGTGGATGGATGTAGGAATATTTGGTCTTACTTTAGACCAGCCTCCCCCAACCAGGGTTCCATTAAAATGCATAGATTTAACCAAGAATTACCATGCAGATCCTTAGTGATCCCAACATAAACATCATTGTATCAAATGCCCTTTTCCTGAAATCACATCAGTTTAAGGGTCAGCGCTGAACCGGCTTATTCAGTATTCATTGGGCAAGAATCATGCAGGGTTTTTCAGTTCAGCAGACATTCACGGAGGTAGAAATCCATTAGAATGTGTTTTTAAGGTCTACATGACCTCTCAATGAAGTCTTGATGCTGAAATGCATCTACATATATGCCAACGTGTGTTTTTCAGGTCTAGGCGACCATTCTGTGAATATAAAGGCGTGTGATTGTTAAAAGTGATTTATTTAGAGATTTATCAAGTTCATTCTGTTACTACATAATTCCCTCAGAAGGATGTGAAATGTTTTTTGACCGGGGTGACTTGAGCTTTTTGAATTTTCAAAGGGTGCCTTGACAGAAACTAGAAAAGCACTCGGAGAGCGCAGACCTCCACCATTAGCCCTATCTCCCAATAGTGAAGAATGCTTTAAAAAAATTCCTGGATCCATCCACATGTGCCCACCACCACGGCATTCGCCGATTACTCCCTCCCTGGTGGGGTGGAAACACGGTGAGGCAAAGCATTTGCTTCGCTACAGGTGCCATCAGATGCACCCATGGTCTCACTGGACAACTGGAAGTCATGGCAGAGGGTGAATATTCCTCTATTCCTCCCAGCATTGTGAGTATTCTCGCTACAATTTGCTGTCTTTCTCTATGTTACGCTCCGACTCGTCTCCTCGACCGGACGTTCGTCTTTCAAACTCTATAAACTTCAAAACTTTGAAAAGAAACACGCCCAAAAACTGCTGCTGGGATTGAAGGTACTCATGTCCGCCATCTCCTGGTGCAAAGTGGTACCAGCGCAGACCTCTGCCATTAGCCCTATCTCCCAATAGTAAAGAATCCTTTAAAGAGTTCCTGGATCCAGACGGTGATCTGGATCAGTCGCAAAATCTAATCAGTTCTTCCTTATGCCATTTTTGACATTTCCTAAAAAAAATTTCATCAAAATCCGTCCATAACTTTTTGAGTTATGTTGCTAACAAACAAACAAACAAACGAACAAATGAACAAACCCACCCCATCACAACCTCCTTGGTGGGGGTAAAAAAGGCTGCTTTAGACTATAATGAAGTCACTACACCAACTCAGACCCAGAAATTAGTGCAGCACCATTTGGTAATATATGCAATTACGATTATACTGGACAGTATTGTGATTATGGTAAGATTCATAAATGGTACGATGAGTCTACTTGCTTGGTTCAGTCAGGAACACTCTTATCATACATTTAACCATTTTATTGCAAAATGGATGCACAGTTTACTTGGCCGAGAAGGCTTTGCTCAAAAGATGCTCCCTGGGTAAGTCAAACAGCATGATTGACTTTTCAAGGAGTGCATGGATAGATACATTTATAACAATACGTAGTGAATACAATAAAATAAGTTCAAAAGCAATTAATCCAGCATGAATCTGAATGTGAGGGTGCAACAAGCTCTATGCTATAAAGAAGGAGGCTGGGGTGGAGGAGATTAAGCTTTGCCAGCTGCAGAAGCAGCGTGGTGCATCAGCATTAATGTAAACAGGGATTAATTAACCTTGCAAAGCAGATGGATACGCCTGTTTCCTTGTTTTTCACTGGCAAATGCATCTTGTGAAGCTCCCATCTGAGCCGTTTGGGCCCGGTTAGAAAGCGACAGGACCAATCAGCGATGAGGGGCAGTACTTCCAGGCTCGGCAGAGTCATGATGTAAACAAGCAGCAGCAAGAGGCTGGTGCCATTACAGTGGAAGAGCTTAGCGTGGATGCTGCTAAAGCGCCAGTTTTATCAGAACTTGACGACATTTCTTCATTTAAAGAAGAACAAAGAACAGCAGTGAGTTGTTTTCTATTAAAAAAAAAACACGAAACTCGACTTCTTACATGTCTATAGTCATTATGTTTTGCATTATTCCTTGGTAGCTGTGCACACGCAGCTCGATACCGGCTATGTCACGTGTTGTGTTGCTCTGATTGGCCCGTAGAGATGTGACAGACGGAATGTTCATCCAATCACACTCTGAGTTTTTTTCAAAGCCTCTGCCTTTTCTCAAACGTTTCCTATTGAAGCTTTCCCATATGGATGTGTGAAACAAATCCATCTGGCATGTCAGATTAGGGATTAATGAGAAGGATGTCATATTTAAATACAAAGCTGTGTTGAGAGAAAGAGCTGTGACTGGCTGTTGGATTGGGGAGGTGATAATTAGGATTGGCTGGCCCCAGCTGATCACGACTGGGCTATGACTTCTGTGTCCTGCATAACTAACGCTAGGCTTCATTTATCAAGGAAAATGCAGGGAATAGTGATCATTTTGAATTAACTCAAATCATGCAACTACTAAGGAGCAGAAAAGATACAAAACTGAAGATTTTACATTACTCCTTTCAAAATGATTTTCCTTTTTTAAAAATAATGGTACTTCTACAAAGTGCAATAGTGGCACAATTTTAAACTTAAAGACCTTTCTGCAGGCTTTTTGTAAAACTTAAAAGTAATGCCAAAAATAATTGCAGCTTTTTATGTGATTATGTAATTGCACACCCTGACATGGCATTAGATGAATTGTGTAGCACTAGTAGAAATGGAAACTGCGTAGTCAAAAGTTCTATAATTTCAAGCAACTTCAGTTTGCAGCACTGTACCATACCTTTAATTTGCCTTTAAGTGCACTCATAATTAAGTAAGGACGTTTGCTTTATCCCTGCATGCACGTAGCAATTACTTAATATATAAATGCATGTCTATACAGACTTTTTGCATTATGTTAATGCACACTGGACTATACTCATTTATAAAAAAAAATGCTCTATCACCTATTCACCAGTATACCTGCACATCTGTACAGTTTTGCACCTTTAGTACTTACTTTGTGATATTCATAATCTAATTTACATTTTTTAATTTGCTATTTTATTTTTTCTATAACAATCTATTTAAGTCTAGCCCCTAAATATATATTTTTTAGCTTCTTATTATTTCCGTTCCTCCTCCATGTTCTTTATTTTGCACCAAATGCCAAGTCAAATTCCTTGTATGGGAAAATGTACTTGGCAATAAAACCCTGATTCTGATCTAATCTGATCATTCAGATCAGTGATTCTCATCTGGTCTAGCCTCAGGACCCAGCACCTCCTTCTGAAAGACAAAATGTGACCCAAAAAAATTCAACTGCTCATGAAAAATGTTGCAGTTTGGACCTTAGACAGGACAAAACAAACATGTTTGTGCATCATCACATGCATGAAAACTAGTGTTGGTATGAAAGAAGGAAATTAATAAACAAAATTTTGCTTAGTATCACAGAAAAAATGAAATTAAATAATAAATAATGATTATGGATGCATATCCACTAAGATCTTACATGCATTGTAGACTTTTTCCCTTAAACCTCTGATTTATCTATATGCTATCTTTATTGATCTGCTGTATGACTGCAGAGCTAGATTAAATGTTGCAGAGCTTCCCTTCTCCTTAAATGTGTTTCTGTACTTTGTGCCAGACATAAAATGCTCCTCAGATAGTAAAAATAAAAGTAGCTTTCCTTGTAGCGGGATAGAGATAGCTTGGTTTGTAGTGCTGACAGTACAGTGAGCAAAATATGTTCAAAAGAATTGATTTCAAGATTAACCTCCACACCAACTTTTCCTCTCATCCCCCGGCTGGAAATCAATAACATGTGTGAATGGCTGACTCACTGAGGCCGTGGGGCAGCGCCTTCTCCAAAAACTCTCAGATGAGATTAAAAAAAAAACACACACACAACTTCACCTTCAACAAAGCATGCTCTAGTTTCATACAGGCACAGCTGAAAGCCAGAAGCTGCTGTGAATCCACTGCTGTTCAATTTAAGTGCAAGAAAAAACCCTCTAGCTGACAATCTGCATGGCTGAGAGGGTCATTGTGTGCCAGCTGCCCTCCATCAGAGACGTGAGTGGCACATGAGCAGAGAATTGCACATGGGAAAAATCAGCAGTGACCCTGCCAATTTTGGCAATTTTCAGGGAAATGGTCCATTAAAAGCTGGAACCACCTGCCATTCCTCTCTGTTTTTACAGCAAGCTGGTGGCCTTCTGAATGCATCGCTGATTCAGGATGAAAACGATCACGCAATTTCACTGTATCATCTCTCATTACACTAAAAAGGCAGTAGATGAAGAAGATCTGCTGAAACCATATAAGTGCATTAAGTCATTAATATAAAACTCTGTTATTTAGTCATATTGTGAATCAGGTGCTGTATGCAAAGTTCTCTGAACTGGCCAGCATAAAACCCAACTGCAGCACTTGTTTTTAATGAAGAGTCAGATTAAGAAGCCCTCTAGATAATCTTTTTAATGACACTGTAAAACTAACGTATCGCTCCAGCATACAAGAAGTTAACTTGATGGAATGAAAGCTGTCTCAGGAGTTGCTTCTTTTCAAATAAAAGTCTACTGGATTAATATAAGGCTTTTCCTTGTAGTAATCACATCAAACAAACCCATGTGCCATTCAAAGTGTGCAGCCGAGGGCAAAAAAAGTCACTTTCTGTCATGTCAGGGTGACGGTGTGTTTTCCTTTGCAGCGTGTGAGTTTTGTGACAATAATCTGTCTCTTCTGTGGCTCAGTTAGAAAGGCCAGAGTTCATCCTGTAGGAGTACATGTGAAAACAGAAAGCATGCACAGACAGAGAGAGAGCTCCAATACTAACACTGAATCACGTTGTGTGAGTTCCCCCCCGTCCTTGTGAAGCTAAGTTGTGAAGACAAAGTGATGTGTCAAATGGTGACGTAAACACACAACTTTCCTGAGCCTGAGAATTCAGCCACATGAGCTCTTACTTCACCCATGATGCATTGTGCACCATAATACAGCCTCATTTGATAGTTTCCATTCCGCCTGCATGAGTGATTGCATTTTCATTGTTGCTGCCACATGAGTGTTAGGATTAAACACATAAAAACAGTCCGAATTGGTCAAATTAAATACAATTTTCGTATCTAAAGAAGCATGCATTCTTAGCGTGCATCCATTTTCATGTTGAATGGAGACATGAGTGTACTAACTGTGCTTTTACGCATTATGATGATGCATTTTCCTTGATAAATGAAGCTTAGCGTCAGATGATGCTTGAGCACGCTAACATCTATCTTGATATTGATTCTTGCTGGATTAGCATGGATAAAAGCAGCATTTTGGATTTACCTTGGGTTCAGGAGAAACATGTTGGGAAAGTAGGGGTTTTGTAAAACATGAAAACATCAGAAAGAGAAAAAATGTGGGTTGTACCTAGCAAGCACTTTTTGGCTGACCGCTGAGGTCAACCCTACACATGGGTCTGTATGTGACTGACTGACTGAGTGATGATACTTTCAGAGCCATACATGCAGAGTTGAGCTATGGGTGGGGTTTAGTTTTACTGAAAGCCAAGGGTTGTGTGTAGGGCTGACCTCAGCGGTCACCCAAAAATAAAAAAGAATCAGAGAAAAGTCTCAAAAAGATGCCAATAGAACAGTTTTTCCCAATTTTTTTTTTCTGATGACCCACTTTTTACAAGGCACAAGCCATCGCGACCCATCTACTTCCTTATCTGCATGTCATTCCTTATCAAGTCTACCGTCTCTGCTGTCCTCAGCTGGTTGGCCAAGTTGATGGCTGGCTCTAGCTTGCATATTCCAGACTCAAAGTGGACCCTACCTGGCGCTTTCTGTTTTATAAGCCCAGAAGGAGCCACTGACTTCTGTCACCTAGTCTTTCTTCACATGCTCATGTGCCTTCAGTAGCTGTCTGGACTGGAATTAAAAGTTTCTTTTTTATTTGCCAAGCATTGATAACTGTGACTTTAGCTCTTTTGCCATCCAGTGTCCAGCAGAGTCTTGTTTTGTGTTTTGTCCAGGTGGAGAGGGTGGGTGTTATAGGGTGAAGCCTCCCAAGTGGCTGCAATGTGGAATACAGACATAAATGTCCCAAAATTACTGTGGAAAAAAAATTCTGAAAACTTACTTAAGTGACCCAAAAAAATCTCTACGACCCAACCAGGGGTCCGGACCCAGACTTTTTGAATGAGTGTCATTGAACAGTGGTTCCCAACCTTTGATCCTTAGGCCCCCCCACCCTGTCTAAGAAAAGCAGACCCAGTTGAGCATCATTTTTAATGTTTTTATTGACAAAATCCCAACATAATAAGCCTACATACACTTGTTATTGGCAAAAGATCTATGTATAAACTATTCATTATTACAACGGTGTATTAGAACCAATTTAGAAAAACAAGAGGATGTGTTTATTTTCAAGAAAAACTCAAAATTTCCAAGTTTAACAAGTCTTAAATTTATGAGAAAAATACTTTTAAAGTTGTAAATGTAAATGAAACAAAATGTAGAGTTTTATTTAACTATAAAGTTGAAAATCCAACCCCTGTTTTCAGTTTGATTTCTTGGATTTTTCTTACTTTACACTCTTGTAAATTTATGATTTTAAAAACCTCAAGTGTTTGAGTTTCTAGTGTCAGAATTTTGTTCTTTTTAAACTTGAGAATTTCATTTTTTTTACTTGTAAATGTCAAACTTTTTGTAGTATGAATACTTGTAAATATAGGACTTTATAATTTCAAAAATCTTAAAAAATGACTTTTCTTCTCATGAATGATCACATCTCTTAATTTTTTAAAATCTTTTTGGTTGGCACAATATATATTTTTTCTTTATATGGTTTTAAAAAATAAGTATGTATATCTAATTTTGACAAAATCAGAGCAGACAGGGTCCAACGCCCCCATGGGATCTTTGGCGCCCCCCTAGGGGTGCACTGACCCCAGGTTGGGAACCCCTGCAATGAAATATAAGAAAGGACAGGGAAACAGGTGTAACTTCTTCATGAAAAAGACTTAACCCCATTCATATGCTAGCCTTGCATCAGAGACAATGAAATAAATAAAATAAAGCGCACATAAATCACACCAATAGTACAACTTTGTTTGTGCCTTTTATTTAGAATGGCAGGGGTCATGTCAGGGTGGAAGAGTACCTAGATAAAGTATTGAACCTATGTTGTAATTCAGTCCGGTACTGGATGTGCTAGTACTGGTACCAGATTTCATTACTCACCCTTTTCTTAAACACATTAGGTATTTACAACAAAAGAAAACAGTTGTTTATAATGTTACAGTCATCATCTTATGTGTATTTTTCCAGATTGTTCAAACGCCACATAAATGCTCCCAAATCTATCTGTGTGTACTCCCCCCGCTCTTCCTCACACTTCATCTCGGCGCATTGATAGACTCCTCTCTCGGGTGTGAGTGTCAGCCAGTGGATTCATGTCTGCCTCTGATTGCAGAGAAAAGGAGGAGGAAGAAGAAGACATAAGTTTTGCATATTTGTGGGCAGATTAATTCAGCTCGAGGCCGGCCACAGAACTGGATCAATAGATTCCCAGAGATGAGTTTGGAGCAGCTTCATTAATCACAATGCAGGCGGCTCTGTCCTCCACACCACTGACACCTGCTTTAATCTCATCTGCTAAAGCACCACACACTGTCAACAGTGTCGTCAGAGTCTCTCAATCTAACGCCAGATCAGTAAGGAAGTTGCTTTTAAAAGCACGGGGTGAAATTGTTAGGACATTATTCTATATGGAGTCGATAAGTGCACGCTCAGCTTTAATGATGTATGTGTCAAAGTTTTATGCAGGAAAAGCACATGCTCAAGTTCTCTGCTTAGTGCGGCAGAATTATACTGGAGTAGAACAGATCTCTGTATATTACTGAGGCCTTCTACAGGGTTTAACTTCCTAAGTTTTTAGCTGTGACCAGCAGTAAGTGTCTGCATCCGCATTGCAAACGTTGACAGGTTAAAGCATTACATGCTGCACTTTCTTTCGCCGTCACATTGGTGTATGAGCTCAACTGGTAGTGCAGGAGATTTCCATGCAGGGGTCCTCAAATTCTAATCCCAGGGTTTTGGAAATGATTCCAAATAAATCTTGAACTCTGCAAGCTCAGAGGATTTTCTGCTGTTTGACGGGGTCAGCTTAAAATGATTCTACTGTATTGCAAAATTCAGTGGAGGCTTTTTCTTCAGCTGGATCTTCTTAGTGACTGTACTTGACTCTGAACTTTTGTCACAACTTCTGGATATATACCAGGATTTAGGAATGCATGTTTTCTGCCTTCTCTTAGGGTTCCCTTTTTTATATATTTTGATACTTTTTCCAAATGCATGTTTTAAATGATTCAATCTCTGTTGCTTTAATGGTTGATAGTACTGAAAAGGTCCCTGGCTTTAAAAGAACCACATCAAGTGAAAATGACAGGTGTGTAGAAGAAGAATGAAACCATCAAAGGTACAGCGAGGATATCAGCCTTGACACAGTCAGCAGAGGCAGATCTTATCCTGTTGATTTAATTGTTGCAGACGATGTTTTTCCTCTCTCTAAGTTTTGACATGCAAGCCTCTCCATATGAGGCTCACCTGTTGTGATAACAGCATCATGAGTTAAACGACTTCATGGGAGGGAGGCGATGATGTCTGCGAGGTTTAGATCTCTGTTGTAATTATTATCTTTTAAAACAGTACCATTGTTTATTCCATTCATGCTGCGTGATATCAGTCAGCAGTTCCCTCTCTTCTCTTGTTCAGTGTGCGCCAGGCTGGTTCCAGTGTGACACTAACGTCATCGCTCTGAGTCAATAAAATGTTTCCTCTACTCCTCTGTTTATGAAAACACAATTGCAATGAAAGGAAAGGTCACCTCTTCATGGCATGACCATGAGACGCAGAATAATTACATCCTGTATCATTTTGAATAAGCTTATTTTGCCATTTATACCAGTCTCTGAACAAAACTAAACTGAATCAAGTAAGGCCATGCAAAATTACAAATGAGCTGGGGATGCATAATATTATCCCTCTGATGTTAGTATTAACAGAGATTACCTTAAAAAGTTAACTATTGGTAGATTTTGAAAATTCTGCTGATATTTACAACTGATGTATCAGCTGAAAATATTTGCCTATATTGGCTATAAATATAAGCCAACATCAACAGGAAATATAAGTCTGTACTGGATATAAATGTCAGCCCTTATCAGCTGGAAATATCAGCCTATAATGGCTGTAGATAATATCCAATATCCGCTGTATTGGATGTATATATACACCAATATACTGGCCTAAATCTTCTGTAAATATTGGCTGGTAGTGACCGTAAATTTTGACATATATTGTCTATAAATATTTAGGGCTGCAACTAATGATTATTTTTTATGTTGACTAATCTATCAATAAATTTCCTGATTAGTCGATTAGTCACGGTTATTTGGCATACTATTTTGGATCCCCATTTTATGTAAATAGTAGCAATTTAAATAGCAGCAGATCACCTGCCTCGCAGGTTACACATAACTAAAGGATGGCTTTCTTTAAAGTGACTGGTATGTCCATAAAAGTAAATAAAGCAAATAGCCCAACCAAAGTCCAAAAGTACAAATTAAGCTTAATTTAAACAAATCAAACTTCCAGCCCAAGAGACTGAACAATAGATTATAATTTCTTTAAACTGCAGTGCAGGAACAATATGTCAACATGTTCTGGTATGAGGCTGGCTCTCTTCTTTGAGTAGTGAACTGCAAGCACAGATGAGTTTTTACTGGCCAATATTTGATTTTACCTATATCAAAAACAATAATACGATGCGTCGACACTTGAATTTCCCTGTTGACTAATTTTTATAGTCGACATAATTGTTTATGGCGACTAATCATTGCAGCCCTATAAATATTTACCTAAATCATCTGGAATATTGACCAATATTGTCCATAAATATTGGCCTATATTGTCTGTAAATATCATCCTACATATCAGCTTTAAATATCGGCCTATATCAGTTTTAAATGGCAGCCTGTATTGTCTGTATCTACCTACTGTAAATATCTTTCTATGTTATCTGTAGATATTGGACTTCATGGGGTGTGAATGTAGACCTATATCAGTTGTAAACATAGTCCTTTATCATCTGTAAATATGGGAATGTATTTGCCGTAAATATATACCTGTATTGGCTGTAGATATTTAACTTTATTGCCTGTAAATTAAGACCTATATTGGAAGTAAATAACAGGCTACTTTGGCTATAAATATGGCCCTATATATATCCTGTAAACACTGGCTATATCAGCTCTTTATATCAGCCTATATCAGCTTTAAATGTCAGCTTATATTGGCTTTATATATTGTCTGAAAATACTGGCCTATATTGCCCGTAAATAAAAACCTATTTTTTGGCTGTGAAATTGGATTTTGTCTGCTGCAATTAATTTAATTTGCATTTAAAAGCTATGAATATTAGCCTTTATTGGATGTAAATATAGACCAAAACTGGTCAAATATTGACTTTTTTTGTTTGTGAATATTGGCCTACACTGGCAATAAATACCTGCCTATATAGTCTGCAAATATTGGCCGTGAATATAAACCTATATTGGCTGTAGATATAAATCCATATTGACTCTTAATATTGAGCTATGTTTACTGCATTTATAAGTCTTTAAAGGCTTTAGATATTGGCCTTTAATGGATGTAAATATAGACCCACATCGGCCGCAAATATTGTCCTGCATTGGCTGTAAATATCTATGGCTATGTCAAATGTAATTATTGGCCTTTATAGGCTATAATTATTGTCCTTTATAGGCTATAATTATTGGCCTTTATACGCTGTAATTATTGGACCTTATTGAATGAAAACATCGACCGGACATTTGTAGAGTTTTAAGCAGGACTAAGTTAGCTATGACAGCTGAACTCTTTTTTGGTTCATCCTCTTTGCCTAATATTTTAAGTATGATCAGGGTGCACATGGCCTAGTGGCAAGGTTGTTGCCCCATCTATGTGGGTGGCCAGGGTACAAGTCCAACAAGCAAGTCCTTTCCTGCATGTCTCTTCCCCAATCTCTCATCCCTGTATCAAACTTTATCAGCTGCTCTCTTAAAAACAAAGGCATAAAAAGCCCAAAAGTACATCTGACTGCTGTAGGAATTCTGCATGGACAAAATAGTGTAACATGATGGATGAACATTAAAATAGCTGTATCAGACACTCAAGTAGAAACAGTTACTAAGCGATGCAGAAAATGCACAAATTGGTGCATAAAAACGGATCAGAATTCAGGGAAAGAAATGTTGGTGCAAAAAATGTTGTGGGAGAGACCTTCAGACCCCCACTTTAATATTTAAATATTTTATGTATTGATCAACAGGCTGGTGCTGAAGATCGTTTTATGAAACTGACTACACTTATGAGCAGAATTTGTTCATTTAAAAGTGAAAGTGAATTAAAAAGTTCCCATTCTTGGTAAAAGTGCTGCCATTTCTATGATCCCAGCAACATATTTAATAACCAGACAACATTTTTGGCTCTGTGAGGACACATTCTTCTGGAAGTATTCTTGGTGTCAGGGTGGAGGAGTTGTTCCCTGTCAGATTCTTTTGTAGCACTGACGCAGATCCGGCCACACCGCCTGGAGGAAACTGGTTTCGCCTCGCATCAGAGATCTGCCACTCTCCATCGCTGACTTGCACGCTGATCGCTGTATGGGAACGTTGAGAGCTACTCTCTTCAATTCCTCTGTCAGATTAGGTTTCTGAGTGACGCTGGGTGCCCTGTGACTGGTGTGGTGGCTGCTGAATCCCAGTCTGGTGTGTTCTCAGGGTGTCTGTACAGTTTGTTTCTCTGAGAGGAAAGTTGTGTTCTTTAACCAAATGCGTCGCTTGGGTGGACTCTTCCAAGATTTCAGTGGCCGTTTATCGATCAATTAGTGGTGGAAAATATCTGCCTACATGTCCAGAGCAGAGCACATTTTTCATCCTCTTAATTTCTCCCGACTTTGACAGCAAATCATGCACTATGTTACGTCATCACTGCCGAGAGTATTCTGGCCCTAAAATCTCTAAATACCTGACAGTTCTGGTGCATTAGTCAGCTTGCTGCAGGTAATCCACAGAGCTGCATGTCTTCTGAGGTGAAGGGCTTTGTGAGCTGTCCCTATGGTGCCTACCAAAACATAACCGCCATTGGATGTCATTTATAAGTCAGTAGAACCAGTGAGGAGCAGGCCATTGGTGGCACTGGTTTCCTGCTTTTTTTCTTGTGTATTTCTCCCCTGAGATGTCCTACTCACTTCCAAGTTGGTCACGTCATTTCCCCCCTTCTCTGAATATTGTCTACGTCAGAGATTTAAGAGAAATAGCCCATCAAAAATGGCGTTGAATGCTAAAACACCCCACTCTCTGCATGATCTCACTGCTCATTTGCAGCAGAAATGCTTGAGTATATGCTATCCAGACTTGTGTGAGAGTATTTTGTTGTGACATTTATAGTAAAAGAATCATTTTCTCTCAGGGGCATCAGTGTTGAACATCGCTTCTGACTGTAATCACATCTCTAAACATGAATTATTTCATCAAAATAGCAGCTCAGATCTGAACCCTGATTTCTAGGTGTGGGATTATCTGCTACCTGTGGATTTGGGTTACTTCATTTTTGCTCTCAGAAATGCACTCTAATCTTAATCCCATCTAAAGATAATCCTCCATAATTGTGGTTATGTGTCCCTTACACTGGCCTGATAACAAAGGCTGACATCTCTCTGATGAGGCCAGAACAGTGATTTAATTCAGAGAGGGACGACTGTGCTTTTATATTATTGCATTTAAAACTATGTCACATCAGGATTTATGCAGACAGCTATATGAGACAGGGCCCTTTGGTTAATTACAACCTATGGTGAATATAATCATGTTCCTTATATCTGCAGTCAACAGTATCAGTATTCAAGACATGAAACAAAGCTGCCAGTTTAAGAAGCGACAGGCCGAGGAAAGCCTGAAGACTAAAGGCATTACTGGTTCAACTTTGGAAAAGATATGATTATTATTCTAAAGGAAAATATTATTAAATCCTGTGAAAAAACACAATTTAAATCATGAATTTTATATACTATTGTAAAAAATACTGTTAAAAAGAGCTACATTTGAAATAAGAATGTAGTTATCAAGTGGTAGTTGTGCTTAAATGCAAGTAAAAGTAAAAAAAACGACATAAAATGCAAGTTTTTGTACATGATGCTTTGTGTAACATCGTGCACTTTCTCCCCCCAAGGGAAGGTGGGCGTCCCCGATCTCTGACACTGTTATTATGGGGGCTGAAAAGTTTGGGAACCCCTGATGTAAATCATGAAAATCCTAAAAAGCAGTGGGTTTGTTTCTCAAACTAGATTATTAACTTTATCACAAAAGGACACTGTGACACTGACATTTGGACCTATCTTTGAGTTGACTGAAGAAAATGAAAAATGAAGTCGCAGTTTGAATATATTTTCCAAATTGTGTTATGTTTCGTTTTTCCGGCTCTTTTAGGTCTGACAAGAATCCCATATTACTAAAAAACTGAAACCAACACTAAAACCAGGGGGAGATCATTTGCAATAGTTAAAAGCCATTAGCCTAATTTTAAAAAATCTAAAAATGTTATTAAAATACATTCAAGCACCAGAATCAAATAAATGTAAGCAGAAGCTTGACTTAACTTTAATGTCAACTTTTTATAAATTATTAGGTATCTGTACAGAGCTGGTGGATTTACTGGTGTTGAATTAATTGGTGACACTGTTAAATGTTCTACTTTGGCACATCATGTTTGAAAGAAATGATCAGTGCTATAGTTAACCCTTAGAGCTCACAGGGCACAGATCCGTGCTGCAGGCATGCCTGTGATAATTTGCCGGGAATAATAAACTCCTTATATGGACATCCTGGTGTGTGTGCTTAAAGGTCACATCCTCAGGCTTTATAAAATGTGTTTTTTCTTCTTATGTGTTGTTGAGTTGAAGTTGTGATTAATGTTATATCACATACTTTTTAACTTTGAGGACAGCGTTGTCGTATATGACAAGAACAGACACGTCTTATTCAAAGTTGGCTACCTTTTGAACTGTAACTTTTAGGCACTTAACATTTTCTTATGAAAGTTCTCCATTGTGCCATTTGAATGCCTCCTTTCACGCCATCGTAGCTCTTACAGAACATTTTCCAGTGAGTCAGGAACATGCCTGACTTTCTGGGGTCTTTAAAGATTAAATCTACACCAGTAACTCTGATATTGAACATCTCTTACTGCATTTATAATCCATTTTTCGATCGTTCCTGCAATTAGTTGGTTAGCCCACCACCATATTATCTGTTTATATCCCAGAATGCATTGCGATTCGCATCATGCTTTGCTGAACTGCACATGTGCACAGACTTGAAACTGAAGAAGAGAGCCTGAATGACTCATAATAGAGAAATATAAACACAAGGAGGCTGTAATTTGTCCCTCAGAGTCACTGCATTTTAACTAATGATTTAAACTCCCAAAAGCACAAGGACTCTGCGAAACATGAAAAGAAGACTTTTATGTCACAGAATCACAATTTTTTTACATCTTAAGTCCCAAAGAGATGGGAGAACAAATGTGACTAAAAACCCTTAGACATTAATGTTTACTGTTTTTAAATACAGAAAAATCTTTGAGTTTTAATTTGTTTTGGTTTTTCTTTTGTCTTTATAGTAAAACTTTTGTTTTTATTGAAATGAGACTGCTGCAACAGGTTGAAGTCCAGGTTGTCCTGAAATAAAAAGGATGTTTAGAGCTTGTCTGTGCACCGCAGGGTTGATGTTTTACGAGCTTTTAAGACAAAAAGTCCAGGTAAGACACAATGGTTAAAAAATAGCCCAGAGCTCAAAGGGTTAAAACAGTAAAGTTTTTAGGAAAGCATTTTGGGGTCACAGAGTATATTTGAATATGAATTTTATAAAATATAGGCGACTTTGCTGTACTCAAAACATTATCACTCTGCAAAGGCTTTCCTATTATTGTTATGTCTCTAAAAAGGAATTATATTTATATGAAGTACAATTGTGGAGGTACTTCACATCTCATGTCACGGTTCTATGAGGGTTTTGGGCCCCAGAAGATGATCAGGTTTCACTTTGGGCCGCAGCATACTCAAGTTTGGGAATGGATGACTTAGACGAATACAAATTAGACCGAAATTAAGTATAAATAATAATTTAAAAGAAAAAGTAAAAATGGGATGAAAATCAACAAAAAATCCCAAACTATTACAACCTTAGTGACATAGTTTGTGTAACTTCTGTTGACAGTCAGGGTGTCCAAACTGTGACTATTGCTTCATTTATGTCCAGTCTTCTCTACGGTTCAAGCAGAAAGAGCTTCACCAGTTGCAGGGCAGAGACAGCAGAGGACATGCCAGTTTTTCTAATGGACTCTTATCCTCTGCTGAAACCGGACGAAGATGACATCAGTACAGAACGGTCCTTAAGTGTCTTCATTTGGCCTCCTTCCCACCGCTGCTCTTAAAAGTGAGCACACTTCTGTGACATTGAAGAGTTTCCCTTTTTTAACACTCTTCTCAAAGAGGAGATGACAAACTGTATCTATCTGTCCTCGTATAATACCTCTGCGAGGCGTTTTACAATCCAGAGTGCTAATAGGCTCATGGCGGATCAGACGCTGTTAGCCCATCTGAGATGAAGGAGAGGGCTCATCTGTTCGACTGAGCATGTAGCAGCTCTGAGTCATGTGTCTGTAGGCATTCACACCACCCTGAGCTAGGTTTCACATTGTGTATGTTGCATGTGGTCCTACAGGGGATGAATGCCACACATGTCTTTGCTTATCTCTAAACACATGGAAGATATGAGCTTTAAGTCCTTGAAGAAAATTGCATCATGTTTGCTTCAGGCAAGGAGAAAACTCTGAGTTTTACAAGTATAGAAACGACTGGAATAGAGCATCTTTGGCACTGCGGAGAGCTCCCAGAGGTTTTAAGGTCACAAATAGATCACAGAAGCAATTACAGTCCTCCAAGGTCACTGTAGAAGCCACAAACCGCCACCGTAATGCAACACAACCTGCAGCTCGCCCAATGGGACTGAAGCGTTCGGCATCATTGTGATTTAAAGAGTAAAGAAAAGGACGTTTTATTGTCAGAGCATCACCAGTGAAATACTTTGGAGCTGTATTCTGTGTTTTTAAAACATGCTCTGGATTAATTTGCGCTGGACATAAACTAATTAAAGTTGTTGAAAATTATAAAGGGGATTAAAGCGAGGTATAAGAAAGAGAGCCGATAAGGCAGCACCGGTGGTAATAAACAGGAGCTAGAGGCTGGAACAGAGACAGCCCAGGAGACGGCGTCTAACTGTCCAGCAGGCCTCTAGAGAGCTGCTGCGGAGGCCAGATGATTGCCTCTGGTTGGAGCAGAATGCAGATTAGTGATTGGCAGTGTCTTAACTGGGAGCGGGGCTGTGCTCCGTAGCGATGATTCACCAGGAAGACACCAGCAACAGCAAAGCGAAGCGGCGGCTCCTCTGCACACATGCGGAGAATAGTTAAAAGGATTAACCGCTTCTTGCTTTTCCCCAATCCTGCAGCTCATTTCACAGGCGAGTCACAAACAGGAGCCTCACGTCGGCCCTGCATCAGTGTTCCGCCCCGGCAGGTCTCGCTGCCCATCAGGAGAGATGTCAGTGTGGGAATCAGAGAGGGGAGACCTGATCTGACCTGATGGATGAGGCGATCAGAAAGGATGTTTTTCTATTTTTTCAGGAGGCTGGTAATATCTTTGTAAAGCTTGACACATTCTGTTGTGACCTTCGCTGTCAAAACACCCATCTTCTATTCCTAAAACCTCTTAAACTAATTCTCATGCAGCACTGCACACCTGGAGTGTGTGGCTGCAGCACTCCAAGCTGCCAATACTAAGAGAGAAGTGAGCAGATAAGGTTCAGGGTTTAAAGACATAGTTTTTGTGCATTTATTCTAATGGCATTGTGCTGATGCAGGCCATGAACTGCATTTGAATTTCTATATTTTGTTTGTGTTGCAGATAAGAAGAGAAATCCAAATCCCCTCTGCATGAAAATTATAAAAAAAAAACAAAAAAGAACAGTGTATAAAATATTGCAGAAAGCCTCAAAGGAAGGCTGTGATGCAATCTGGAGTCATGGTTCTTTAGTTGTAAGACATATTTTACTGTATGTAAACATTTCTTTGCAGCTCTACATGTAAATACATTCTAAGCTTCTGTTTTGTACTAGACATGAGACTTTGCATCATGTAGGAATGGAAATTAAGGGCATAGTTGCACAAATTTGCTTATAAGTGGAGATTTTCAATGGCATTCCATGCAAATGGAGGCAATGCTGAGAACGGATATTTTTGGGGTTATGCAGGAAGAGTTTCAGTTTCCAAACTGTGATGTCATCAATCAGTCTGGGTTATAGGTTGTACACAGAGGGTCTTGTGTATGTGCTCAGAGGATTACAGGTTGAAAAATCATGGGAAACATCCTTAAGTCTGTGATATCTCACGTTTTTAAAGTCATTTAAGATCTGAAATTCGTCCCGTCTGTTCAGTTTAAAAATGATCACCTTTTGGAAGACTACTGCTCCCATTCATGTCACTTCTCCCTCACCAACCAATCAACATCAAGAATGGGCAAAATTTTTGATAACACCTTTTTAACCAAGTAGAAACTAATCTGACTCATCTCTCTAAGGTTACAGTTCCCTGGCATAGAACTGCCACTCATACCAGCAAACTCTTCCTTTTCATGATTTTCATTTTACTTTTTCATGAATAGCAAATGTGAAGAACATAAAAAAGTATTTAAAAAGATACTGTGGTCACCGAGGGAAGTGGAAGTTAACTTTTCAACTGAGCATCTAAAAGTTTACTGACTGATCGGCTACTCAACAGAAAAGGATTTTCAGCTAGCTCTGCCCTGACCAGTGACCTGCCAGTCCTCTCCTATAAAGTGTTCAAAGCATGCAAAAAATGAATATTTTGTTCCCCAGAATTATTTATGCTTACATACTGCAAGACAAATTCCCATAGGGACAATAGAGGCTTCATTCATAAAAAACTGAGGAACACATTTCAACAGTTTGTCCCCTTAAATCTGGTTTTGTATTTTTGAACAGGTTACAAGTACTTTGTCATCTTCCAAAATCTGTTTTAGTGAAACAAAATGTTTCATCAAAAAAATTAAATTGTTTCTAACAGATTTTTAAATAGTTAGATAAAATATATTTTTTGAAATTTTATTCATTTATTTTTATATTTTTATTGAGAAATATACATTTTTAATACATTTTCAAAGTATACATTTGGGGGATTTTTTTCCACTTTTAGTCTTTTTTTTTCTTTTTTAAATAAAATGCATAGTTGATCGAATTGGTTTTAAACTTAAGGACTTATCAGTTTTAACTCCATTTAACTAAACATAAAAACAAGAAAATCATTGCTTCAATGTTTTTTATTTTTGAGATGATGTACCATGTTACAGTAGTGACAGCACTGTAATGGTAGTGACAATATTAACTTGTTTCAACAGTTAATTTTAATTCAAATGACCAACAATAATAAAAAAAAGTTTATACTGGATCAATTCAGCCCATGTAATTCCCAACTCCAAAAAAGTTGGATCATCAAGCAAATGACAAAAAAAAAAAAAAAAAAGAAAGGAAGAGATTCACAAATAGTTTAAATTCAAATTCAAAATAATTAATACAGCTTAAAGAAAAATGTATGCTCAAAAGAATCTACTTTATTCTTTTTTTAAATTCACAACACATGAAAAATTTGATTCCTTCAACATATTCCAAAAAAGTTGGGACAGGAGTTTGTTCACTGCTGTGTTACATCACCTTGTCTTCTGACAAAACTCTGTAGGCGTGGGGAGTCTGAGGACAGTAAATGTTGAAACACTAAAATGTATCCTTCTTTTCCATCCTCAGTCTTGGTCAGCTGTTTACTTTTTTTTTTTTTTTTTTTTTTTTTGTCTACACTTCCTAATGTGCCATACATTTTCTGTGAAAGACTGGGCCAGTCTAGTACCTGCACTAGTTTACTGTTAATATGTACGCTATTCCCTCTGTCTCTTTCCTGTGAGCTGGGCTAGAACATTATGATTTATAGTTTTGATATAATGATAATATGGTAGTATTTTTTGGCTACAGTTGAACACTTAAATGGTAAAACCTCTGTGTGCCAGTGTGTGTCAAAAAGACTGTTGCAGTCAGACGTATCACTTTCCAGATATAATTATGAACATTAAATTGAACATCTATTAAAGACAAAATCATATTTCTGCTGTCAATATCAGTTTTTTAAGCAAGAAAAACTGTCACACAAATGGGTATCTGTAGGTCAGACTAGGGGAAAATTGGAAATCCAAATCCAGTCAGTGCACCTCCATTAGTACCAATAAACGCTGGCAGCTGTGAGCACGGCCAGTTCTTTAAGCACTGATAACGGACACAGACTCTAAAGCTGCATCATGCAAAATGTGATCTAATGCTTGATGTGGCTGCTGTTGGTCAGAGCTTGAGGTGTGAAAAAGAGGAAGTGATTTCAGTCTTTGCTCATTAATTAAGATCCTGCCAGGCCCTCCTCTACCTTCACCTAACTGTGTGCACTCGAGAGGTTAATGCTATCGACCGCATTGATGTTTGGGTCAATCACTCAAATCAGCTGCTTCTGTAGGTGGATATATGGGCACAGCGTCCTGAGGGAGGGAAGCAGAGAAAGGTTTGTTTTTGAGCTTCCAGGTGTCTTGAGAGACACATGGTAGGGAAAATATGAGGTAGCCTATTTATCACTGTGATTATAATTTCGAATGAAGATTGACATCTATACTAGCATGTGTCGGCTCATGGCCACATGCTAATGCTTGTTGCTCTCTTTTGGTGCCTCATTAAGCACAAGGAACCATGTAATGTATTTTGATGTTCCTTGGAGAGTGATTTTTCTGCTCCTTTCTGCCAGAAGATCTCTCAGTTTGGACACTGTAAACATTAAGCACGTTTGATATTTACAAGGAACGTCAAGTAAAGACAAAATGTAAAGATGGACGTCAGAAATGTAAGAGAGGGGTGCAGGTTGCCTAGTGGTTTAAGGCACCCACCATGTACGCGGTCAGCCCAGGTTGGAATCCAGCCTGTGGCACTTTCCTGCATGTCTCTCCCCAGCTCTCTCATCCCTGGTTCCAAACCTATTCACTGTCCTCCTCTATCAATAAAGGCACAAAAAGCCCAGAATAAAATCGTAAAAAAAAAAAAAAGAAAAGAAAAGAAAAAAGAAGGAAAAAAAAGAGCAACTTGTTGAATTGTGGCAACAATTTCAGTCATGTAAAGTATACAACAATGAAATTGACAAGAGAAGAACTGGAATTGCTACCGCCTTGGATGTAGCAGGTAGCAGCTAGCCACATGTAGCTTATTTACCCTAAGGCAGTGTTACTCAACCCTGCTCAACCAAAGCCAAACTGTTGAAAAATACCTTTGCTAGAGCTACAATCTATGTGGTGAAAAGTGGCGAAAATGAGTTAAATAAGCAATAAAAATAAGTTAAAGGGGGTAAAATGGTTAAAAACAGAAAAAAGGGTGAAAAAGGGCAAAATTGACATAAAATGCCAAATACTGGGTGAAAAGTGACAAAAATGGGGGAGAACAAGTGGCAAAACAGGTCAGAAAGTGGCAAAATTTGGGTCAGAAGTGACAAAAAATGAGCTACAGTTGGCAAAAAATGGTCAAAAAGTAGTAAAAACATGACAAAAAAAGAGTGGAAAGAGACTAAAATGGGCAAAAGGCAGCAAAGACTGCCAAAAATTTGAGAAAAATTGTGGCATTTAATGGCAAAAGGTAGGTTAAATGGGTGAAAAGTGACAAAAATTGGGAAAAAAACACAAATAGTAAAAAGCAGAATAAAAAAAGTTAAAAAAATGGGCAAAAGTTAGCAAAAAGCAGTGACAAAAGTGGGCTTAAAGCAGTAAAAAATGATTAAAAAATGGCAAAAAAATTGCTTATAAGGGCAATGGAAATATACAGACATATTTAAAAGTGGTCAAAGCCAACTGTGTAAGTGTGGGGAAGCAAACTGATTAATGTGACTTGCACTGGATAATTTCTGAGGTCAAAGTTTCCCTTTATTTAAGGTTTTCGGGGGGAATAATATTTCAAATTAAGACATAAAAGAATCACAAATCATCACAAAAGAGCCACATGTGGCTCAAGAGCTGCACGTTGAGTATCCCTACTCTAAAGTTACATTTGACCATGCTGGATTTGGCGTGAAAAGTTGTTGTCGGGGAACAGAATCTGTCCTCCAGGTTTTTGTGTTTGATGATCTTTGAATAGGAGCAGTCTGCTCTGATAAGGGACATGAATAAATAACTGTACATAATGTCAAATCTCACCTTTACTGGTTAGATTCAAGTCTACAGGTCAGGTATAATGTCCGGAATGACCGCAGCACTTAGCGTTGGCTTCTGTTGAGCTGCTGTGTGAAAGATGAAGTATAGCAGAAAGCCATTAGTGCCATTCCACAGAGAAAGCTCATTCATTCAGCATTGATGAGGACAGAGGATGGGGGCTAATACAGACAGAGCCACAGATTCAGCCGGGACAGGGAGATAAAAGAAATTCAGCTGTAAGTGAGAGGGTTAAATATGAAATCCTCAAATACAAAAAGTAAATGAAATATGTGTGTGTGTACCTTAGTGTGCATGTGTGTGTTAATTTCAGTAATATTTCAGTGTGTGAAAGTGATAAAGCTAGTGTTGGTGTGAGTGGGCTCCTCTGTTTCGAGGATGTGAGAAAGAATGGGGGAGAAAGGCATTGTTAAGACGACTGCTAAATATAGCAACGATCCCTCACTGGTCCCTGAAGCCAATTTTACACAGTCTGGAGCAGTGAACATCATGGCTGCGCCTGCCTCCTCCTCATCAGGGACACATCATTTACATAATGAGACGCTGCCACGGCAACAAAGTCCCACCAAGCACGGCAGTCGTCAGTCATGGGGGGTGGATGCCGAGGTGCCTTCGTAACACGCGCTCTCAGTACGCTGCGAGCTGCGGTGTTGTGAACAATGTCATACATGAGACGCAGATAAACATACGCTCCGAGCAGAGAGAGAGAGAGAGAGCGAGAGAGAGAGAGAAAGAGAGAGAGAGAGTCTGTATGGAGACAAATGGTAGATTAGAAAATAAAGAGGTGGGATGGCAACAGCAAATAGGAGGCTCACTGGAGTAGTGCTGATGGAGGTGTGTGTGCAGAATGGTGAGCTGTGGAAACATGTGATTTGCACATGACACAGAGTTAATCTATGGTTTAGTGTTTTGCTGAGTGAGAATGTTGGTGTTTCTTCAGTCACTGTGTATATAGTTAAGACTTAACAGTTCTAAATGGATTGCTACGCTGCAATTATCAGCAGAAAATTTCTACATACATTGAATATACTTCACAAAACAGTGACTTTCACCTCTTTTTAAATCATTGGACTGGCATGGAGGCAATCAATATCACAAACACTCAGTCCTGCAGACCTTCTAGCGTCATCTATCCAGATAAGGAGAGACAAGAGTCTAGAGGAGTCTGGTACTAAGCTACGAGATTAGCTGAGCCGCTTTAACACGGAAAAAAACCATTATGGGGCGTTATGTAGGGACATTCCGATACCATTTTTTCTTTCCTGATATGATTCCGATACCAAGGTGTTGGGTATCGGCCAATACTGAGTACTGATCCGATACCAGTGTGAACGTCCTGGACTGAAAGTGCAGACAAGCAAATTATTTTAGACCTATATTTGACCCAGATCATGGCTCAACAAATAGAATCATAAAGTTCAGCATCTCTGTGAGCCTAAATTGTTTTTCTACTTAAAACCAAGTTTTTTGTTTGTTTGTTTGTTTTTTAAGATTTATTTTGGGCATTTTTATGCCTTAATTTGATAGAGGAGGACAGTGGATGAGGTAGAAACAGGGACTAAAGTGGGGCAGAGACATGCACTAAGGGGCCTCAGGTCGGATTCAAACCTTGACTTTCCGTGTACATGGGGCGCACCTTAAACCACTAGGTAACCTGCACCCCTGTCTTACATTTCTGACGTTCATCTTTACATTTTGTCTTTATTTGACGTTCCTTGTAAATATCAAACATGCTTAATGTTTACAATCTCCAAATTTAGAGATCTTCTGGCAGAAAGGAGCAGAAAAATCACTGTCACTTAATTAGAATAAAAAGTTACCCCCTACACAGAATTCCTCAAAATTTGATGACATTTTCAAGATAATTTTCACATTTGAAAGCAAAATCTTTAGCTACTTTTTTGGAATTGCCTTTTTTACACCACGACCTTTCCTTGTAAGACCCAGCCAGCCCCATCTTACAGTAAAAGTCTCCAACTGTGAGGTGCCTGTTTCAACAGGAAGTCAACTCAAATGGCATCATGTCCTAAAATTGTCCGTACTCTAAGAGTGGATATGCAGTAACAGGGCTACATTTTTTTTATTTTACACCATGTCTCTTTTAACAAGTTGTTTATGCAATTAAAAAAAAAACATAAAAATGGAAAACCTCTCCAAAAGTGTTGCAGCTTTCATCTGGTACTGCAGTCTT
The DNA here is from genome assembly GCF_018320785.1 of Cheilinus undulatus. Taxonomy (NCBI): domain Eukaryota; kingdom Metazoa; phylum Chordata; class Actinopteri; order Labriformes; family Labridae; genus Cheilinus; species Cheilinus undulatus. Next base: position 8,444,460 of record NC_054874.1, on the reverse strand, counting down.
TGTAGTGGATTTTTTTCCAGTACAAAGTGGAAAGCAGCCAGGGTGAGGTAGACAAAAAGGAGAATCCTTGACCAAATTTAATCTACAATATCTGATTTTAATATTCAAAAGACACCTTTCTCTCTATAACAGTTCCCTAAAAACCTCACCCTAAGTGTTATAAACTGAGTCTCCAGTGGACTGCAGTGCTCTTGTTTATCCTACAGGCTGTGATTTCTCATTTTTAGTAGACTCAACCTCCCTGGCTGTGTTGACCTCACTATGACTTGAATGATGTTTCTGCTAAGATTGCACATAAACTTCTCTGCTGAGTTATGAGAACAGTGCTGAAGGTTACACCTCTAAAATCTAAGCAATGTGTGGTGACTAAAAGCTGATTGGGTGGTCTGAGTCCTGCAAAACCTCAAACATAAGCAAGTGTAATTTTCTTCTTTACACTTACTCAAAGCCACCTTCTGCTCACAATTCCTCATAAAAATTGCATTGCAATATATAAAAGGCAAACTACAAGGCCAAGATTGCTTGGAATAGGTAGATGTAGAAGCTTTAATTGTCTTGAAGGTGTCCTGCTATTTTCAGTGATATTCTTTCAGTAAGTCCTTGACTGTTTTCTGTTGAAAATGTCTAAAAATACCACACAAACAGGTGCTGTCCCCCCCCATAAAACCCCAAACTTAACCCTGCCATCAGAAGGCCATTGGCTATAGACTTTAGTGCAATCCGCTCTCCTACCTGACAAACTTTCTTGTGTTGTGTCACATGTCATCAGAGATTCTCTGCAGTGAATGATCACATCATTTTCAATGTAATTAGATGAGACAAGCCTCAGCCTACAGTGCAGCACAAAGACAGAGAGAAAGAGGGTGGGAGAGAGAGAGAGGTAGTGAGATGGCAGTCAGTGATCTAACAGTAATCCATAACAGCAGAACTGGGGACCATAAAGAAGATGAACGGTGCTGTAGGCGAGATGAAAAGGTTACATGCAATAACGACAAAGCACTTCAGCTTTGCTTAAAGGTTAAGCTGAGAAATTTAGACAATGGTAAATTGCTTCATCTCCTTGACTAAAACCCCGCATAGTGTTCCCAGTAATTTTCCACTTTTATTCTACACCTTTTTTCAGCTAACAGTCAGATGAGCTTCAGTGCACCGGGTCTAAATGAAGCTGGTCTTTCTATTTCCAACCTTTGGCTGCATCACCGTGTTTAGTGTGCTGTGAAATCATGTGACCCATGTTTCTCCATGGCTATACACAATAGATGGATTCTTTATAGCTCTAATTTTTAGACATTATCTGTGCTATTTCTAGGCTCTTATTTGCACTTGTCTTCACACAGTAGTCTCTATTTAAATGTCTATAAATACATGCATATATTGGTTAGTCCTGAAGATTTTGCTTTTTATTCAGCTGCACCAGATCAGAATGGAGAGCATCTGGTGTTTGTTTACAGCCCAGATCTTTTTTCTTTCATGTTTGAGTTGTAATATTCCTCCTGGTGCTGCATTAGGCTTGCATACATTTATATATAACGTGTGGGTTTGATTTAGTGCTGCATGATTTAGTAATAACGTGTGACTGCAATCATACAGGACATTACGGCAATTTATGAGTGAGTTTTTAAATGTGTATTTTTCAACGCAAAACATACAGATATTAAGTAGCATAAAAATGCAAAAAGCAGAAAGCACTGCTTTCAACATAAACATGTATTTTCCAAAGTTTTCATTTGTAAAAGTAAAGGTACGTCTGCAAAGTGCAACAGTGACACAACTGTAAACTTGAAGTCCTTTCTGCAGGCATTTTTGTAAACCTTGCAAGTACTACTTAATAAAGTCATAATTGCAACCTTTTATGCCATAATTCAGCTGCACAGCCTTACAGTGCGATTTCTATTGGATCAATTGTGCAGCAACTAGCAAACACACACACAGTGCTGCACTCCCCTCCTGGCTCTGCTGATCCTGTTTTTGGCTCTGTAATGCCTCTGTTACTAAAGGGGATCACTTCATCCCTCCATTACACCAGTGGTTCTCAACGTTGGGGTTGAGACCCCTTTGCGTGGCGAGACACTGAGAGGGGGTCACCAGATACCTCAATTGCCTTAATTACCACGTTGCCTCTTGACACCAATTTTCATCACTTTTTAACACCAGTTTTGCCAATTCTAGCACATTTTTGCCACTTATAACCCTTTTTTTTTCATTTTTAACCCTTTCCACCACTTTTTTCTGCCTGTTTTTGCCACTTTTAAACCAATTCTTGCCACTTTCTACCTATCGTAGCCTCTGTTGACTGATTATTGCCTCTGTCAACCACTTTTTACAACCCTTTTTGCCCATTTGACCACAGTTAACCCATCTTTGTCTGTTTACATCTAATTTTCATCCCATTCCACTAAAATTCCACGAATTTCTTGCACTTTAAAGCCATTTCAGCAACTTTTTAATCCACTTTTTGTGCCTGTTTTTGCCACTTTAACTTTTTCTTGCCACTTTTTATCCAATCGTTACCCCTTTTAACCCATGTATGTTCTTTAAAAACCCAATTTCACCACCATTTCTACCATTTTTAACCCATTTTAATTTATGTTTTTAACAAAAAATGTTTTCATTTAAAGAAGGCTAAATGAATAAATAACAATATTTTTTTTTTTTGATAAGAGTGGTCATTATTCAGGTCAGATATAAAATATGGTTTTCACAGCTTAACTTCACAATGGATCATGGTTTTGCTGACCTCCATGGGCCCCCAGTTTGGCTGGGTCCCAGAAACCCCTTCATCCCTCCTTATGGACAGCCTTGTCGGCACACAACTATTCTTGAATGTTCCTGGCTGTTCAACCACCTTCAGGTACAGGGGGGGTCCCCGGTCTCTGGCACCTTTATTTCGGGGGTTGTGGGCTGAAAAGGCTGAGAATCACTGCATTACACATCTGTAACATTCAAGGTACAATGTCACAGTGGCATAAATGTGGCCTTGAAATAGCGCTGTGATTCAGCCTTGGTGATCCATCTAAGGTGGATCTGCTTCTCACCCAATGGCAGCTGGGTTTTACTCCAGCCCCCCTACGACTTTAACAAGACGAGTAGTATTGATCATGGATGGATGGATGATTATAATCATTAATAGCTATTAGAAACAAAGCTTTGTATTTATTAAAGCTTATTGCTTAGCTAACATGCTCAAAATTTGTAGAAAACCTACATATTAATTCACTTCAAACATAAAAATGTGTTTACTATTTTGTAAATGTTTTGATTTTTTTTCCTAAATTCAGCAAAAAGTCTTAAATAATTACTGCCAAAAATACTGATTAGTCATTTAAACCATTCAAGAATGCCAGAGTTTGTTTTTGTTGCGACCACACAGATGGAAGTATCTTTTGCTTTTCTGGATTAAAAATAGAGTTCAACAGTGACCACCCAGTCAGTAGCAGCTCTATTTTCAGAGGTATTCAGATATTCTAGTGACATTTCCAAAAGACGAAAAAAAATTTCAATATTTCTAATCTGAAAACCGAGCCAAGTAGCCAACTCAACACTACTGACTATAAAAAATGCTTTTGGTGTAAAAATGGCATTCAAAAATGGAAAAATAAGCAATGGTACAAGATTTGGTAAGAGGATGAGAAATATTTGCCCCACTCAACTGCCATTCTCTTAATTCATTACTATTAAAGTTTACACTGTACCCATATCTGCATGTGTTGTTGCCGGCAACATCTGCTTTTTACAAAACTGAAACAGGCGTTCCTCATGGAACTGTCTAAGAGCCAATCCTTTTCAGTTCGTATATTAAAGAGTTGAGAGGTACAGTTACTGTGCAGAACTTTTAGGCATGTTTGAGCCAAAAACTGAGGCCAAAGTAAGGTGTGAACTGGTGAGTAAACCTGTCTGAGCTGAGGGCACCATTGGCTGCGAGAGAGGATTGACACAACCAAGGTCATGCTCTGGATGGCCTTGCATATCACCAGCTGCATAGGAAAACAATCTCTTGAAAAAAATAACAAAGTCCACACCTTTAGGGCATAGTTGGTGGATGTGGCTAGATTGCATGGCCTAGGGAACCGTCTGGGTGGGTAGTGGTGTTGCCACAAGTCCCTCGTCATGATGTGCATGTCCTGATAATGGTCTGTATAACTGCTAGCGTTCCCTGGACGTATTACCAGGGGAGGAAAGACTAGGCAAAAAGATGCCATCAAGCTTGACCTTGGCTGTCAAGAGACACTCAAGAGTTGGCTCTTGCTCCTCTGCCCTCCACTCCTCCAGCCCTGGGCTGAGTGGCACTCTGGGATTTTGACAGCTCTTTTCTTTCTTTCTGTATGTCAGAGATCAAGAATAAACAATGTTTATCTTAAAACAGGATTAAAAAAAAAAAAAGTCACACAAACGTATGTCCTCTGCAGAGGCATAAATCCATTGTTTCACTGCCAACTTGGGGTACATAACAATTAATTTTTTTTTTTTTTAAAGGTTTATTTTTGGGCATTTGGTGCCTTTATTTGATAGAGGAGAGGATAGTGGATAGCGTCGGAAACAGGGAAGAGAGTGGGAGAGACGTGCAGTAAAGGGCCTCAGGCCGGATTTGAAACCCGGGCCGCCCACATACATGGGGCGCGTGCCTTATCCATTCTGCCACCTGCGCGCCACATAACAGTGAATTTTAATGAAATTATAGCATATAATCAAATCTGCTATGAAGAATTAAATGAGATTTTATTTACATAACCACACAGCACTACTGAGCCCTGTTATTCTTGAGAATCTTTGTTTTTGACTTTTTTTTTGATGTGAATATGTAGACAGCATACTGAGCTTGAATATTTGGATTTTTAAAAACATATTTGAAGGTTAACCAGACATGTACAAGTCCATCCATCCATCCATTTTCTATACTGCTTATCCCATTAGGGGTCGCGGGGGGGCCACTAAAGGTTTAGTATTGATCATATTTAAACAGCTGTAGTCTCAAGCTCTTGATGATGACATTTTTATCGTGCTTTCAAGCTCGTTCCAGACTGAATAACTTTCTGAATAATTATTGATGACACCTAAAGTGTTGGTATCGCAGCAGAGAGACCGAGCGGCTGTAGAAAGAGAACGTTCTCTCCTGCAGATTCACACATATAGTCGTGTAAGTCTCAGGGTTGAACTCGCACTGACCTGATGAAAAGAGGAGATGGGGCTCTGTGCTGTCTGCTGCGCTACAGAGACTCTATTTGAGTGTGTAAGAATCTACAGAGCAATACTGTGTTATCCGAGCCTTATCTGGTTTCATGCTCTTATGATCTAACACGTCCACTATGGAACATGAATTATTCAGGAAATGGAAATTTTCCCTGGACTTCTGCATTTGCTCACATATTTTCACATTATTATGATACATGTCATGCTTGTGCCACCAGTAAAAACGCACTCCTCTTATGAACGTGGGATGATTGATATTCTAGATTGATTGCTGCTGCAGTTGCACGGTGTAATGTTGTGTTTATTGGTGCTTCTGCATACATTTTCTCTTACAGGATCACTTTGCATGGCGTTAGAGTCTGCTTAGAAACTATTTTGAACCCTGTGGGCTTTTTTTGGTAGGCTGAACAGAATGTGTTGTTAACACTGTGTGGAGGCAGCCCTCACACTCACTCTAAAATCAGTCATCACACCCAATTAAAAGCAACACTTGCATGGCTCCTTAGCTGTGAGACACAGGGCAGCAGAAAACAATGAGAATCATATTTTTATCTGCTGGTTGGTTGAACATAATTCATTGTTTATTTCTCTTTGAACCTTTGAGAAGCTGCTGGTGCATATTTCTATTCTCTGCCCATCCCCCGACAGCCCCCCTTCTTCGGTGCAGATAGAAATGCGTCAACAAAGCAGATGCTTGTATTTACAACTCAAAAAACAAATGTGTTCATCATATTTGTCCATTCATTCTTTCATTCATGCATTTATGGGCTGTGAGAGGAGGACTCTGTGCAGGGAGTGATGGGAGATGATGTTTACTCCATCAGATAAATGCATTAGGGGACTGTGTGCAGAGCATGTGTATATTGTTTTCTATGCCGGCATTTGTGAGTGGGTGGGTGGGTTGGTGGGTGCTCAGGGCTTCACACTACAAAGCTCTCAGGGACAGATGGCTGCTCAGTCTCGTTGTTAGTTTCTCTACCGGTCTCTTGACTTTGGCTCCGGGTCTCCATCCTGTCTTGGCCGTGGCATCGCAGAAATACCCACAGACCCATACAGTACGAGCACAAACACTGACGCACGCACTTGGAAGTATCTGAGTTCCTTTTACCCTGCAGGCTAACCAAGCTGCCTACTCTGCGATAACCACTAACCCTGCTTCTCCGAGTGACCTGACCCACGCTGGGATCCAAAGCAACATACTAATCGCTGCGACAGCCAACTGGCTCAGCAGCTTTTTTCATTTAACTTAATGGCAGCACTTTGTGCTAGTGGAATGTGAGAGAGCCTATGGAACTTATATGTGGGCCAAATTTTCTTTAAAAAAACACCAACATCATGAGTCACTCTTCACAGTTGGAGTATGTGCTGCACAATAGATCAGCAGTGTGTGGAATCTGTTTTTTATAATGTAAGTGCAGGGGTTTGTATGCTCAGACACATTTGTTTCTAGCTCTGCAAAAGAAGAATTCATGTTTAAAAAGACATAAAAATATCACTACATTACCTTTGAATTCAAGAAAGCTGAAAAAGAGATATTAATACTCGCCGATCATTTAGGGTTACAGTGTTGGGGAATTTTTCTAAAATTGAAAGAATGGCTGCATATCAGCTTGAGCACCGGTGGGTTACAGCTGTTGCTGGTTCGAATCCTGGCCCTATGTGCAGAGTTTGCATGCTCTCCCCATGCATGCGTGGGTTCTCTCTGCTTATTCAGGCTTCCTCTCACAGATCAAAAAAAAGCTTGTTAGGTCAATCGGTGACCCTAAATTGCCCGTAGGTGTGAGTGTGAGCATCCCTGGTTCTTTGTCTCAACCCTGCAGCAGTGTTAATTTTATGGACTAAAGCGCTGACAAAAAATATTTGTAGACATCTTTTTTTTCCATGACAAAAACTAGACTAAGACTAACAAAAATTGACCCGTGTTGACTAAAACTGACAAAAACAAAGTTTAGTGTTCATCAAGATGACTAAAAGTAGACCAAAATGTAATGTAGTTTTCGTCGGACATTCAAAATCCGTGATATTTCTCCACTGTAGGTAAATCTGTCAAAAAACAATGCAACTGTATCTATTCTGCCTCTCAGCTGTAGAAAATAGGGACCCTAGGTTTGGTAGGGTACATAGAACACACTACCATGGTTTGGTACCAGATTTAGACAAGAGAATAAATGCTTTGACTAAAAGTAAAGACTAAGATTTGAGGACTTTTTATGGACTAAAACTAGACTAAAATTGTTTTGAGTTTTCGTCAACTAAGACTAATATCAAAAATAGTTGCCAAAATGAACACTGCCCTGCGGTTCACTGGCAACCAGTCCAAGGTGTACTCCATCTCTTACCCACTGACATCAGGGGTAGATGCCACCTCACCATGACCCCGGACAGTATAAGCAGTGTAAAAATAGAAGGATGGATTCAAGGATGCAAGATTAGTTTTTAACAACTTGTACAATACTCTACCATATGCTGCTCTAGCTTGAACTGTTGGCTACATCGCTCAACACTGCCCCCATGATTGTTGGTGGTATTGCAATGTTTGGTATTTGTAAGCTATGAGAGAACAGACAACATACAGACCTGGAAAGAAAGCTCAGTCCAGATCTGTATGCTTTTCAGACATACTGTAAAATAAATTCACCTTTAACATTTGGAATCTTTCCTTGTATATTCATGCTGCATCTCATTATTTTGCCTCAGAGTTGGCTGTTCTTTGAAAAATTCACCTTCATGAACTGCGAGTTAGCAGCTGCACCACTCCTTGATTGCATAATTCACCGCTACCTTAATAATTAGGCTCTAATTAGAAGCAGATTGCAAGTGCAAATTGAATGAAAGACACAGTACAACTTTGACCTGCATAAATCTGGCCTTAGTGATCGACAACTTAGAGTGTAGAGACAGTGGAATGATGGGAAAAGGTGGATTTATCTTCATGTTTTGATGGACCTGAGGTAAGCTGCTCCTGCTGCAGAGAATACTGGCATTCTGGGTTTATATTTGCATTTGTGTACAGGTGTGGGAGAGTGCAAATATGTTTTTTTATTCAATCATCTCTGTGTTTGCTCTCTTTTGTCACAGATTTTCAGACAGATAAAAGGCTGCAGAAGGCAAAGCGCTGTTCTGTCTTTGCAGAAACTTGTACATGCAAGTACAAATACACAGAGAGGCTGTAATGCACACATTCAAACTCGGCTGAGGATGTTAAGTTTCAGTGCAGGTGCACTGATTTTCTGTGTTGCTCAAATTTAGAATGTAAAAGCAAATAGTTGCTGCAAAAATGACTTTAAGACATTTGCTTTTGGTGTGTATTGGGGATTATTTAAAAGTCACAATGTTAGATATTCATGTCTGCTTCACTCGTTGGCTTGATGACACCACATCCAGGAGAATGCCATCATTATTATCACACCTTTAGAATCTGAAATCTGTATCGGAGCCATTATAATATTTACAGTGCTGCTGTCGTCTCTCAAACACTTTTCCAAACTATTTCGAGTTGAACTTATTGAAGCTGTGCTGCCACTAATTAAGTTGTTTGTCTTTGCAAAGCGATCTCCGCCTGCCCACTGCTGCTTACTAATGACTGCTTGTGTCACGGCACCCTGCCTGCAGATTGAAGGGGAGATGAAAGCAGCAGAAATGGAGGGAAAATGACCCGACGGTGGCCAATTTTTCAAACAGTCGGCGCAGAGACTGCTGCACACGTCGCTGAATCGAGCTGTGTTTGCGCTTGGTAACAGGCAGATGTGTGGGTGCTCTGAGGAGGTTAGAGACACCAAAGGTTGCTGAGAGAAGAACCGAGATATAAGGAGAAAGTGTGGTCTGCTGTTACACGCTGGAGTCTTATTCATTAGAGTGTTTAAATTGGAAGAATACTGGTGTGAATCCTACTCCACTCAAGATCCTTTTTTCTCTCCCTCATTATCTTCAGACAATAGTTCTTGAAAGCTTGGACAGTTTCTTTTAGAGGAACCCTGTGTGTTCAAACATTTTGACTCTATTATAGTGGTAAAAGTGTCTTTTATGGGTGCTGGATTAGCTCAGTTGGTAGAGCAGGTGCTCCTAAACAGAGGCTACAGTCCTTGATGCACTGGCCACACAATGGAAAACTGTTTCCTGTGCTGTCTCTCAGGCTACTTTCACACTACAGGTGTTAATGCTCAATTCTGATCTTTTCTCAGATGGGGTTCCTTTGTTTGCCTGTTCACACTGCAGTCAAATTCCAAAAGATCAGATACGCATCTGATTTAGAACCACATATAAAACTGGTTTGAATCTGATTTGAAAAGGTCATATTCAATGTGGCTTGCGCCTCTCCCACTGTCAGACCCCACCACGCCAGAAAGTACTGCCCCTCGACGCTGACTGGTCCTGTCACTTTCTAACTGGGCCCAAATGGTTCAGACGGGAGCTGATGGATGGATGGATTCACTAGTGAGAAACACGGAAACAGGCGTATCCATCTGCTTTGCAAGGTTCATATAACTTAGCCAGGATGTTTTTGGCCCATGTTGACCTAAAACTTGTTAAAGTACATGTAGCAAATGTACCCATCTGCTACACTGTATAGCCTAGCTTCCCCAGCTAGGCCATACAGTGTATAGCCCAGCTTGTTTGGAAGGACAAAACACATTGAAATCCCTGGAGGCTAATGCCACCACTATCGACAAGTACCAAAAAATACTGAAATGTCCCTTTAAATGAAGACGACATTATGTAAGGAGTCACTGTAATGTTAATTGAGGACACTACCCGGAGTGCACTGAATAATGTCAGCCTACATGTGAATCTTTTTTTCAAACTTGCTTAAAATGTAGAAATCAAAGGAGTTTTTTAATACAATATACACAATGTTGCCAAAAATATTCACTCACCTGCCTTGACTCGCAAATGAATTTAAGTGACATCCCATTATTAACCCATAAAGCCCAGCTCCTGAAAAATAACCCCACACCATAACCCCCCCTCCACCAAACTTTACACTTGGCAGTATGCAGTCAGACAAGTACCGTTCTCCTGGCGACCACCAAACCCAGGCTTGTGCGGTGGTGTGCTTTACACCACTGCATCCGACACTTTGCATTGCACGTGGTGATGTATGGCTTGGATGCAGTTGCTCGGCCATAGAAACCCACTCCATGAAGCTCTCTACCCACTGTTCTTGAGCTAATCTGAAGGCCACATGAAGTTTGGAGGTCTGTAGCGATTGCCTGCAAAAATTTGCCGACCTCTGCGCACGATGCGCCTCAGCATCTGCTGACCCCACTCCATCATTTTAGTGGCCTACCACTTCGTGGCTGAGTTGCTGTCATTCCCACTCACTTCCACTTTGTTATAATACCACTGACAGTTGACTGTGGAATATTTAGGAGTGAGGAAATTTCACGACTGGACTTGTTGCACAGGTGGCATCCTATCACAGTACCATGCTGGAATCCACTGAGCTCCTGAGAGCGACCCATTCTTTCACAAATGTTTGAAGAAACAGTCTGCATGCCTAGGTACTTGATTTTATACACATTTGGCCATAGAAGTGATTGGAACACCTGATTTTAGTTATTTGGATGGGTGAATACTTTTGGCAATAAAGTACAATAATAAAGTACATATAAAGACACTAACGTCCATCTTATAAAGTTAAAAGGTCTTAATATGCAAGTTTTCCCCTTAAAAAGTTTCTATATCACGTTTTTAAGACAATCATACAACAGCCAGTCAGACTGTCTCTTGGAATGCATTCCCTTGACAGAAGTTTTTAATTTTAGAAAATGCTCATAAGATCTTCTCATAACTCTCATTCTGCAATATTAACTTCCTTCACTATCCATCTGTCTTCCCAGTATGTTGTAAAGACTCATACTTTGGCTGATAAAAAAAGAAAAAGGCCTATTACTGATGGGTTTTGAGGAGGCCAATTAAGCCATGGCTGCTGCAAATTTACTCTTATTTTGGCTAAACAATAACTGCAGCATACTGAGGGCACAGATGGACAATAAAAAGTGGATTATGTTGGGGGAGTGGTTTGAGTTGTTTTTCTGGTGGGACAACTTTTAGATTCAGATCGAGTGAATTTAGACTGATCACAGCAGAAGCTCTTTTTTGCGCTTACTGTAATCAGGGATCAAATCAAACACAGGGTATGTTAATTTTGCTGTTGGGCTTTCTCAATGAAAACAATGCAAAAAATGACCAGTAGATATCGCTGCTCGGATCCACCCTTCTCCTTGAATTCAACACTCTGTTAAAAAAAAAAAACTGTACTGCATTTGGTATAGAAACACCTTCTTTAACTGTGCTGTGAGCCACTCATGAAGCATTCTGGTAACCAGGAAGGCCACTTTAAACAGCGTTCTGTCTCATTATGTGAGCCTATCCATGAAATAAAAATGGTGCACACCTTATGGAGTGCAGATTTTTGATTGAAAAGACACCTTAATGACTTTAATGACATTGCTGATGGAATCTGCCAAATTTCATTCCTGTCATCAGACAGATCCATCTTGTGAGGCTTCAGTCTGAAACCTCTGTGTCCAGTCTGAGAATGAACGGAGCAACCGGTATCATTTGAGGAGAACGAGGTGGTAACTACAGGCGGTTTAGTTGAACTGCAAGCAGGTAAACAATGGCAACCGGTGTTGTGATTAACTTGGATGTAGCTATGGCAGCATTCATTTAGACAACATTTCTTCAGTAGAAACCATCAAAATCAATGCTTTTCTTGGCGAAAATGATTTTTTTTTTTTTTTTTTGCTTTTCTCCTGACTGGCTTTGGC